>NC_139220.1:131563822-131761322 GCF_055691185.1 Crinia signifera
TTCACATGTCTAATGTGGTGGAAGATCGCGGGGCAATATTCAATTGATGTTTTTCTTTATGCTCATTAAGTTCGGATCTAGTGGCCAAACCTGACCAAATTAATGGACAAAGTCCCATTAATTAATAATTAATAATCCCATTAATAATGCAAAGTCCCATTTGAGAACTTTTTGTGCATTTTAGGACATCACCAACAGCGGGTGGGAGTTGAAATGCCGAAGCCGCATGTGCCGGAACAGAGCTACATTTGAATCGTTTCAGTGGATGCCTGCCTGATAAACAATTGAATACACCTGTTTTAGCCGATCAACATTTACAGATTTTCTCAACTCAATGCATAGAAACCCTGATGAAAGTGTAAATAATTTCTATGTCATCTGTCACATTGTATAAACATCCACATTTTACACCAATGTAGTGAATGGTCATTTTAGCCACTTCCCTATCTTGGGGCTTTAATAGATTTTTTTTAATTATCTCAGTAGAAGTTTATTTTAGGGTACATTTGCTAAACATTATATAAGGTATAGTATTTAAATAAGTCAAAATTAAAATTGCTCAACAATAAATATACATAGCTGGAGTAACTATGTCCAAGCAATGCAAAAAGTTGCTAAATTTGCAACGCAAAAATGTGTCATCATATTAATAGCATTCCTTTTATTGATTTCTCCCTATACTCCTGAGCAGAATAATGTCCGTGAACAGGCAAACCATACACTAATGGAGAGATCAAGTCATATGCTGTGGACAAGCCATTTTGGGCAGTGTCCATAGCAGCTCGTTTCAAGAACCCTTCTCTGCTGTTTCCCTAAACCACAGGTCCTCAATCTCTGTCCCTAGACACAGTTCATGTTTTCAAGGTCACCTGTGGAATTTGAGAACTAATGACCTTAAGGACATAATACTATTTGGTCAAAGAGAAGACCAAGGGGTGTATTAAATGCGGCCAGCGAGGAGGTTTTAATGGTGAGGATGGCTTGTTTTCAGGGAAGATCGCTCACCCTATTCAACATTCCGGGGGAATCCTCGCTTTCAGATGACAGGGAGCCCGCTGCATTTAGCCCTGAGCCTCGCCGTTTTGGCAGCCACACACGCCGTTTCTAATTCGCTGTAAAAACCCAGCAAGGTGGAAGCGGCGGATGCAGGGGGGTCAGTTGAATACTGACCTGCGAGCTGTGACAGCTCACTAAACAGCATTGGAAGTACTGCTTATGTACAGATAACAGAGGGGGGAAAGCCGTAAGCTGGAATAAAAGTCAGCAAACTGCATTGTGCACTTTACAAGTAGGAAAGAGATAGGATAGGTGCTCTCTTTGTTGGGGGCATGCTTATTAAAAAATAATATAAAATATAGCTTGGATAAGACTGATAGGGGTAGCTAGCTATATCAAGGGCACTACAGTCACAATACACAAAAAACTAAGAAACACACAAAATCCAGCACAAGCAGTCTGCTCAAACATAAAGGTCATATGAGGGAGACAAGTGACTGCTCACTTAGCTGAAGGTGGTCATGATCCACCTTACATCCTAAGGGGTAAGAGAGCCGGCAGTACAAACCAAAAAAGGTTATATTTCTGGTAAAAACAATCACCATAATTTGTTTGATAGTCACAATTCACAAGTAAACTAAATATACAGTTTATTGGTAGGTCTAGCATCTATAGCATAAAGACAAGATAAGTCTGCATACAATAGAAATGTGCTATATGTTGCCGGCAAAATATGTAATACAGTACATATTTTTATCCGTGGGTGTCTGGGGTAAATCAATCACAAATATATTTGTATAGGTCTGAAAATCAGAATTCACTAATAATTGTGCAAGAATAAAAAAATTGCAGGTTAATAATTGTTAATAACATGTTGACATGTGACACAAAGCACTCTTATGAGCTTACAGTTGACTGTTCCTGCATGGGGGTACCGCCCAGAATTCCTACGAGTCGTGCTTTATTACATCCGGTCGGTCTATCATGACCTGTGATGTCCTGGCGAGTCACTCGTCAAAGACCAATAGAGCTGCTGGAATCCCAGCATTTCAATGCCATTTGGTAGGGGTCAGATTAATAGTCACGCGTCCTGGATCTTGCCGTGTCCCTTATTGTACAGCGAGTGAGCACTGGGCATATCAGTAGTAATGAATAAGTTATATTGTGAACGTGTCTGCGGCAGATTAGGGCTACTAAATCCCCAATCACATGGTTTGCACTAGGTCCCAGTCACTCTATGCGTGTAATTAGCAGAATATTAGGAATGCAAGTATGTTTGGGATAAGTAGGTAAAAATGGAAATAAAAGATCCACATTAAGCGAGGAGGAGTAAGGTGTGACAATGGGTTACGGTATATTAGATCTACAATGTCTTGGTTTACAGTCGAAATATAAAAATTAAAAGGTCGACATACGTTTTTCATGGTTTTTTTTGGTGTCTATGAGCACCTGGATATTAGTAGATAGAGCTTCAGCTGTGACTGTTGCATACCCCCCAACTGTCACAATTACGGCATTGCTTCAGTGCAGGGAGAAGGGAGGGAGAGTAAGGAGGGGGCCGAGGGATGCCCGGAATCATTCGGCATACCCACCAAATTTACAAAAGCGGGGGCAGTGGCGATATGCCACGCCCCCTCTGTTCGAAAACCCGATCATCCCCCTGGTAGCTCGGACTCTGGAGATTCAAATGTTGGGAGGTATGCTGTTGAACTATATATATATATATATATATATATATATATATATATATATATATATATATATATATATATATATATATATATATATATATATATATATATATATATATATATATACAGTATATTTAATATATATAAAAACTCCACATATAGTGCAACTCCCCGGACTTCAAAAATGAGACAGTGTCGCTGGGCAGCATAAAATAGTTGCTGTTCAGCACGATAGGACCATTTTGCGCCCCTTCCCTCTGTGCACGATCCATGCATTTCAGGTCGCTGTCAGCACATTTCTGCTGTATGTAGTGCTTATGTTGCTATGCAACACTACTGAGACGGCTCGGGTAGCATCTATGTTCAAGAGTTGCCTAGCAACTCAGCTAGCGTGCAATGCGCTTAGATGACGTCATCTTTAGGCAGCCCATCCCACGATGCGGCGCGGGAGCTGGTTGGGCCTGTCGGTGTCTTGTTAGTATATATTCTGTTTGTTTTTTTATGTACATTTGTCCTGATGAAAATTGTTGTTTGACAATTGAACCGTTGACCAACTGAAAGGCTCTGCGTCTCATTTTTGAAGTCCGGGGAGTGCCACTATATGTGGAGTTTGTTTAGAGGGCACTTTAGAGTGTTCTCCAAGTTGGCACCCAGGCAGTCAACTTGTCGGCGAGCCGGCCATTCCAAATTATTTATTTATTTATTTATTTATTTATTTATTTATTTATTTATATATATATATATATATATATATATATATATATATATATATATATATATATATATATATATATATATATATATATATACACACACATACATACATACATACATACATATACATACACACACACACACACACTAGCGACCCGCCTCGGCTTCGCATGGGAAGCACTAATTATCTATAGCCAGATAACTTCGAATTTTTGTAGTTGGTTGTTAGATTTGGGAATACCTTGTCGACAACTGCTTGAATATTTAGTAGCATTTGACAAAAGTTCGGCTGTAACGAAATCTCATTCGTGGCGCAATCAATTTATTGCCAAAAAAACCCGCTGGGCTATTCTGAAGATTGCCTGAAAATTTTATCAAAATTGATCACGCCGTTTTGGAGTCCATAGGGAACATACACTCATCCATTTATATATATATATATATATATATATATATATATATATATATATATATATATATATATATATATATATATACTTATTGGGTTTCAATAAAGAACTTTTTATCATGAACAAAGTTTACATTTCATTTTGGAAGACGACAAAGAATTGCTATATAAAGTGTGATTGGTGTATCACTTGGCTATGGTTATAACTGTATAATTGACTAGGTGGTCCAGCGCTCTCCAATAAACCCATCTTCTTTTGCATATACAGTATAGTCCATCAACAGTCTAGTAGGCTTCTTTCACAGTGCCAAAAAACTATACACCAGTATGTTTAATTCCAAAATATGTGCAGTATTTGCGGATGGACTTATCCTTTTATATCTATATGTGGATGTACAGTCATATATCACTTCAAAGTAATAACTGAACACATTTGTGACTTGATGGATGGATGAGAAGTATTTAAGTGACCTGTCACCACTGTGCATGCTATCTGTTCTCATACAATACATGTGATACAGCTGTGGACAAAAGCATTATTCTTTTCCAGATTTTTATCTATTCATTTTGCTACTCCAAAATTGTAACTGATCTGTATACATTTGTAGTGCTGTATGGTAGCGCTCTACAATCAGACAATCACCGTCACCCCACAGGATTCCGGCAGGAAGGAATTATTCTGCATTCCAACATGACATGAATTAACATGAATTAAGCTCAGCTGCTCAGGCAAATGTAAAAGAAAAATACATTACATTATCTGTGCATTAGGCATACAGAAATGTGAATCGAGCAATGCAATAAACTACTACAGTAATTAGCTTGTCATTTACAACATTTCGATCAAATAAGATCATGAAAAAAATCTATTTGCAGACATAGGTAGGACAGTGTTCTTAATGGACTTCTCGCACGGTTTAAGAAAATAAAAAAAGGTACTTATGTAGTAACTGGGCTGCCGATTTTGAAATCGGGTCCATCGCATCGCACCCGACCATATCGCATGCGATGCGATGCGATGCGATGGACCCGATTTTTCCATAGGATTCAATGTTAAAATGGACTGAGTCCATTTTAACATGGAATTCAATGGGAAAAGGGGTCCTTTTCATACCCCTACTATCCAAGTGGGCATGGAGTTGGATATAAACCTGTGGCGAGCGTAGCGAGCCACCGAGCCCGAAGCGTGGCGAGCGTAGCGAGCCCCGCGAGGGGACACAGAATACCGTCCCCTCGCGGGGCTCGCTTCGCTCGCCACGCTTCGGGCTCGGTGGCTCGCTACGCTCGCCACAGGTTTATATCCAACTCCATGCCCACTTGGATAGTAGGGGTATGAAAAGGACCCCTTTTTCCCATTGAATTCCATGTTAAAATGGACTCAGTCCATTTTAACATTGAATCCTATGGAAAAATCGGGTCATCGCATCGCATCGCATCGTATGCGATGCGATATCGCATCGCATCTGATTGTATGCCTTAACTTAAGGCATACAATCAAAAAATCGGCAGCCCAGATACTACATAAGTACCTAAAAAAACTTCCCAAGCGGTTGGAGGGGATATATCCTGTACAACACACTCAGTTTACACATCGACTATGAATTATGAGCGCAATCCATTAGGATTCTCACTCTATTTCCTGCCTCCTCCTTACACGCCTCTTGGCGTAAAAGGCTAGATCTCTACAAACAGAACAAGACATACAGACCAAGCAAGCGAAGTGGAAAATGTTTTAGTTAACGGGTTCCAATGATGCTGTTAAAAATCACTTCTATTTTCGGACCTCCAATTCTGCCTCAGCATTCAGACTCAGCCTGAGCGCCTTCAAGGAAGATAGCGTGTACTCCGTGAATTATCCATGGAATGCATGCACTTTGTGTTAGATGATTCAGAAAGGGAATAGAATATAGCCTACTGGAATACATAACTGCTTCATCACTCTACTCCCGATTTACCATTTATGCAATGCGAATTTCATTACAGATGCATATGTCTATGCCACCAATATTTTGTAATTATAGGATTATGTTTACATTTGCTTGCTGGGAATACTGTATATTCAGCAAGCAAGTGAATGACATGACCAGATGTCTGAATAGATAACACTGCAATTACAACAAAAAATAATGATACCGGAAATAGAAGAGAAAAACTGGGGCATATTATGAAATGTAGGTGTTTCTATAAATACATATTTAGTTACTGGAAAGTTAAAAAAAAAAAGGTATGCAATATCACCATGTAGCATGTATGTCTTAACCTACACCAAGTCACTTCTGGCTCAGACCTCTGATGCGCTGGCATTCCAGCAAGCATATATAAATATATCTTTATGTAAGGAACAAGAAGAGATGGGTATAAGTAGAAATATCTCTATGTGTTTTAGTAAAGTACAGCTATTGAATGTAGTTTACTGAAGTCCCCAACGGAGTTGGGAAGTTATATGGTACCTGTATTGGGTATGGATCATAGGATAGACAAGCATTAGGTCGACATGGCTAAAGGTCGACATGGCCAAAAAAATCGACATGGCCAAAGGTCGATAGGGTCATTAGGTCGACACAAGCAAGGTTTGACATGGGGTTTTCACTTTTTTTACCCAAATGTCGACACAGTCGACATGGACACTGAAAAAAGTGCACTGCTGTGCTCGCAATGCTTCGGGCACACTATTTTATTCTTCCACCATGCCCTAGTAGATGGTAAGGCATGACATACCTATCGCCTGTCGACACATGTTGGGTAAAAAAATATAGGTGAAAAACCCTAAGTCGACCTTTTGACTGTCAACATTCCCCATGTCGACAATGCTTGTGTCAACTGTTAGTCCTGACAACCTTCAGTCATGACGATCTGTGAAATATTTATATTTAAGAAGATATAATAAAGTATTGAATTTTTATGTAAACATATTTCTTCAACTTACCTGACATTATTCTCTGTCCTCTTTATTTGTACTATACATTGTCTTTGGCTGCACCACCTTTGAGATCTACAGATTCATATTGCCTCGCTTGGGGTTCAAATGGGTACTGTAGCACCTCCCTGTGTAAAATTTCCACTTCCCCTTTCCCGCCTATTGATGAGATGTCATGTCAACCTTCAGTAACATAATGTCGACATAATGCTTGTAGACCTAGTGACTGTAACCCCATGCATTAGCATTTACACTGAACTGATTTATCTCACACACAAAAGCAAAAACAGTTGTATATGCTTACTCCTGGGGGATACTTTACTGGGTATAGGTCATAGGGTTGATGCAATTAAAACCGACAGTCAATAGTTTGACATGTGAAAAAGTTCAACATGCATTAGATCGACCCAGAAAATGTCGACTTGAGTTTTACATGCTTTCTTGTTGACATAGGTCGACATGCACACTGCATAATTGGACTGCGCTCACCTTGCTTAGGCCAGAAATATATACTCCTCCTCCATGTCCACTGGGATGATAAAGGTCCAGATTCTCTAAGCTTCAAAAGTGATAAAATGGAGAGTGATAAACAGCCAGCCAATCAGCTCCTGCCTACCATGCCACAGACTGTGTTTGACAAATTTCAGACGGGAGCTGATTGGCTGGCTGTTTATCACTCTCCATTTTATCACTTTTAAAGCTTAGAGAATATGGCTCAAAGTATGGTAAACTCCTTTTTTGGAAAGAAATGTGAAAAACTCATGTCTACCGTTTCATGTTGACCTAATGACCACATCCTTTCTGTTAAATATGAATATATATATATATATATATATATATATATATATATATATATATATATATACACACATATAATATATATTCCTTGTAAACCGGCACTCCAAGGAATAAACAACTGGTCAGGTGCAAATCCAATAATAAAATATGCGTCCAACGAAGAAAGCACACTGACACTAGTGATAGATGATAATTCAAGTTGTATTAGGCATAGCTGACCAAGTCAAAGCTACAGACATCGAGCACTTTCAGGGACTTCACCCCGTCCTCAGGATGACTGCCAACAACACATAAACAGAACCATGGTTCTGTTTATGTGTTGTTGGCGGTCATCCTGAGGACGGGTGATAGATGAATTATCATCATCTATCACCAGTGTCAGTGTGCTTTCTTCACTGGATGATATATATATATATATATATATATATATATATACATACATATATATATACATACATATATATATACATACACACACCTGTTGTATAAACTGCACACGGAAAGTCGCTACAGAACACTGTCAATGTTTACAGCCTTAGGATTCATTTCCAGTTTAATAGCAAGCAGAGATCACTAGAAAAAAGGAAGCAGCCTGAGGCTGTAACCAAGGAAAGTGTCCCTCAGCAGCAGCAGGAGGGAGGGGGGGAGTACTCACAACACAGGGCTTCTGTTCATTTTGAAGCAAAAATCCATGGCAAACTTCGATACTAAACTTTCCTCATGCCATAGTGCCAGGTATTCCTTATATACTTCTATTTGTGTGAATAAAGGAAACTAGCTCTCAAGGCGTGTGCACATGGTGCGATTCGGTCTCTAAGGGGGTTATTCTAGTCCATTCTTTCTGACAAAATCCTTCTTAGATGGACAAAACCATGTGCACTGCGGGTGGGGCAGATGTAACTTGTGCAGAGAGAATTAGATTTGGGTGGGGTTTTTCTTCAAAGTGAGATCTATATTGAAGTGTAAAATCATGCAGTCAGTATTTTCCCTGCACAGAAACAAAATAACTCACCCAAATCTAATTCTCTCTGCACATGTTACATCTGCCCCCCTGCAGTGCACATGGTTTTGTCCACCTAAGAAGGATTTTGTCAGAAAGAATGAACTAGAATAAACCCCTAAGTGATTTAGGCTTAATATAGCACAGCTATAGATCGCTCAGTGACCATATTGCCAGTGTACCGATTCCCTAAGAGACTAGGGGGGAGATTCTCTAAAACTCGCCGCCCAGCTCCGCCCCCCTTTGCCACCCAACGCAATCATAATTATCACATATGTTCTAACATATGCGATAATTATAGCAAAGGACAGCTCTTTCGTTAAGAGCTGTCCTTTGCGGTGTCCCGGCGGCTCCCCCCTCCCTCCCACACCCGGCACTGCTACTGCTGCGCCGGGCTCTGCTCCTCCCTGCACCCGGAAGAGGATCAGTGCAGGGAGGAGGAGGTCACAGGTCAGGGCAGCACAGCTCTGTGCTGCCCGGACACAGGTGAGGGGGTGATGCGGGGCGGCGGTGGGTTCGCGTTAGAAGCCCATTGGCTTCTATGGGGCATCGCCAGATTTTTCTGGCGATATCCCCCCGCCGCGGTTACCTGGCGGGGGATGCTTAGAGCATCCCGAAATGCGGTAAAAACCCAGATAACGGGGTTTTTACCACATTTTTACCTTAGAGAATCTCCCCCTACAGTATGTGCCTATGCACATCCTTGCTGGCGGGTCGCCAGAACGTACGCGCTGGCGACCCGCCAGCAGCCTCGCCAGCGAGGAGACTGAGACGCGCGTGCGTCTCACGCGCACGCGCGTCTCCGTCGCTAGCGTGGCGGAAACCCTGTCCGTCTCCGCCTCAGAGACGGACGGGGTTAGGGGGGGGTTAGGGGGGGTGCGGGCAGGCGGCGGGGACCCGGGGTTACCGCTGGCAAGCCGGCGGGGACCCGGGGAAACGTTTGGAAGCGCCGTCGGAAGGGGGCGCGCGCGTCCCCTTCTCACGATCGCCATGGCGCTGGCGGGGGATGGCGGCTGGCGACGCCAGCGCCATCCCCTGCAAGGATGGGAACAGACCCATCTGTAGGTCCAGGGGGAGGCATTGATGACCTAATTTTGACTAGAAATCGCTGGTACACAGTGCATCTATACACCAGCGATTTCTAGTCCAATTGAAGGAGCATGCTCCTGCGACTGGTACAGGGCTGGTTGCAGGAGTGTGCACCTAGCGATCTTGCCCTGTACACACGCGAATACACAGGCTACAGGTATACGGTCGGCCAGCAACCATTTAGCCAGTGATTCTGTCAAATATCGCCCCGTGCATACAGGACTTAAGCGCCTATTCCTAAAATGTTGCCATTTTCATTGCATCAGGAATTTTAATACAAAGAGCAGTTCTGTGAATTAAAAAAGGTTAGGTTGAAAAAAAAGCGGGACCATAGCTGTACATGACGGACAGGTAAGCCTAACAGAGCATTTACTTGTTTGCCGACCGAGCACTTATTACAGGTTTTATGTACTTACTGAGGAGATTCAATTGCCCAGAAAATTCCTTCACCTGGCCTAATCGGAACAGCAGCCGCTGCACTTCCCAGCAGAAGATCTCACACATACGTATTCACTTTTATGTGAAGCGGGCATTTGGTCGGAGTTGCAAGTAGGGGTGCTGTTGCTGGCATTTAAATGTTGCAGAAACAGCAATTTGCAACCCTAAGCTTGGCCGGAATTCCCCTCTATGTGCCTTGCTGTACATAGCACAATATTCATCGCAGAGAGCATGTTAAATATGACTATTATACATGAACATGAAGTATACCCTTTTCATTGTACAATGAATTTATATTTTGTTCACCCAACCGCTTCATATCCGACTCATACAATCAGGGCTGTGGAGTCGGAGGCAATTTCGAGTACCTGGAGTCGGGGTCGGCAAACAATGCACCGACTCCAACAAGTATAAAATGAATGACTTCTCTACTGTAAGAATAAAGCATGCAGTGCCTCATGTAACCGCAAAACGAACACGTTAAGTGACCGTGAAAAAGCATGCTTTTCATGTGCTTCACTATATGGCACGCAACGCACAATTCGGAGCACCAATACTTATAAATTTATTCTCCTTTGTAGTTTACAACTTATTTCCAACGTTCAATAAGGTTTTCAATACCTCGTTGGTAGAAATCACCTGGTGTAGACTCGAAAAATTCATTCAACCAAGCTCTCCCACCATACGCACAACATCTTTTTATGCGGATGAAGATCTTGTTTCATGCGCGGGGTCGTTTGTTTACCTTGGCTAAGCCATTCCTTACGCTGGTTCATATTGATGTACAGGCACCATTTTTCGTCGCCAGTAACGATTCGGTAAAGAAATCGTTCCTTGTGTCCATGAATTGAACAGTGACGAGCAAGCAAACCAGCGGAGATTGTGGCTCGTTGATTTTTGTTGTCGTCACAGAGCATGCGGAAGTCATGCTCCACAATTCTGAACCGTTCCTATTGTTTTTGTTCCCAAAACCACCAAATAATGTGGTTTTTATCTTTGAACTGGTAAAGTTCCTGTTCCTGATGATTATGCCTACTGCTACTATCCAGCCATTTAATTAATTAATAAAAAAATTAATAAAACTTTGTTTTCATTGTGTTTGTCCTTTGCTTAAACCAGGCATGTCCAACGTTGGCCCTCCAGATGTTGTGAAACTACACATCCCAGCATGCTTTGCCACAGTTTTGCCTTTAGAGAATGCTAAAACTATTGCAAAGCATGCTGGGATGTGTAGTTTCAAAACATCTGGAGGGCCAACGTTGGACATGCCTGGCTTAAACTGTTCAATACAGTAGACTGTTGGCTTCCCAGCCTCTAGTTTCTGTAGTAATAATATGTATGTTGCCTTTCTTTCCTTCAAGGAATGTATCAAATACATTTGCATATTAAATACAGAGGAGTCGAAGTCGAGGAGTCGGCGTCAGAAGTACGAGGAGTCGGAACATTTATCTACCGACTCCACAGCCCTGCATACAATGAACAAAAAACACCCTTAAGATAAAATAGTCCGCTGTGGTTACAACCCAGCTGCTGCCTGCTGCTCTACTGTTTACTATTGCTCATGTTCTTTAATGTATACATCCAAAACGCATCTTTTAATTACTACTATCTATTGAAAATGAATGTGTGTATTATTGATATCATTCGAGTCTTTACATTGTTTGCTCAGCATATTGAACAGTATGTGATTTGGATGAATTACAAATGGTAACTACTGTATGCCTACATCTAGTCCACACATAATTATATGTACGGGTCAAAATGTGGGAAAAACTCAAAAGCACAAATATGAGGTACAACTGCATATGTGCTTATGGAAGCATTAGAGTGCGCACCAATAATCTGGTCAGCCACCCAAATTATTCATTTAATCAAATATACTTCAGCTTTGACAATATTTAACAACATAGAATAAGGTGTATTTTTAATTTATACAATTAAAACAAATAAAAACAAGTCTAAACATATTCTCAAAATTGTAGATCAAATACAAATTCCAAACTAAGGTACCCAACACGTTTCATCAGGGGTATATCAATTGGAAAATTTGTAGAACAACAACTTTATTGGACATCTGGTGTATCCCTTGACTAAGTATATAATAAAAGATCACATAAGTATAAAAGGAGAGGACTAGGGCTGTATTGGTCTAAAAAATTTTCCAATAATATTCACCAATTTTGCCCTAATAGGGAGATCTCCTATCCAGCTCATACATCAAGTGAGCTACATATGTATTAAAAAGGGTAGAAAAAAAATCCCTCCAATAAATCATGCCCTATGGCTCTACAAAGGGCCTAATTCAGACCTGATTGCAGAACAAATTAAAATGGGCAAAACCATGTTCGCTGGAGGTGGGACATATGTAACACGTGCAGAGAGTGTTCACATGGTGTCTTTTGCTTTTTTACCCGTGTTTGTGAGAAAGTGTGTGGCAGGACACATGGCATGGCTTAAGGTGTGGATTCGTAACTTCTTATTTTACGTAAAGGGACAAACATTGAATACCTCCCCTAAAAGTTCTAATTTATATAATAATTATATAATAATGCAGGAGCTTGCATCCCGATGGAGGGAATGCCATCAAAGGGAGTATGGAGTAGACGATAGTTTAAATGAAAGTAGGAGAAGCAAAAGAGTGAAGAGTGCCCTGCTCATGAGAACTTACATTCAAAAGGGGAGGGGGAAGACAGACGGGGTAACACAGATTGGGTAGACAGTGAACATGAAACAGAGGGAGAGTTGGCTAAGTTTGGTGGCCCGTTTGAGATTCTGTAGAGAGGTGGAGAGTCTGAGGGGGAGAGTCAGACGGTTTATGAGAAAGCATGTGCAAAATGTTGGAGTGGGAGAAAGGTAGGTAAGCAGGCAACATGCATAAGCAGAGCGAAGGGGACAGCCGGGAGTAGGCCCCTATACGTTACGGTGATCTACAGAGGGGACAAGTCGCAGCTAATCTCCCTTGAGCTGTCCATGACCTTCCGATTCCTCGCTGCCGGAAGGCTGTGCAAGCCGGTCTGATTTCGGACTCTGATTCAATGCGCACAGGGGGGGAATTTACTAAGATGTGTATTATACTTCACATGTGGGCAACCAATCAGAGACAATTTCTTATTTTTTTAGTACCCTCTAGAAGATAGTAGACAGGATCTGATTGGTTGCCCATAGCAACATCACATGTGAAGTAGAATACACATCTTAGTAAAATTCCCCCAGGATGTCTTGGTCTGATCAGTCAGAATCGGGTGAAAGGTGGACAAATCACAGTAATGTATGAACTGCTTTAAGGGAGATAAAGTCAGAGATGTTCTTGGGAGCGTAGTGGGTAAATGGGATTCTGAAAGGATGTAGTACATATGGTGAGGAAAATTAGCTGTGCAGCAGTGAGTATGGATATGATTGGAGAGGGGCATTGCCAGATAGAAGGAGATTGCAGGAGATGACCAGAGAGTGGCTAAGGGTCTTCGAAGCAGCATACTTGGTGAAATGCCAGGACTGACCATAGCAGCCCCGGCTGTCAAGAAGTAGACTGACCATGCCAGCCAGTGTCTACCTTCTTATCATTCAGTTGAGGAGAACTTGAATGATTATTTATGGAAAATCAAACACATTTGGATTTTCCTACCTGGTTGAGCAAACAATTTTTAGCAGTTTTTCAACTATGTGGCAGCAGAAAGCTAATTAGCATTTGTTCCCACACACTGTCAGATCATCATTACAACAATATTTTAAGGAGGATGTTAGGAACGTTATGGTTCTGGTGTATGGCCAGCATTAGTTTGCTGCCAGGTTTCTGTATTTTCCTTAACATCTAGGAAATGCACACCTCCAAGACTGTAAGAAATATTTATTGGATCAGATACATTTTCAAAATGCACACCCAAAATTCCTACCTGTTAACATGACAAGCAGGTGTTTTATTTTGGAATCCTGTTGCTATTTTTGCAATCTGTGCTTGGATATGTTAAGCATAGAGTTGTGCATGATTACTAGGGATGTGAAATCTTAGATCAGGTGCACCATTTAATTCGCAATTTGTTTTACAACCTCTTCTTTTTTGCTTCTGGTACTGGTGTTAAGTATGGTTAGGATAGCTGTCTCTGGGGGATACCATGCAAAAAGTGCTGAATCTCCTACAATTATTTGGGCCAGCCACATTTAAATCAGGCCTGCATTGGAAAAATGGTCTACAGACAAAACCAATTTTTAAATTGTTTTTTGGTTATTATTTTGAGAAGACAAACTAAAGTTCCATCATGTACCATTTTTCACACTCTCATATTTTGGCTATCAGTATTTCCAGAATTACTGTACTGCATTAAGCTTTAAAATAAGCATGTAATTATGCCGCTTTGAGAACATTTTAATACTATATTTTGATTGAGTTCTGTAAAAGGAGCATTCTAAGAACAAAGTAGGATAATGCTGCACAGAGAAAATCAGCAAGAGAAGTATTACCAAAAGGAACTTGGGGGGGGGGGGGGGGGGGGACAACAGTTTTTAATATTCGATCAATAATTTTGGGCATAAAAATATTAGAATTTTTTTTCTCCAAATAAAGGTTTCTTTTACAATGGGCCTTATTTTGGTTCATTCTTTCTGACAAAATCCTTCTTAGATGGGCAAAACCATGTGCACTGCAGGTGGGGCAGGTGTTACTTGTGCAGAGAGAATTAGATTTGGGTGGGGTTTTACTTCAAAGTGAGATCTATATTGCAGTGTAAAAATAAAGCAGTCAGTATTTTCCCTGCACAGAAACAAAATTACTCACCCAAATCTAACTCTCTCTGCACATGTTACATCTGCCCCCCCTGCAGTGCACATGGTTTTGTCCATCTAAGAAGGATTTTGTCAGAAAGAATGAACCAAAATAAGGCCCAATACGTATTATGCCATTTCCTCATATTTCGCATACACTTTGAAAAACATGAACTAGAAGGGTTTGCTTCTAATGGAGTTGACTAAGGCATTTGAAATGTTGGGTTATAGGAGCAGAAAGCAGCTAATGCTGCTTTCAGACCGCAAAACCGGCTTTGACCCAGTATTTTAAAATGTTTCTAAAACGGGTCTGCCAGCTAAAATCTTTCACACCGCATATCTTTAAATGGTATTTCAATGCAGTTTTTGTCCCTTCACAACATTGAACCCATTTTAAAAACAGGTCTGAAACGGGTAGGATCCTGCTTTATTACCATTTAGAAATACCAGTTCTATAGAACCGTTAAATTCACTCTGCACCTTTCAGACTGCACAAATTACCATATTGAAATGGTAAAAATACCTGCAAAATACCAGCTAAAAAGTGTGGGCTGAAAGGGGCATTAGGGCTTATCCCACCAGGACAAGGTAAATATCCAATTCTGTGATGTGATTTGCTGTCTGAATCCTTGGTTGGTATTTTAGCTCCCTACTAGGTATCTTTAGCTCTTTTTTTTTTCTCTATACATTTTCTCTTTCCAACTTTGATAAATCTATGGACTTGGAAGAGTAGAAAGAAACTGCATATGTTTATGATAATATCACCAGGGTCTGATTCAATTAGCTGCAAATTTTGCCCAAGGAAGCAGGATTTTCAACACTGCACACTTGAGACCCACATTAAACGGATTTCTAATTGAGCAGGTTTCTGACCCGTAGTAACACACTTTAATGGAACGTTGGTCTCAAGGTGCGTACACATTGTGCGATATGTTCCCTGGATGGTTTTCTTTACACTGCCTTGGCAAACGACAAAGAACAATATTGTTCAATAATGTCTTCGGGTTCCCAACACCATACATGCAGTCAATGACAATATAGTCAAATTGAACTGCTTGTATAGACGACAGGGGAGGTGGGTCATTAATGAGCACATCGTTAATGAGAGATATGCTGCAGAATGCAACATGACCCCCACTTCCCGTCTCTGCCATCAGCAAGTGTGTTTACCAGTGGTTCCCAAACTGTGTGACGTGGCACCCCGGTGTGCCTGGGTACACTTGCAGGGGTGCCTCAGGTTTGGGACCAATTCAAATAATTTATAGTCATTGTAATAGCCAAAACCAGTGCTAGTGGCTTCCAATTATAAAATATGCAGAGTGACAGAGGTGAATTCTGTCCCTCCCCACATAATTAAACCTAAGAATGACATACTGTATAAACACAATTTACTCAATTGAAATTTTTTCCTACATTTGTCAATAAGAATCTTTTATCCTAGTGGTGCCATGAAAAAATTCGGTACTTATGTAGTATCTGGGCTGCCGATTTTTTGATTGTATGCCTTAAGTTAAGGCATACAATCAGATGCGATGCGATGCGATATCGCATCGCATCGCATACGACCATGCGATGCGATGCGATGACCCGATTTTTCCATAGGATTCAATGTTAAAATGGACTGAGTCCATTTTAACATGGAATTCAATGGGAAAAAGGGGTCCTTTTCATACCCCTACTATCCAAGTGGGCATGGAGTTGGATATAAACCTGTGGCGAGCGTAGCGAGCCACCGAGCCCGAAGCGTGGCGAGCGAAGCGAGCCCCGCGAGGGGACGGTATTCTGTGTCCCCTCGCGGGGCTCGCTACGCTCGCCACGCTTCGGGCTCGGTGGCTCGCTACGCTCGCCACAGGTTTATATCCAACTCCATGCCCACTTGGATAGTAGGGGTATGAAAAGGACCCCTTTTCCCATTGAATTCTATGTTAAAATGGACTCAGTCCATTTTAACATTGAATCCTATGGAAAAATCGGGTCCATCGCATCGCATCGCATCGCATGCGATATGGTCGGGTGCGATGCGATGGACCCGATTTCAAAATCGGCAGCCCAGTTACTACATAAGTACCAAAAATTCTGATACTCCAGAGTGCTGTGATTACCAAAAAAATGTGGGAATCCCTGGTGTATAGACTTGCCAACATCAGCACCCTGCCACTGCCAATATCACAGGGGTGCCGATGGGTGAAAATGTATTACCAGTGTTCAGCTATAGAAATGAATGATGAAAGCCGTCACCCAGAAAAGCATATTATTGCGCATTAGAAGATCACACAAAAAGGTCAAATGAACAATGTAAGGCAGTCTTCCTCTTCATGCCTTACACTCAGGAATTGTATTAGTTGTATGATTGATTTGACAGCCACAGAGAATCCCCGCTTACCAATGGATTAGTCCTATTTGGCATACAGCAAACTGCTATTAATCTCTCTGGTTTGAAAAGACCTTCGGTCATAAGTCAGAAAGCAGAAGAAGAGGGACAGAAATAAGTGGACTCAAATTAACTATGAATTTATTCAAACAAAATCAACTAATAATCCTGCAGCTAAAGCAGTCACTCTTCTCAAAATTCAGACAGACCTCAATGAAATAAGTGGTTACATATGTATTACCCGATTATATTGTTAGACCTGAGGTCATGGTGATACGAGAAATTATTTTCTTCTTAAATAGCTTATAGTATATTTTGCTGGGATAAAAGGAAGAATAGTTAACTTTAAGTGCCATGAAGCCAATTTTAGCACATGCTTACATGGGAAACAGCTACTGTATAGTAAGGCCAAGTTGTATGCTTTAAAATAACATGTAACCTCCGCATAAAGACTAAAAACTAAATACCAACTTCATTATGTGCGAAGACACAAGGAAAATCATTTGAGCAAAAAATTAGAGGAAAATTAAACAACGATCAGAGTAGCAAATGAGGAACCTGCAAAACCCACATTATCCATCCAATCTAATCATAAGCAGTGTAAATAGCAGTACAAAAGGTAAATTACTATTATTTCATTTCTGCTGTCAGTATCATGAACATCCACAGAGCTGAAAAGTATTTAAAACACTAATGAAACTAAGTAACACCTAAAAGAGATCTACATTTTTAGGTCTATAGGGGTATCCAGTTACATGTAATTGTATCCGGGAGCTTTCCTAATGAACCCCGATAAGCCAGTACAGCCCAGTTTTCGAAAGTCCGCGAAAATACACTGAACCTGTGTGTTCGAATGAGAAAATTATTATTTTTTAATTTATGGGTGGTTGTTTTACCACTGGTAATTGGATAGCTCTCTGCAGGTTATGTACAAGAAAACCGCCAAAACCTCCTATTTTATTAATTTACATGAAATGTTAGTTTTCCCTGTAGAACATTGGCCATACAGCTGTCAAAGAGAAAGTGCTGTACCACTGTCCTTATATGTGACTATCCTTCACCAAAGTCCTTTCTCATTGTGCTTAGCCTATTTTGCACGGTTACGGTACGGATGATAGACAGTCACTGGGTCAACCACTAATGATCAACAGTGACTAGGTAGACACTAAAAAAGGGGTCTACATACCTTAGGTCGACACTAGCTTATGGTCGACGCAAGTTTTTTCAAGATTTTGTGATGCCCATGTAATCGTACCATGGTCACGGTATATACAGATGGAGCCAGGTTTATTCAACTGGACAGCGCACCAGAGCATTCCATCTCTGCATGCCGTTCGCTAAGAATGGGATAAGCATGCGTATGAGAAGCTTGCGCTTCCCATTTGCAGCAATGGGACACGTGTGTATGTGAGAGACACTCGCCTGTCCCCGTCATGGCAAACGCCACCTATTGTCCCACATAGTGGTCTCTTAAGCGGAGATTCAATTGTTTTTTTGGGGAGCCATTTTTTTTAAGGGTGTATGATATAATCTAGAAATGATACTTAATATTTATCTCTGTATATGAAATTAAACTTAAATATATTTGTTATTTAGGAATATTACTTAAATATATTTGTATTTCCATGGTCAACTAATTGGACTCTTTTCTAATTTGTAATTTATGTGAAAAAACAATAAATATATTAAAAAAAAAAGGTGTATGATATAACAATTTGGTAAACACAAAGATTTTTTCTTTAATTCTATGAATATTGTATGCCCCCCCCCCCCACACACACACTTTGTATATTTGTCATCTACTGTATTTATATGATTATATTTACCTTCAACATGTAGGGAGGATGTATGATTATGGACTTATTTCTTATGGTGGACTAAAAAAAACAAAAAAGGGCTCCTCTATTCTATTGATATAGAAATATAAAAGAAATGGCCACCATTTTGGTCCATACAGGAGAATCTGGATATGTGCCTTTTAATACAAAGATATAAGCCGGAAATTAGTGCGGATCATGGAAAAGTGGGAGAGTGCCAGAGTTGAAATACCATTTAAAGCTAAATGGTATTTCAACCCGTTTTTAAAGCAGAGTCCTACACGTTAAAATAACATTTAAAAGGCAGTGGGAATGCCTCTTAAACGTTATTTCGCCTCCAGGCAGTCCCAGTGCCTGATGAGACCTAGTAGTTCTCACTTTGTGCATGTGTACATATGTAATGAGAGGCTCATTATTATGCACGTGCACTCATTACATATGCGCAAAGTGAGAACTACTAGTTCTCATCAGGCACTGGGACTGCCTGTACCCTGCATGGACCCCCGCTGCCTCCCCACTGCCCTGCATCCCCGTGCAGGTAAGTACAAGGGGAGGGGAGGTGGGGGCACAGGGCAGGTACGGGGGGTTAGGCACTCTTTACACTTGGGGGGGAGGGATTAGGCACTCTTTACACTGGGGGGGGGTTTAGGCACTCTTTACACGGGGGGGTAGGCACTCTACATTTTACACGGTTCACTGCAATGGGAATGGTACTTAAATGGTATTTAAAATGGTAATCTGCTGCAGTGGGAATGCTAATACCGTTTTAAATACCATTTAAGATTACCAGTACTTTAAACTGGTCTGCAGTGGGAAAGCAGCATTATCCTCTACCACCTCTGACAGGAGGCTATTCCACTACCATTTCTGTAATGTAATTTTTCCTTAAATTTTCCATAAATCCTTCCTTAGAATTAATGTTTTCCTCATGTAATTTGTTAAAACCCCTTGTATATTTGAACGTTTCTAGCAAGTTCCCCCTTACCCTTCTCTGATCCAAACTATGCATGTTAAGATCTTTTTGTCTTTCGGGTAAGATTTTTTTGGGATGTACGCTTTGTAATGAATATACTGTATATCCTTCAGGTGATATGGCCTCCAGAACTGAACACAGTATTCTAGAGGAGGCCATACATATAACCTATACAGTGGCATAACTGCTTCTTGTTTCCTGCTACTAATTCATCTCTCTATGAAACAAAGCATCTGACTTCTAATTACTTTGTTGCATTGCTTCCCTGCCTTGAAGTCACTTGAAATAATGACTCCTAAATCCCTTTTCTCATCAGTTTATATTATAGTACCCGTGATAATATATTTAGCCTTTTCGAGTTTATTTAGCATTTTGCAATGTAGGACAATGTCAAAAACCTTACTAGTCTAGATATGCTACACCTATGCCCCCGATCTATTTTAGTCACCGAGTCAAAAAGTCAATAAGATTTGATTAATATAATCTTCCCCCAGTAAATCCACACTGTTTGGCATCCTGGAAGTTCTTCGATTGATTTAAGACCTTCCACAACTCTTTATTTTAATAGTTTTTCCATTACTTTCCCTTGTACAGATGTAAGGCTTACAGGTCTGTGGTCCTCTGGGATCGCACATGTAGCTAGTGACTTGTTAAATAATTTGGTACTTATGTATTAGCAGGGTGCCCACTAAGCTATTTGCTTAGTGGGCTATTCTGCGTAGTGAAATTGCATCGCATCACACTCGGTTTCCGTGCCGTGCGATTTCACTAGTTTATTTATTCACTGCACCCTGGCCGCGGATCACCTATGATCGCATGCAAAATAGCATGCGATTTAGCACAACACCTCCAGTATACATTTAGCACACACCCACTATCCACGCCACCCCGAAGCGTGGAGAGCCCCGCGAGGGGACGTGGTTACGCGTCCTCCCGACCTTTTCATACCCCACTATCCACGTCGGAGTGGAGTTGATTCTATAAAGTGAGGCGAACGCAGCAAGCCACCGAGCCCGATGCGTGGCGAGCGCAGCATGCCCCGCGAGGGGACGCGGATTACTTTACATGTATTTAGGCTGCGCTCGCCACACTTTAGAAAATCAACTCCACGCCGACGTGGATAGTGGGGGTATGAAAAGGTCGGGAGGACGTGTAACCACATCCCCTCATGTGGCTCGCTGCACTCGCCACCCTTCGGGGATGACGTGGATAGTGGGGGTGTGCATGGGTGCTTTTAAAATGAAGTACCATCACATCTCATCGCATGGGTGCTTATACAATGAAAGATCGCATCGCACTGCAAATGGCATGCGATGTGACCCGCAGGCAGGGGTGCATTAAACGTTAACTAAGGAAAATTGCATTGCACGCGATTTTCCTACGGTGCCGTACGTATGTAAATTGGGCGCCCTGCAAATACGCAGGTACCAATAATTCTGTAAGCTCTTTTTAGTATCCATTTTGGACCCATTAATTTAGCCAACTTCAGTTTTGAGAGTTCTGCTAGGACCTTCTCCTCGGTAAATGTACTTTCAACTAACTTATTTGCATAAATGTCCTGTGGTTCCTTTCCCTCTCCTGTAGTGAATACTGAGCAGAAATAGATATTTAGGTGATCTGTTATTGCCTTTCCCCCCTACACCAGACTCTCACTCACGGTCTTAATTTTATTATTTCTCCATTTGATTATCTCCTTTCACTTAAATACTTAAAGTTTTGCCTCCTTTATATACTGACTGGGACATTTTCTCCTTCTGCTTCTATGTCCTCTTTCCATCGCTTTGTAAATAAGATGCATTTAAAAAAAAAAGAAATACACAAAAAAAAATAAAAAGACGCTCACTGCTACTGAGTGCACTCTGTGCTCACACCTAGTTTGTAACATGACTTGTAACAAATTGAGGATAGATGTATGTGGATGCATTTGTATACATAGATATATTTACTTATTAATTATCCCAGGACAAGGTATCCTCTGGAGGTGTTCCTTATATGTAGTTTGATTGTGTGCGGACAAGTGTAGCCCTTGCAGAGTTTTGAAGGCTGTGTTTATTGTTTATTTTTCAGTTTCTGTTCCTATTCTCTGCCCACTAAATATTACTACCTTTTATGGTGTTATTAAGCTCTATGGACCCAAATAAATAACATACACATTAAGCATATACAAAAATACAATATTAACATTTTACGGCACATGTAAATTAAAAGAAATATACTAAATAAAACTTGTATTAAAGGAGTTTGTGTTTAACATCACTGCATGTTTATTTTAGTGTTCATTCTAGCACCCGCCATATTTAAATACCCGTGCAGTTCCTCTTCCCTGCCTGGGGTGTCGCTGTCTGCTGTAGTGGTTCTAGCACAGTGTGGTATGTATATCAGCACTAATATGCAAACCAGACCTGTGCTAGAAACACCAGAGCAGACAGTGACACCCCAGGCAGAGAAGAGGAACTGCATGGGTTTTCACATATAGCGGGTTCTAGGATGAACACTATATTTAATATGCCATACTGGTAACACATACAGTAAGCATCTAGCTAATGTTGCTTAAGTTAAAAGGATCTCATGAATACTTTTATCAAGCAAAATAAACAAAATACTTATGAAAAATGCATTTCCTATTCCAGGATGCTGCAAGGCAGCAATAATCCGTTTTAATGCAAGGAAGCTTGTTTAACTCTGAAAGGGTTAAGAGACCAAGTAAAGCTCCAGGCTGCTTACATTTTAAATGGAAAGCTGAAATGATCAATTACCTAACCACAGATTAGATGCATAAAGGAGAAACGCTTCAACGCAGTCAGAAGAAAAACCAAAAAAAGCCACACATGAGCATTAATCAGGTGGATCTCCTACCTTCTGTACAGAGAAATAGTCTGTGCTCATTTTCTATAAAAGCAGGTAACAATGCATTTGGTTGGCTAACACTGCCCTCTGTTGTACACAACGTGCTCTCTCCATTCACTGTGGTATTTCAGCATTTCAAAGTACACAGAATGCTATGATTTGGGAACACTCTATCGCCCTGGCTTACATAATTGATGCTGGAGATACTGAAGGTAAAAGGCAAGCATTTCATTTTCAATTTAAATTATAGAATATTTGTTTAACCCCCAAAGACATTTAGCAACACCTCTGTATGACGTTGGTGGGTAGTCCAAAGTACAAAGATCAAGAATGCACGAAGAATTACCTAATATGCTCCCTATGTAGCTTGTACACCTATTCATGCACCATAGCACCAGTTTTGTGCACAGAGGCTATAGATTTATGGATGGTCCAATATGCATACTGGGGCAATATTTACAAAGCTTTGGCTTTTATAAGCCCACACTTCTCAGCAGATCCCTGGTGAAAATGTAAAACACATTACTTCATGCATTCGGTGCTTTACATATTCACCTGAAGAGAGAACCTGCATAAGTACAGCATAGCTCTGGGACTTTCATAGATCATTACATCCAGCCACAGAATCAATGTAAAGACACACTGGGGGTAAGACGTGTGAGTATTGCAGTCTAATTAGCTGCCTAAGGAGTAGATCTAGGGTCATCATTTGCCATGGTCTAATTTTGTCCTGGAACCCCGTAGTGCAAAAGATGGCGTGGTCCTATAGGACACAGGGTTAGAAAGTGGTTATTTTCATTTCTATTTAACACCAAAGGATCGTTCTTTACATTTACCTGGCCAACTAAGCACTTCTACAATTAACACATTAGCAGATTGCTTTATACATTCTTTTCAGCCAATCTAGTGCATGAGAGGTTTTAAAATACAAAAATATTCCTTGATATAAAGTATGGCATTGATAGATGTCACTATAAACTGTATTACTTCTCTGTGAGATAGATTTCATTTCAATTACAACGGCAATGATTAATGCATATTTACTGCACTGTATTTGATAAGCTACTGTAATTGTTAATGTCTGCATAGCAGTGCTTGCCAGATTTGAATCAAAGCATCCTAGCGTATCCGTATTATTTTCCAGAGCACCACTAGGCCTAACATTTCTTATTGAGAAACTACAAAAAAATTATAAGTGCTGTCACCTTTAGGTGCAATGGTGTGGTAGTTCGGTTATGGTCTAAAGGGTTTTGGTGTCAAATTGTAAATAAATGTACCACGTCCCCTCGCATGGCTTGCTTCTCTCCCCTTGGTTCAGCCAGGTGACTCGCTGCGCTTGGCACAATTAACGTTTCCCAATCAGAGTTCATGTGGATGGTAAAGTATGAAAATGTCCGAAGAAAGGAAAAAATTCCAAAAACTCATGTCAACCTTTTTTGCGCATTAACCACTGCAATGTTGACATTTTGATCGGGCTAGCCTCATCAGACCCAGTGGCATGGGGTGTGGAATAACACACTGACAGTTGGGATTACGACAGTCATTAGCCCGATGTCGGAATCCCGACTGCACAGCGGGGTGAGCTCAATGAAGCCCCTTGCGGGCTCGCTGCGCTCACCACGATGCGGGCACGGTGGCGAGCTGCACTCGCCACCTATTTTATTCTCCCTCTATGGGGGTCGTGGACCCCCACGAGGGACCAGTCGGGATTCTGACATCGGAGTAATGACTGTCAGAATCCCGACTGTCGGAGAGACATCCGGCACCCGTGGCATGTCATACGCATCTGAATCAGGCCAATTTCTCAGCACGATGGGTGAAATCGGCCCAAATTGCTGTTGTGTATGGGGGCCTTTAGTGCATAGACCCCTTTATCAGTTACATGGCATGGAATGTGTACCTCATTATACTATGAATTAGGATGAATTAAGTCAAGGTACTGAAACTTTTTAAGAAATTAAAACTTTCCGTTCCATCGTTTTGAACATTCTCATCAGTCTCACAGGATGGGGCAATGCATCTCACAGTAAGACACTTGGGACTCAAGTATGAACATGTGCAATATGGAGATATATTGGCTTTAAGGAACCTCCAGAGGGTTCAGGGTGCCATGATCCATAACAAGCAAAGTATCATGTACGCAGCTTATTCATATAAGATTAGAAAGCATAGTGTAATTAGAACACAGTATAACTTCCTTAAATATATTACAACCACCCAAGCATGATACTGCAATCACCATATAATAGTACTTGCTAAATTGTTGAGAGAGAGGTAGAAAGAAAAAAAAAGAGAGAGAGGGTATACACTTGGCAGCTAGTACAGCAACCATGGTTGGTTGCATTTGTGAACATCTCTACTTATCCTCTGACAATGAGAAAATGGGCTGAGAAAATGGTACTCTTTACCTAGCACGGCGCCCACGATTTTGATTGTGGGCATCGCAGGTAAAAAAATCGCGGGCATCGCGGCCATTGAATGCACAAAAAATCGGGTGCAACGCGACCGACGCGATGCCCGCGATTTCCCATAGGGAACAATGTTAAATTTCTCAATTGACCCGATTTTACTGTTCAATGCCTCAATTGACACGATTTTTCCATAGGAAACAATGTTAAATGGCCCACAGAGGCCAAATAGCCACCCTGAAGTGTGTAATGGCCCCCACAATTGGTAACGCCACCCCACGATCAACGTCAACCCGAAGCGTGGCGAGCGCAGCGGGCC
The DNA here is from genome assembly GCF_055691185.1 of Crinia signifera. Taxonomy (NCBI): domain Eukaryota; kingdom Metazoa; phylum Chordata; class Amphibia; order Anura; family Myobatrachidae; genus Crinia; species Crinia signifera. The sequence continues at coordinate 131,589,365 of NC_139220.1, forward strand.
CGCGAGGGGCGGCGGTACGCGTCCTACGACCTTTTCATACCCCCACTATCCACGTCAGCGTGGAGTTGAGAACAGAATAGTGTGGCGAGCGTAGCGAGCCATCGAGCCCGAAGCGTGTCGAGCGCAGCGAGCCCCGCGAGGGGACGCGGATACCTTCACAGGTAAATGCGTCCCTTCGCGGGCTTCACAGGTATCCGCGTCCGCTCGCCACGCTTCGGGCTCGGTGGCTCGCTGCGCTCGCCACACTATTCTATTCTCAACTCCACGCCGACGTGGATAGTGGGGGTATGAAAAGGTCGTAGGACACGTACCGCCGCCGCTTGCCACGCTTCGGGTTCACGTTGATCGTGGGGTGGCGTTAACAATTGTGGGGGCCATTTCACACTTCAGGGTGGGTATTTGGCCTCTGTGGGCCATTTAACATTGTTTCCTATGGAAACATCGTGTCAATTGAGGCATTGAACAGTAAAATCGGGTCAATTGAGAAATTTAACATTGTTCACTATGGGCAATCGCGGGCATCGCGTCGCACCCGATTTTTTAGTGCATTCAATGCCCGCGATGACCACGATGGGCGCCGTGCTAGGTAAAGAGTACCGAGAAAATTTGCAGGTGGACCGTGTTAGAAACACATTTTATAAAATGATATAACAACAAGGTAGTGCCACTTTGTGTAAGTTTTAGTTTTTATTAAAAATCATCTTAGTTAAAAGTTATGAGAATAGGCCGCACAAGAAGCTTATGCTTATTTAAAGGTTGTGCTGCATGCCTATTTTCTGTGTCAGTCTGTGGTTATATCTGCATGCTAGGTTACCGTGTCAGTGGCTGTAACAATAACGTAGCATGTCACATCCTGATAGAGATTTTTTTTTGCCTATGTTGTGGTACATTAGTATTATATTGTATAAACAACCAGGTTTGTACTGGCAAAAATGGAAAGTTATTTAGCATAAAGCTTTATCATATATATTATTTTTAGAAGGTGATTTTTGGTGATGATCCCCTTTTCTCCTTTCATACTTAATCTTTAAAATGGTTCCCCATTTATTGATTTTGGTTAAGTTCTCCACTTCTGACTAATTGTTCATTTAGAATTGCACTTTGTATTGTTTGTCACATTTGCATGCAAAATTTTCATATGGCCCTCTAGTTTCTATTTATTTAACTTTTTTTTTTTAAACTGGGTCTACTTATAGTTCTGGATTTAAGAGCTGGGCATAGTAAGGTACAGATATGCCCTTTTATACCATGGATGCAATACGTACACATTGCAGCTCTAGAATGGCAGTAAAGCGGGGTAAATGCTATGCATTCAGTTCAATGAGAGCATTAACGTGCCTGCTGCCCATTAAAGTCTATTGGCCCTGGCTGTGATGCAGACACTCGGGGCATACTGCAATGCAAGTGCATTAAAATAGCACTACATCCCTCTGCTATATGCAGCAAAGCTGTAGCAGGACGCATCTGTATTTCTTATCATAGTGGCTAGATACTTGGATGTCAAAAGCTTAAGTCTTCATTAAAGCAATGGAACCACAATATTGAACACCCAGATGTAAAGAGACAACAAATTCTTTGTTTACACACCAAACAGACAAAGTACCGGAACAAAACTCCATTTATAAAGTTTGTTGACCAAACTTTGAATAAAGTTGCTGTATTAGCATTTGAGAAACTGCATTAAAAAGTACAAAAACAACAATACTGATTATTTATCAGTGTTTTTTCAACCAATTTCATACTATAGGTCTTTTTTCCCTCCATAAATACAACGCAGGAGCAGGTTCAGTATGATTTCCTGACATTCAATATACAGACGGACAAAATACCGACAAGCATTGGCAGACAGTAAAAATGCAGACATGTTCCAAATGAATTATCGATAAGTCAACATGTTTTCTATTCTAGGGCGGTGCCTCGATGCACACTATTTAAATCTAAATCTATACCCTCTTGGAACATGAAGTAAGAACAAGTCTGTTTCAAAGAAAGATAATATAAAAAAAATTTGATACAGTAGGTCGACATTTTTTCATCTTCTACCGTTGCAGTTAGTCTTTATCACTAACGGGAACTCAATTAAAATAATTTCATGAAACTATCATGAAAAGTAGGTAACATGAACAATCAATATCAAATGTTAAAAAAGGCACAAAGTGACCCTTAAAAATAAATGTAAAAAACTTAACATTAAATATATGCTATAGGAGGAAGAGAGGTCTATGACGCATTTCTTTACTTGTTTGTCAGGAGAGCTGTTAATAGGAAGTATCAAACCATTTTCCACACTACTCAAGTCATTGACCTACTGTGAAATGAGTGTACAAATGCTCGGAGACAAATCTAGTAGTTAGCAAGGACTCTTACAGAAGCATTTATATTAGAGTACCAGAAATATGCCTGCAGCAAAAGTTCTTTAACATAGCTTTAAAAATGCAGTAGTCTCAGGGATCATTTATGCCTATGTTAACTGTTCTTGCCAATTTGCTATTCACTGCTTTAAAAAATACGTTACATCTAAGCTCTTCCAGTCTGTTTAACTTCAGTATGTACTCAGCCATGAATAGATACAGCACAATTCTTGTGAGGAAGAAATATTTGTGATTGGTGGAGTATAGAAAAGCAGCCACTGACTATGCAAGCAGTGGCTGCTTTTCTATACTCCACCAATCACTATAAAGTTAACTTCCCCCTGCCAAAAAAAAAGCTGGTCTGCGGGTGGAAACTGCCGGTAGATGGAAAATGGGGATCTGACTCACCCGTGTTAGACATGTTTCCACTTTGCTCAGGTGTACATCTGCTTGGACTACGCTTCCCAGCATAAGATGAAATGAGGCAATTTGTAATCCTTATTTCGCCATTGATGTTCAAATAAATGTCAGGGAGTGCAATATTGGTTTGTGGAATGTCCAATGTCATCTGATAAAACTGCAAAGTATCCAAATAGATGATTCCACTAATGCGTTTCGCTCATTGGAGCTTTTTCAAAGAGGACAGACCACAGAAAGGAACATTGTTATGCTTTGTTATATCGGTTAGTCTCACAAAACTCAAAACATCAACAAATAGCATAATGGAGCACATTCTACAGGACAGTCCTAGCCATGTGGAAGGCATAAGAGGCAGGCAGGTGCAAACCGTTTCACTACAAAATCAACAACAATTGCTTAAGCAGCCACTTTCGTAACATAGATGGTAAATGAGAACTCTGTAGGAAAGGGCACGAGTCTGACTATAGAGCGCAGCCTGCTATTCATACTTGGCACAGGGCTGCAACTAGGATTTCTATTACCTGGGGCAAGTAGTGTTCATTCTAGCACCCGCTATCTTTGAAAACCCATGCAGTTCCTGTTCCCTGCCTGGGTTGTCGCTGTCTGCTGTGGTGTTTTCTAGCACAGGTCTGGTTTGCATATTAGTGCTGATATACAGACCACACTGTGCTAGAAGCACTACAGAAGACAGCGACACAACAGGCAGGGATGAGGAACTGCATGGGTTTTCAAAGATAGCGGGTGCTAGAATGAGCCCCAGGCAAGCAGTAATTAGGCGCACACACCTCACTGACAGCAGGTAATCGCACACAGCACCATAGCCACAATGCAGGCATGCAGGCTTGTGTCCTTTGTCAGCACTTAGTTCATGCAGACTGTGGCAGCCTTTACAATCAATTTAAAAGCCTCACAGCAAAACATTAAATTAAGCCATGAGGCTCTTAGATTAGTTGTAAAGTCCAGGGCCGACTCTACCATTAGGCAGCTGCCTAGGGCACCGGGATCTGGGGTGGGGGGCACCCCCAAGTCTGCTTATCAAAAAATCAAGGATGTTTATGCTATATCCTTGCTTTACTTAATGTAGGTTGCAGTTGTGGCACTTCTAAGACCTCACCTCCATACTTTCCTGCCCCTCTTCCTTGTACTCTGTTGTGGGTGGCAAAGTGGAGGGTGCAGGGAGCCTCCAGGGAAAGCAGAGGATTTACCAATCTTCCGGGGGGGGGGGGGGGGGGTTTAGAAACCTTACACCGGCCCTGGTAAAGTCTGCCACAGTCTAGATGAACGGAGTGCTGCTCGGTGCAGTGTTCGCAGGCTCTCTTCTTTGGAACCAATCACTCCACTCAGTCTGCTACTGACCCCTAGCCAGTGACGGGCAGGGGAAGGAAACAGCTGGCCAACGGAGCTGCTGATGGGAGTAGGATGGAGGTCTCAGTGCCTACTCAAATCCAGCCGCCCTGCTTGGCAACACACATTTGAAAGTTCAGGAGTACAAACAGCACAGGAAAGTCTCTGAAGAACAGTGAAGGAAGATATATATATAAAAAAGTTCAAGGAGAAGATGGCATTTCTAAAATAACAACAAAAAAATGTTACTGAAGCTAAGAGGTCATAAATTGAAAATAAGATACATGTACCATTTGGTGGAATAGAAGCCGGTTTTGCATAGGTTAGAGTTCATTCTAGCACCCACTATATTTGAAAACCCATGCAGTTCCTCTTCCCTGCCTGGGGTGTCGCTGTCTGCTGTAGTGTTTCTAGCACAGTGTGGTCTGTATATCAGCACTGATATGCAAACTAGACCTGTGCTATAAACACCACAGCAGACAGCGACACCCCAGGCAGAGAACAGGAACTGCATGGGTTTTCAAATATAGCGGGTGCTAGAATGAACACTATAGGTCATATACACTTAAAATTTTAACTATATGTTTGGCTTATAAAATATGTACCCTTGGGCTTTAAAGCCTGTGCATGCTAATTACACTATTATTAATTTAATTTTATTTATAAGTGCCACAAGTGTTTCGCAGCACTGTACAAAGGAAGAGTACAGGGAGACAAAACAGTATTACATTGCACTGTTAGCATGCATTTACACACAGGTTCTTAAAGTCGGTCCTCAGGACCCCACAGAGAACATATTTTGCAGGCCTAATGAGTGCACCTGTCTGGTGACCTGGAAAACTTGAACTACGTGGTGTCCTAAGGACAGAGTTTGACAACCACTGCATAGAATTTAGTATAAGAACCCAAATTAAAAAAGTGTTAACGTGGACACAGAACCCAAAAGTGATTTTTTGAAAAGGAACATCCCCTGTTGAGTGCAATGTCCTGCTGCCTTCAGGGCTAACTGAAAAGTCATCGGGACCAATTAGCCTGATTGTTGAAAAAATACTGTTCTATAGTAACATTCCTACTATTTGGCAGAGCACACATTGAAAAAAAAGGCATTTTTCCAAATAAAACATTTTGGGACTTTGTTTTGAAAACAGACACCACCACCATTATCAGCTAACAGAAAATATTGTCACTACTGATTTTTGTAGTTTTGAAGGCTCATATATTGCATGATTCCACTGTATATTTTTTGACACAATTGCCAAGATAAATTTGTCATCAAAGCAGATTTCTGGTTCAGTGAAACAATTACTCATATCAGATTTTTATTCTTTATTAAATGTGATTTTCTTTCACATATAACCATCCACGTCTTCCCAGAACTGCAAGTCATGAAATGTAGACAAATAATTTTTATATGTGGTCACACACTTTCAAAAATCTTTAGCTCACTATCTGTTTTAAGACACTGTTGTATGTTGACTCAAACAGATGTGTTCTCATAACACACACACACACACACACACACACACACACATATATATACACATACATACACACACACATATACACACGTACGTACATACATACATACATACATACATACATACATACACACACACATACATACTTTGTATTCTCACACCCTATTATTTTTTATTTTCATTAAATGATATCACCTCCAAATAAAATAAAGGATTTTCCGGACACAGTTTTTAGTGGGTATGGCTCTCCTGTTCAGTCTATAATTACACTGCTCAGAAAAATAAAGGGAACACTAACATAACACATCCTAGATGATGAATGAATGAAATATTCTTATTAAATACTTTTTACATAGTTGAATGTGCTGACAACAAAATCACACAACAATCACCAATGGAAATCAAAAATTTTAACCCATGGAGGTCTGGATTTGGAGTCACACTCAAAATGAAAGTGGAAAAACACACTACAGGCTGATCCAACTTTGATGTAATGTTCTTAAAACAAGTCAAAATGAGGCTCAGTAGTGTGTGTGGCCTCCACGTGCCTGTATGACCTCCCTACAATGCCTGGGCATGCTTTTGATGAAGTGTGGATGGTCTCCTGAGGGATCCCCGGACTAAAGTATCCACCAACTCCTGGACAGTCTGTGGTGCATGGAGCGAGTGGCGTTGGTGGATGGAGCGAGACATGATGTCCCAGATGTGCTCAATTGGATTCAGGGCTGGGGAACGGGCGGGCCAGTCCATTGCATCAATGCCTTAGTCTTGCAGGAACTGCTGACACACTCCAGCCACAAGAGGTCTAGCATTGTCTTGCATTAGGAGGAACCCAGGGCCAACCGCACCAGCATATGGTCTCACAAGGGGTCTGAGGATCTCAACTCAGTACCTAATAGCAGTCAGGCTACCTCTGGCGAGCACATGGAGGGCTGTGCTGCCCCCAAAGAAATGCCACCACACACCATTACTGACCCACTGCCAAACCGGTCATGCTGGAGGATGTTGCACGCAGCAGAACGTTCTCCTTGGCGTCTCCAGACCCAGTCACATCGGTCACGTGCTCAGTGTGAACCTGCTTTCATCTGTGAAGAGCACAGGGTGCCAGTGGTGAATTTGCCAATCTTGGTGTTCTCTGGCAAATGCCAAACGTCCTGCACGGTGTTGGGCTATAAGCACAACTCCCAAATGTGGACGACGGGCCCTCATACCGCCCTCATGGAGTCTGTGTCTGACTGTTTCAGTAGACACATGCATATTTGTGGCCTGCTGGAGGTCATTATGCAGGGCTCTGGCAGTGCTCCTCCTTGCACAAAAGCGGAGGTAGCGGTCCTGCTGCTGGATTGTTGCCCTCCTACGGCCTCCTCCACGTCTCCTGATTTACTGGTCTGTCTCCTGGTAGTGCCTCCATTCTCTTACACAGACACAGCAAACCTTCTTGCCACAGCTGGCATTGATGTGCCATCCTGGTTGAGCTGCACTACCTGAGCCACTTGTGTGGGTTGTAGACTCCATCTCATGCTACCACAAGAGTGAAAGCACCACCAGCTTTCAAAAGTGACCAAAACATCAGCCAGAAAGCATAGGAGCTGAGAAGTGGTCTGTGGTAGAACAACTCCTTTATTGGTGGTGTCTTACTAATTGCCTATAATTTCCACCTGTTGTCTATTCAATTTGCACAACAGCATGCGAAATTGATTGTCAATCAGTGTTGCTTCCTAAGTGCACAGTTTGATTTCACAGAAGTGTGATTGACTTGGAGTTACATTGGGTTGTTTAAGTGTTCCCTTTATTTTTTTGAACAGTAGTGTTCCCACTAGGCTGTTTTAGTGCGGTGCTGCACCCTGCCCGATTTTTTAATGGGCAAAATGCGCCCTTCCCCTCTAGCAGCGCCCCGCTAAAACAGCCTGGTGTCTGCCTCGACACACCGCACAGGGAAGTCCAGCGCAGCCATAGACGGCAATGCCAGACAGTTCCCCGGCAGCACAGCGACTTAGTGTCCGGGCCCGCCCCCTTTAATGACTGCGATGGCCGAGCCCACCACCTTTAATGACTTTGGTGGCCGGGCCCGCCCTCTTTGATGATGCCGCTGCCCGGGCACGGCCCTTTTGTGATGTCGTCGGCCCAGTACCGCCCACAGCTGTGACGTCGTCGGCCCGGGACCGCCCACAGCTGTGCCGTCGGCGGGCCCGTTCCGCCCTGCCCGCACAAAATACTAGAGTGAACACTACCTATGCTTTATACTTTATCACCTGTTGAATGCGTAGGATTCTGAATCAGCCATTTATGGCGCTATCCAATAGAGCGTGAGGTTTTACCAGCAAAAAAAAAAAAAAAACACAATATTAAGTTACAACGGGTATGCTCAGTTTAAAAAATGCATGTGAGGTTGGTTCTATGCTATGAAAACTCTGCGGTGTGAAAAAAAAATTTACACTTGTTCTGGGGCTGTGATAAAAAAAAATTTCCTCACCATTAACTGAATAGTAAAAATCCAACTGTTGCAGGGAAACACCCTTCATCATATACAGTATGTTCCTATAGTTTTTATTATAGAACATGAGCTAACTTATTCAGTGGGTTGCCCCTCTTATTCCGCTGCAATAAGCCTGGTCACATATCCAATTAGATCAGATATTTACTCCATCACAAAACTATGCACCAAAGTAATACTGAGAGAAAGACTGCGTACAATTGGGGTTGACCAAACAAAAATAAAGGGTTAACATAAAATACCTCCGTAATATCTGAATGTTGCCAATTTAAAAAATAAACGTTAAACCAATATGAAAAATAAACGTCAATGTTGTCTTGTGGAAGAATTATAATGGAAAACTGATGGAATAGAAGATGGCAACTGATGCAAAATGAGGTCACTTCAACTACCCTGAAACACAACCATTCACTATAGGATATTAATTAATAAACAGTCAAGTGCCATTAATAATGCAGCAACTCCAATGAGCAATTTGGTTGCAGTTTTAGTCTGAGTCAATAGAAAATTGCCAGGTGAACAAACCAAAAACCATAGATACGTAAAACCAATAATGACTAGAATGTATCAGAGGTCAAAAATGTGTTGGCATAAAACAATGATGAATGCATCTAAAGCCATTTGCCAAACAGGTCCACAAGATGGCATGGCCATAATTAGGGTGGTGCAAAGTGTCCTGCACCACTTGACAACTTCCTGTTTTATTCGATCTCACTTGCAACTTCCTCCTCTTTAACCCCAACATGACTTGGCCACCCCCATCTTCTGCTACAGTCCTTAAGCACCTTCAGTTGTCTACTCCTTAAGGCAGGGGTGGCCAAACCTGTCCTCAAGATCTACCAACGGTGCATGTTTTCCAGGCAGCCTGTGGATCTATAGTAGGAATGAATGCAGCATGTTTTAAAATGTGTCAGTTAGTAATGACTACAGCTGTGCCCCAGCTAGGTGATCTGGAAAACGTGGACCGTTGGTAGATCTCGAGGACCGGTTTGGCCACCCCTGCCTTAAGGCATACATTTCAAGAGACTCAGACTTCCCATAGCGTTTTTAAATGTGTGCTTTAAATAGAGGATGTGACTGTAGGTACCGGGTATTACTACTAAGGAATGTGTAATTTAAAATAAAGGATAATGGAACCAAATGACAAAAAGCTCTCAAATAAGTACATAAATTATGGTATAAGAGAATTGGTGTCCAAATCCATTTTCTAAGCAGCCTCACCATACATTCTAACAAGCTGTATGGTGATCAGTCCCCTATACACAAATAGCTATAATGCTCAGCAACCAATAAATTCCACAGTAACAACAGTGAATGAAGGGACTGGTATTTATAAATGCAAACATCAGGGGAAATGACATCAGAACCAATTATTAACATGCGCATGTTGTGATCTGCGTAGTGTTTATCATTACCTGTATTAATGTGCACACAGTGATACCTCTGGGGAAGTGCCCTGGTTTCACATGCTGGTGTCTTGGTTACAGTTGAGCATCAGGTGATCTCAGTGCACACACACACACACACACACACACACACACACACACACACACACACACACACACACTGGATAAAGCGTGCTCAGTTAGTTAATCTGCCTTAGCATCATACATTTTCCTTCAGATTAATATACGTACTGTATGTTCACTTCAGATAACAACGTTCATGGTGTTGAAAAGAATACAACCGCACAGGTGGATATTATGCACCATGCTTATCAGCAGTATACATGAAAGAAGAATGAACAGCATTAAGTTAAGGCAAGCAAGCCCAAATATACATATTATATAGTGATTACAGACGTCTTCCTATTACTAAAACATGGTATGCTCTGTATGGGGAAAATCTAATTACATGTGATCATTTACAGTAATTATATCACTGGGGCTATCCTATTAGCCCGATGCAGGAGCTTATTGGGGGTTTATTTTTACCTGCTAAATCCAAGCAGGCTTTTTTCAGTGATCATGGCTGCAGAAACGCATAGGTACGCAGCATTCAGAGTAAAGATTGTGTCAAGTTTACTACATCAATAAAAATAAATAAAATAAAACCACTGCTCAGTGAGCCCTGAAACACCACCCAAGTGTGAAACTCATCAAATCAGTTTGCTGCTTGGGTCAGCACATGTGGAAATATGCGCATCAAAATGGGGACAAATACCCCAAATTCCGATCCCTATTGAGTTAGGCCCAATGTGCCTTGTTCAGTTCTTACTTCCATGTCAAGTGGAGGATTCATGTAGCGGGAACAACCTATTTTCATACAGCTAAAGAGAGGCTCTGTATCTCACCTCCCCCTTACCATTCTCACTGGCTTAGCCGGACAACACAGCTTTACCATTGCCCAAACTCTCAACACATGGATCCCATGAATCAGCACTTCCCACCCCCACCAATGGAACTCCAAACTGGCACCTACAGATGTAGCCGGCTACATCTTTGCAGGGGCTATCGATTCTATCGCCGGCTACCGCCAGTGGCTCACGCACCCCGTGGCAACGGAGCCTGCCACGGGTCCCTGCCGCCTCCCCTACCGTCGGCACACTGAACCCCCCAGAACTGGGCAGCATCTCCCTGAAGCGAAGATGGGCAGGGAGACGCAGACCAGCCGCCGTGAGACGCACGCGCATCCCAGTCCCTATCGCCGGCGCTTGCCAGAGAAGGGGATCTGGCGGGCGCCGGCAAAGGATGAGCCAGGCTCTGTCTGTACTGCATCTCCTGCCTGGTAATAGGTGAAAGCAAGTAATCGGGAAGACGAGAGGGATGGGAAGGGGCAGTAGGAAAGAGGGAAGAACATGGGGAAAAAATGAGAACAGGGTCAGAGTAGGGGAAGAGAGAGAGGGAGGAAAACAAACACTGTATAAGAGGATAGGGAGTGAAAGGTCCACTATAATAGATTAACATAACCATGTATTATCAGCAGCCAGTAATGAAAACAAAAAGAACAGCAGACTGTATCTGGCAGAAGAGTTAGCAGGCAAGCAGGCTGTCAGAACAAGGTACAGTATTTTCGCAATTAACAAGACATAATTCCATTCTTATTAAATGTCACATTTAGTTCACTGTCTAAATTGATAAACTAACAATTGTCATTACAATTACATTTAATAAGGCAGTACGCTGCTTGCTACTGTAACCATTGTATGGATTTTGAAAATGGCTTGACACATACACAGAAAATGCACTCACATGTAAATTATATTTTTATGTGTAAATGCCACAAAATTCTGAAGCAGTGAATACAGAGCAAGAAATGGGGAATCTGAATTATAGGCGCTCAGATGAATGCTTAAAATAAATCAAAAATAGAAATGCAGAGTTCCTTTCTTAATGGTAAAAATAGTGCACAAACTTTTATTATTATAAACAGACATCAGCATGTGCATATTCCGTAAAAGCATATAGCAACATAGTTTAAAAAATTCTGACTCCCAGCATAAATATATGCTCAAGAAACATATGCAGAGAGAGAACGGGGTAGGAATGATCAAGTGGTATAAAGTACCTCTACTCCCATCTCTAGATCTTCCACTCTAATGCTGAGAACTGTCAGTCTCCGTAAAACCACGTGGGAGCCGTTCTCCTGTTTCCTGCAGCCGTGAAACCGGCTTCCAGTTCACATATGAAAAATGTCCACTTCACAAGGTTCCTTTAGCATTGGGGATGGTGGGCAAGCATATATTCAATGCGGGTATCCTTAGAATTTTTCCATATCTTTTTTTTTTTGTAAAACGATTTTTATTTTGCATAATAAAATAAACAGTATACAGTATTGATGAGCATATGTTACATGTATTGTACTTTTCTTAAACATTGGCGTTGTCTTCATAGGGTATGAGAGATCGATCACTATCTGTGTCTCTATTTCCTCTTTAACAAATATCCAATTAGTATGTCTCTAATTTCTAATCACTATAATATAAACAATTACCAACAAACTATATTTGTATTATATATATATATATATATGTATTATATATATAAGGTTAACATGAATTGAAAGATAAAGAGCCTGGTATTATATTCATTACTAGTCTGAGATTCTGTGTTGACTCATCTATTCCTATAAGTCTCGACAGTCTGTATTTGTAGTATACAGGGTGGGGCTCAAAGTTCCACTTTAAAGAGTATTCTTCCAGACTTAGGTGTCTCAGTTATTGAGCTCAAACGGCTATACTATTGATATCAGCAACAGCCAACAAATTAACTATTACATTTATACCTACACTCATCTCACTTAGACAACAAAGAGGGAAAAAAAGGGGGGTGGGAAGATATAAGGAGGGGGGGGGGGGGGGCAAATATTCAATATTTGGGTTTCGTTACTCTGTGTCTCATGTCTCTTCACCCACTCCCTTGCAGAGACTCTTCAGTTTTCCCCATCACCTGGCAATTTGCCGTAAGAGGTACCAGGAGGTGGATTCAAAGAGCTTTTGTATGCGCTCTTGTGTAGTCTGGTCAAGACTTTTGATATATAGTTCCCACTTCTTGTAAAATCGTGGGGCTCCCTTTTCCAGATCGGGTATCATGCTCTGTCTTTCATAAAAGAGTATATTGAGAATGGCTTTTTTTAGTTCTAATATGGATGGGGCTCTCCTGTGTATCCAATGTAGAAGTATTAACTTCTTCGCTAGCGTTAAAATGATTGTAAGGATTGGTATTATTTGCGTCTTTTTGGGGCCGAGCTCCCACGTGTGGAATTGTAGGAATAGGCAAGCCAATGGGTTTTTCTGAAGTTTCAGGGTATATGTATGGTTGATATATCCCATCAGCTTGTCCCAGAAACCCCTGACCTTACCGCACTCCCAGAAGTTGTGATAGTATGTAGCTTTTGATTTTTGACATTTATAGCAGGCCCCTGTGTCGTCAGGAACAAAGTGGGCTCTTTGTACTGGGGCAATGTATGCCCTGTTGATAAATTTTATATGTGTTTCCTGTAAGGATATGGATTGGAGATGTTTCATCGTGAATGAGAGTTTGTTAAATAATCTGGGAGGAGCCGGAAGGTCAGGAATGTCTGTCAGCCACTTCTCATGTAATTGACCATGGTATCGTTTCACGTCAGTTGTTATCAGCGAGGAGTATAGATAATGTATCCTATATCCCATTACGCATTCTGGTCTAAGTAGGGCATCTATGGGATCAGCGGTCTCTTTTTTATCCATGGGGTGGCACTGAGATTGAGCAAAGTGTCTGGCTTGCAAAAACATGTAGAATTGTCTATTGGGGATGTCATATTTTTCTGCTAGGTTTGTAAACGGCACTACAATGCCCCCTGGGTCAAATAGTTTGCGGATATTGGTGATCCCTTTGTCTCTCCAGCCCTTAAATTCCATATTCTCCATGCCAGGAATGAATAGGGGGTTACCCCATAGAGTGGTGAAAGGGGAGTACGTAGGGTTTCTATGTAGTATTTTGTTTATTTTTTTCCATGATCTGTATGTGTCTCCAAACAATATTGACTCCCTGATCTGCTTATGTATCATCCTAACCGGAGCATGAAGTAGTGCTGCCGGGGAGTATGATTGGAATAGATGTCCTTCCAGAGTGGGGGTCGTATATTCCGATCTGCCTAGAAACCAATCTGTTATATATCTGAAGTGGGAAGCTAGTGAGAAGGCCTGTATATCTGGCATAGCAAGTCCTCCGTCTTGTTTCGTGAGTCGTAGTCGGTCAAAGGGGATGCGAGGCTTTTTGCCCGCCCAGGTAAACTTTATAAATAATGTCTTAAATTTTTGTAGTGAATTTTTCCATATCTTAAAATCCAATATGTTGGTGACCACGTCCACCCGCCGACCAACGCGTTTCGATCTACTAGAGATCTTGATCAAGGCTCAGGTGGACGTGGTCACCTTTATAGTATTAATTACCGTATACTGAATACATGTTCTTCCCCTTTCTGAGTTTTCTAAAAGGAACAATGAGTTTCTAATGTTCGCTATATAGTAGCTTCGTGCATTCAACTTATAATCTCAAACAAAACCATATATAAAACCATAAGTTTTTCTGATAATCACCATACAGTTACTCACTTATATTTTAAAACATATATCTGAGTTCTAAAAAAAACACATCTTTAACATTTACAATAGCGTCTTTTCCGTTCACGTATTTTTCCTGTTTCTCGTATACACAAATAATTTGCCCTGTTTTATGGCGGGTTTTTTTTCTACCAACCGGAAACACAAAAATAGGAAAATTGAGAAGGATAAAAATTACAAAGAAGAAAATTTAAAGGCGCCGCATCCATCCTTATTACTGTATAAGCACTTAATTTCGCGAGCCATAATTTTCACGATAATGACGAAATCAGTGATTTCGCAAGCTGAAATTTTCGCAAATAACTACTGTACCTAAATAGAACCTAATTTGCATACAGTAAGGCATTTATTACTGAAGTAATTGAGATGGGGGGGAATATTTTGCGAGGCTTAAATTTTTGCGATTACGGGAGGCTCGCGAAAATTAAAGCCTCGCGAGAATAAGTGCTTTTACAGTATTTTAAAGGCATATGCACCCGAACGGAGTTAAAATGGTTCATGTGGTGCAGGTGTTTCTGGATCTTGGCTGCTGGGAAGGGACCTTTTGAAAAAATCACAGACCATTTCTGAAGCAGTGAATAGTCCATTACAAATTCTACAAAGTATAACAGTCCAGGTATTACAATGATTGAGCAGAGATGGTTAAATCAAAGTACAGGTATTCATTAAATCACTTTTCCTCAATTATTTGCTATTATTAAAGCTTGGACTGTTTCTATGGGGGTTATTCTGGTTCATTCGCTTGTATGCAAATTCGCATCCTTGCGAGTTAACTATATCCCACCTTTCAAATGGTGGTACGCCGGCCCACCATTCGCAAGCTCTGAGCAACCTTACATATGCATGTACACTCAGGGGGAAGCTGACATCACCGGATGTCATCTGCCCGCCCCCCGCATGTCCAACACGGGCTAATTAGCATGAGAACGCCCAGTGCTAATGGGCCAGCCAGCACGCCCCCCGCAAAGAACAGTGAGTTCGCCATGGGTGCAAGCACCCAGCGCATGCACCTGCGCATCAAGCACCTTTGGTATACACTGGAGCAGAGATTGTGGAGCCAGGCCTTCTCGTCCAACATCAGTGCCTGACCTCATAAATGCTCTACAGGATGAATGGGCACAAATTCTCAGAGAAACGCTCCAACATGAAGGGAAAATCCTCCCAAGAATATTCTGCAGTAGCTGCAAAAGGGATGCCAACTCCACATTAAAGTATATAGTATTTGAATACAAGGTCATTACGGTCCCTGTTGGTGTAAAGGTCAGGCATCTGAATACTTTTGCCCATATAGTTTATTTCCACAGTACATTACTGTAAGTTATCCTGAGTGGAGTGTGGGCAGAATGGGCTTGCACAGGCTGCTCATAAGTGGTCCCAGTTAGTAAAAGTGTATATATAGAAAAATATTAACTGAAAAATTGTTATCACATCTAGCCCCTGGCTAGCTGCGATAACAATCAGAAGACATCTCCTGATGTTATGCAGCTAATGGAAAGCCATTCAATAGAGACAAGCAGAGTCATTACTTGTGAACGCTCTTCGGGAAAAAAATGCAGCTGCATCACTACTTAAAATCAAAGCTAGTCTCATTGCCTGAAAGCAGTTGTGATTTGCATCATTCTGAAGCACCACTATTTAATTTGATATATTGTACAGTAGTGTTTACATGGGATCAAGGAAAATCAGCAAATGATTATCTCAGTACTGCATTAACTCGTTATTTATCACCTTGATAATATTTCCTGTAGTACTGCACGAATGTATATTATGTACAGGCATCTAATAATGCCCTACAATATCCTGGCACCTCTCAAGATCATTATCATGCCTCTCTGAACACGAGACAACTCATCTTGAAAGGAAAAAAAAATATTTTATCACAGTGAACGATCTGCTTACATACTCTGACTATACAGAATTGTCTGCAGTAATGTGCCATACAGCCTAGGAAGCTGTGCCTTGAGGAGGGTAAGGATTGACACAAGACAAATGACACTGTATTTAGAAAGGTCATACTGTACTTTATCTTCTTTCTACCATGAGGATAGGGCATACTGAATCACACCCCTAAAGAGGATGCATCTCTCTGGCTACACAGTTGGCAACTAATGGTAATACTACCTACAGTGTGTCATTGGGGGTGATTCAATTGTTTTCCCTGCGGCCACCACTAAGATGCAAAATGGAACAATTCAATTATTGTTCCATTTAGACATGTTAGCTGCGGGGTTACATTTATTCTCGCAGCGTCCCGAGGTGGCCTACTGCATGTGTTCCGAACACACTTCTTATTACATTATAGCAAGTAGTCTATACATTTCATTGTCTACAACATAGTACAGTGTCAATTTAGAATGTAAGCTCTAAAGAGCATGTGCTCCTCATGTGCTTTTCTAAGAACATATCTCTGCCACTGTTATAATTGCATCAGTGTCTGCTGCTGCAACGGTCTTTTATTTACCAGGTACTTGTCCTAATTTGCATTTGTACTGTAACTCACTATTTTCTTGTTTTGTTCTTTTAATCATCTATGTATTGTCAGGCGCTGCGGAACCCATTTGACGCCATATAAATAAACGATAATAATAATAATACTGATGAAGACATAATACTGTACCTTAAATAACTAATTTATGAAATCTCACATGAAGTTAGAATACAATTCAGTAGTTAAAACTGAATTAACAAACATCAATTCATAATGCAAAAAAATACAGATGAGAGGAATACAAAATGTATATGAAGAAATCACCATTAAGCAAGAAACCAGATCCTACAAGATGCAAAAATAATAGATCATATATATTCAATCCATACCTCTTTTGTAACCCACGCTTTATCAACGTTGTATGATTTCAAAGAAACATTATCAATCCATTCTACACTTCATCCCAAGGACTTGTCCCTTTCGTGGGAGGTGGATATGGACACACTTACTAAAGAACATATGCTAGCAGGTCTCCATGACACAACATTGCGGGGGTGATTCAGAGGTATATGACCAATGGTTTCACTCTGCGCATGTACATTCATGGTAACCACCAAGGGGAACAACAAATCCTGAACCCTCAAATATATTGTATGAAAATAAATGACCAACTCTGAAATATAGGGTGACATTTAATAGGATGAGACATTCAGAAAATGTGAGATTTGGTAAGAAATCTCCAGGGTTTTTTTTAAGCAGCAATTATTATTATCATCATCCTTTATTTATATGGTGCCACAAGGGTTCTGCAGCGCCCAGCAGTGCTCATCGCCAGGGCATGCATACTGGGTGGCTCTGAGCTGAAAGCTGCTCAAACCTGCTGTTTTGAGCGACTTTCAGCTCAAAGTCGCCTAGTGTGTATGGGCCTTAACCCCTTCACGACATTTGACGTACATGTACGTCATGGTCGGGAAGTACTTCCCGACATTTGACGTACATGTACGTCATGGATTCTAACTGTCACTGCGTCTATAGACGCGGTGACAGTTAGGAGATGTCTGCTGTCCCTGACAGCAGACATCCCCCCTCGTCGCCCAGGGGGGGCAGGGGTGCCCCCCCCGGTCGGCGATCGCTGTGATTGGCTGTTCAAATCTGAACAGTCAATCACAGCGTTTCCTGTGTTACCGGCGGCTAAGCCGCTCGGTAACACAGAAAACGGTGGTGATCGGTGCAGCACCGATCACCACCGAGCGGCAGCACCCCCCTCCCACCCGCCGGGCACTCACCCGGCAGCAGCAGCAGCTCCCCCGGCTCCACCGCTACGTCCGGAGCGCACGCTGCGCTCCCCTCCTCCCCCCTCCCCCCCGCAGCAGCAGCAGCATCATGCTGCTGCTGGAAAAGTTAAAAATAAAATAAAATAAAAAATAATGTGCAAATGTGTGTATATATATATATATATATATATATATATATATATATACACACACATATATATATATATATATATATATATATATATATATATATATATATATATATATATATATATATGTGTGTGTGTATATATATATATATATATATATGTGTGTGTGTGTGTGTGTGTGTGTGTGTGTGTGTGTGTGTGTGTGTGTGTGTGTGTGTGTGTGTGTGTGTGTGTGTGTGTGTGTGTGTGTGTGTGTGTGTATACCGCACCGATCGCCAGCCCCCCCCCCCCCCCCCCCCTCCCACCCGGCAGCCCCCCTCCCTCCCACCCACCCGGCTGCCGCAGCGCCAGCACCCCTCCCACCCCCCCGCCAGCCGCAGCGCCAGCCCCCCTCCCAAAGCTGGTGACCAAAATGGGGTCACTTGTGGGGGGGTTCCACTGTATTGGTGCTTCGGGGGTCTTGCTA
Organism: Crinia signifera; assembly: GCF_055691185.1. Taxonomy (NCBI): domain Eukaryota; kingdom Metazoa; phylum Chordata; class Amphibia; order Anura; family Myobatrachidae; genus Crinia; species Crinia signifera. Next base: position 131,607,812 of record NC_139220.1, read on the forward strand.
ATGCGACATAGCACCCGCCATTCATTCCACCACCAAAAATCACTCCTTCCCTTCTGAGTCCTGCCATGCACCCAACTGGTATTTTTTGGTCACATGTGAGGCATTGCCGTACCCGGGAGAAATTGGGGCACAGATTTTGGGGTGCTTTGTCTCCTTCATTCCTTGTGAAAATTAAAAATTTTGAGCCAGAACTGCATTTTTGTGTAAAAAATTAAATTTTTTTACACAAAAATGCAGATCTGGCTCAAAATTTTTCATTTTCACAAGGAATGAAGGAGACAAAGCACCCCAAAATCTGTGCCCCAATTTCTCCCGGGTACGGCAATGCCTCACATGTGACCAAAAAATACCAGTTGGGTGCATGGCAGGACTCAGAAGGGAAGGAGTGATTTTTGGATTTTGCAGCACAGATTCTGGTTGAATGACCCCCGAAACACCCATACAGTGGAACCCCCCCACAAGTGACCCCATTTTGCAAACTACACCCCTCAGGGAATTCATCTAGGGGTATAGAGTACATTTCAAACCCCCCGGGGTTTCACCAATTTTGATACAACTGAGCTGTGAAAATGAAAAATTATTTTTTTCATTTTCACTGCCCAGTTGTACCACAATTGGTGAAACCCCTGGGGGTTTGAAATGTACACTATACCCCTAGATGAATTCCCTGAGGGGTGTAGTTTGCAAAATGGGGTCACTTGTGGGGGGGTTCCTAACTTTTAGCATCTTATGGTGCCTAGAAACCTACATGGTGCCTAAAAAATAATCTCATAAAAAGGAGTCTCCAAAATCAAGTAGGTGCTCCTTCTATTATGAAGCCTGTGGTTTGGTCACCGTGCACACTAGGGCCACATATAGGATATTTATGAAAACCAAAGAATTGGGGGAATCAATTTTTAGTCACATTTCTCTAGTAAAATGTACTGTGTTCCTTAGAAAAATGTATTAAAATTGAAAATCCGAAAAAAAAATGAAATTTTGAAATTTCACCTACACTTTGTTTTAATTCCTGTGAAACACCTAAAGGGTTAACAAACTTCCAAAATGCTGTTTTGAATACTGTGAGGGGTGCAGTTTTTGAAATGGCATCATTTATGGGGGTGTCTCACATACAAGTCCCTCAAAGTCACATCAGAACTGAACTGGTCCCTAAAAAAATCAGTGTTTGAAATTTTCTTGAAAATTTGAGAATTTGCTAGTCATATTTGAAGCCTCCTAGTGTCCAAAAAAATTAAAAGGAAGTTGAAATAATGATTGCAACATAAAGTAGACATATGGTCTTTGTTAGTTATTAACTATTTTGAGTGGTATGATTATTTGTCTCACAAGCAGAAAATGTGACATTTTGCATATTGCTAAATTTTCCATTTTTTCACGATATTTTGGTATTTTTCACAAAAAAACACAGACTGTATCGACCCAAATTTACCACTAACTTGAAGTACAATGTGTCACGAGAAAACAATCTCAAAATCACTGGGATAAGTAAAAGCAAAAAAAAGTTATCCCCACTTAAGTGAGACATGTCAGATTTGAAAAAAAGGGCTCTGTCATGAAGGCACAAACTGGCTCTGTCATGAAGGGGTTAAATTTCACCCTCTATTTTAGAGTTGGACATTCATTTTCCCCCAAGGTTTTTGAACAAAAATGAGTGGCTCAATATATAGGTGGTACATCTTGTACGATTATACCTGTAAGCAACCTGTAGCCACATGAAGAACTGTGGACTGCACTTCCCTTTTCTTTATTAAGAGGAAAAAATGTACTGTAAAAACATAGAATTTGACGGCAGGTAAGAACCACTTGGCCCATCTAGTCAGCCCATTTTTTTTGAACATCAAACCATATTTGGTCCTTATTTCTTTGTAAGCATATCAATATGACTATCCCAAGCATGTCTGTATGGAATCGGTACATCTGTCAGAATGAACTTAGGTCTACAGTCAATATGTCGACCCCACTAGGTCGACCCCACTGGCAGGAAGGTCGACATGACTTAAGGTCGACATGGGCCAAGGTCGACAGGACTTAAGGTCGAATTTGCATAAAGGTCGACATGAGGAATGTCGACTGGTCATAAGGTCGACATGGGTTTTTCACTGTTTTTTTATCCGAATGTTGACACAGTCGACATGGACACAGTTGGCAATGAAAATCGGACGCTCGCAATGCTTCGGGCACGGTGGCTCGCTTCGCTCGCCACAGCTTTAATAACCTCCTCCACGCCCTAGTGGATGGTAGGGCATGAAATACCGCCTGTCGGCACATGTCGGCTCAAAAAACAGTGAAAAACCCCATGTCGACCTTATGACCAGTCGACCTTCCTCATGTCGACCTTTATGCAAATTCGACCTTAAGTCATGTCGACCTTGGCCCATGTCGACCTTAAGTCAGGTCGACCTTCCTGCCAGTCGACCTAATGACTGTAGACCTAAGTTCATTCTAATAGATGACCGCATCCCGTCTGTATAGCTGTATGCACCAAATATGTACATCATTTATGTACATAAAGATGCATACTGATAAGCACACATCTCTCCTAACATTACAAAGAAAGATAAATATACAAATAAATAGAAAAGGAACTTCAGATGGAAAGTTGGAATATGATGTTGAACCAAGTCATTTAAATTTTACTTTCAATCATTATTTAAGAATGCAAGAAGAGCATTACCAGATATTTTCCAGTTTTTATATTTGCTTCATCCTTTCAGCTTACAAGCATGGTACAACATTTCCCTGTTCATGTTTAGTGTATAAGAACCCACACCACCTGCTAGTGGATTACTGACCTGAAAAATAATGTAATAGCTTTGGCAAATGACACAGAGCAAGGTAACTACTGTACCATGGCCCCGAGGAATCAGCATGAAGACAAATCCCAAGGCCAAGTTTCTCAGCTTTTACATCTAGTATGCATCTAGTACAGCAGGGGTTTAAAAAGTTTATTGAGAGGTTTAAAACACTGCAAAAATTTGATATTACCAAAACATGTATATATTATCAGTACATGTTACAATGAAACGCTACCTTACCATTCAGTGTCCAAGGGATTTATACACAATCATTTGTAACATCCTCACATGACCTTAACTTGAAACGCAGTGAAGGGTTAGGCAATATTAGAAAAAAACACTATTCAAATTCAACCAGGAGTTAAATAAACTAACGGTATACGTGATAAGGAAATAAATGACCCTTCTTTATTTAAACATGTATTCCCCTCTAATTGAAATCAGACATTCCCCCAAATGAATTTAACATTACAAGTAAATACAGAAAGTTTAAATAGTCTTCAGATAAGCAAGTATCCCTGCAGAGAATATGTGCTAATATGACAAAATAATAATAATAATAATTATTATTATATATGAAATAAAATAATTATGTAATGATTTACATTAAGGGCCGTATTCAATTGTCATACCACACCCGATCTCCCGCATAAAGCAATGGGGGTACTTATATGTCCGCAATGGGAAATCACAGGGCAATATGCAATTGATGTTTTTTTCATGCATATTGTGATCCGTTGGGTGCCCTCTAGTGACTGCATGGAAGAAAAACAAAAGATTGAATAGGGCCCTGAGTGTTGTCCCTTTGTGGCCTCCCACAACTGTAGTTGAGATCTGAAACCAGAGAACGTGCTCGCTGCACAGGCACTTTTTGAACTCCCTGAATTAACAGCAGTAGGGGGGTATTTAATGTGTGCCAATATTTCAGAAATATAAGCACTTTCAACAAGAATAGGTCAAATTTGCATTGAAACTACTCAATCTATCCGCCTGCCACAGACTGTTGAAAACTAAAACTGTTTTGATAATTTAGCGTCCGTTTTTGACAACGCAGAATTGATTTTTAACTAAGTGGAATCTGCATGGGTGACAATACGGCTGAAAATGGCCACATTGAATGGGTATGTGCCTGTATTTGCTACTGTCGAACGTATCGGTATATATTGAACACCCCCATAAATAGAATCATATTAAGATTGCCTGAGGAACTGAAGAATGGCTTAGCAATTTTGGGGAAGGCAAATCTCACCTACGGGTAGACAGATTTTAGCAATACATGGCCAGTCGAGGTTAGTAGTGCATCAAAAGGTGTCCACTTTTTAATATTGGGAAGGGAAGAAATAGTAAGCAGTTAATAATAAACCCTCTCCACAAAGTTAAACAAAAATGGATGACTACTACAATCCCTTCCTAAAGTGGTTCATAATAAAAGGGTTCACCTGCATTTGTAAGGGTGTTACCACCATTTGGTGGAAGAGAACTTAATTCTTGAAAATACTGAACTAGGCGGCACGGCCCTCACCTTTTTGCATAATATATATATATACATACACACATATGCACACACACACACACCAGTTAAGTATACTGTAGGTGCGCTGACACCTGCAGTCTGTTTCCCCCTGATAAGTTTAGTACTGATGCTGCTTAACAGTATTGAAGTACAATTTTAGCACTAGTCCTTTGATTATCCAGACCACTGCTCACCAGTGTGTGTTGCCCTATCCCCAGGCACCAAACAAAATCTGGAAAAAGAGGATAAATGAAGGGGGTGCCCAATAGTGCAGTAACTTGTTTTAAAAAATTCTTTAAATCATTAAAAAAAACTGTGTACGGTACTCGTACCAGAACTATAATCAGGAATGGGCTGGTTACCACATGATACAACATAAATCCCACTGGCAAGGCGGCATCTGGAACATGCTATCACCGCTAGGCATGTCACTCACGGACCCTCCTGTCTGCGTCCTCCGACCACTGGCACCATCAGACGCAGTGGGGCTTGAAGTTCCCCAGCCCCCAGGATGCACGTTACGCTTGCCATGTACCTACGCATTTCATCACCGACTTCGTCAATTTTTTATATTTTTTACTTTATGCAAACTGTTAACTCTACATGTAACATTTTTTAGTTAATACTCAACTACACTTTTTGTGCTGCAACCAGAATGTGGAATGGAAATTAAATCTTGACCACATCAATTATAATGCAGGGAGTATACACTAAAGTTCCAATGCATTTACTTGATAGCTAACAAAGATCTCAACCTCATAATAATAGCACAGATTTAGACCAAATATCATATTACTATATTATATATCAAGAGACATGAATACCTAATAAAGGGTCACATCTATCCAGCAGCTTCTCACTAAAGACTTCTACAGCCTGACTGATTTCTATCAGATATCAAAACTTCTAGCGGAAATTAAAAACATCAGTAGGTTCCTTATCTGTCTCTAAATTATGCAGATAAGGATAAGGATAAACATACAGAAAAAAGGAAGTTAAAATGCCCAAGCAGAAATATCTGTCTAATTGTCGACCAAGTCAGAAAAACTCTCTCTCCATACCAGAGAGTGAAAAGAATAATAAAAAAAAGTGTCTGGCGCTGTAATTCCAGTATCGGAGAGGTCTAACATGAATGAATGAAAGGCGTCATACTATATATCTATATATTTTTTTTATTTAACGGCGTGTATTCCTGCTTGTCTGGCATACAGTTCAAAGTGACGTGACTAATATACAGCCCAGTCGGTCACTTCATAATAAAGAATAATCTAAATGTACATTGGTGAACCCTTTGTGCAGATTTTTGCTTCTGTCTTGTGACTGTCTGATCCAGGCGTGGCCAACATGTGGGTCGCCAGCAGATGTAAAACTACATAGCCCAGCATGCCTTGTGCGAGTTTTAGCATTCCCCAATAGCAAAATGATCGCAGGGCACTTGTACACACAGGATGGCCAGGCCTGTTCTATATAATTTACACAGATGAATTAAGAAATATTTGGAAGCCAGGGCATCTAACCTGTGGGGAGCACCAACGATAAATTTGCCCTCATTTAGGTTTTCAATCCTGCCCCCCCCCCCCCTCCCTCCTTCAGAAGCACCAGGGACCAGAAATACTGCTATCCATGTGCCTAAAGAGGTACCATCGAAGCGATGGTTACAGCATTTTGGGGACCTGGGTTACAGCCTCCACACTGCTCCTTTCAGTTTAGGACATGAATTAACTCCTTAAAATATAATTCTAGTTTAATGTTTTAGGAACAGGTTGCGTATCCCTTATCAAAAATGCTCACATGAAATACACACAAATATATTTGGTACTTGTTTAGTTTCACGGCGACACTTCCCAGCAGATCGCATTGTATGCAAATAGCACACACGATTTGCATTCGATCCGCGATGCGATTTAGCACACTCCCACTTATCCACGTCAGCCTGAAGCGTGCGAGCAGATGCGCTAAGTGTCCTCCCGACCTGTTCATACCCGTCACTGTCCAGGTCGGCGCAGAGTTGACTTTATAAGCCCGAAGCATGACGAGCAGACCCATAAAACGAGCCCGAAGCATGGTAAGCACAGCGAGCCCCGCAAGGGGACATGGATTAATTGACGTGTATTCCGCGGCCACGGGCTCATTTTAAGCAGACGCTCGCCATGCTTCGGGGTCGGTGGCTCGCTGCGCTCGCCACACTTTTAAAATCAACTCCATGCCGATGAGGATAATGGGGGTATGATCAGGTCGGGAGTATGCGTACCGCGTCCCCTCGCGGAGCACACTGCGCTCGCCACGCTTCAGGCTGACGTGGATAGTGGGGGTGTGTTAATTCGCATCGCAGATCGAATCGTATGCAATTTGCATATGATCTGCTGGGAAGTGCTGCCGTGAAACTAAACAAGTACCATATATTTTATTTGTGCATTTAACAAGGTTTTAAAACATGAAACAAAATTTGCGCACTCTCTCAGATACTGAATTTTAATTCCAAGCAATCATGTCCTTGCACATATTTAGTGCCAGTTACTTATCATTTCCCCAGTAGTGCCAGTTACAGATGTAGCCAGGTTTTTAGCAAAAAAAAAAAAAGTACATTTTGGAGACTATGGTTTTCGGAATAATTTGGATAAAGGATATTGGATAAGGGATACTCAACCTGTACTTCACTGGAAATCATTTCCTCTACTCTGTAAATGATTATGCTGGTGACAGGATGATGTGATAGAAAGTTAACTAGTCATTCATTTCTGCTGTCACAAGCATTGCATATTGTAGAAAAAAGTTGAATCAGCATGGTCAAAAACAGATGCTGGTTTGTCAAATCTGCATCCATTTCCGCCAGTCCGTGTCCATTTCCACCAGTCTGTTTATGACAATCCACGACCGTTTCAACTGTCGTAACATTTCAGACTGTTGGGAGATTGAATTCCAACCGTCAAATTGCCGTACAAAACACACGATATTCCGACTGTGGGAAACATTCTAAAAGTTGGATCAAGATTGATCACCCCCCATACTAACAATATTGGGAGATAATGAGGACTTCATGACATCACAAATTAGGGCGATATAGAATTGCTGTGTACATGAGTAAATTTCCATTGTGTTTTTTAATAGTTCAATTAAATGATCTAGATCTAGCAACCCTCTAATCGAAGCAGTTTGTACATACTGCAATTGCATATTTATAATTATTTTGATCCATGTCTTTTAGCTTTTGGGGGCAGATTTATTAAGCTTGGTGAAGTGATAAATCTACCCCTTTATGTGCCATTTACTTGGTCACTGGAGCTGGCTTGATTCCTGAGTGTGCACAGGTGTGGTCTACATTGAGGACCGTGTTGTCAGAACAAGTGAGGATTAAGAGAAAAGGGACCAGGTGGCTGCTTTGCTTGCTACCATCTCTATTCTAGTAAATTGATTGACAGTGTGGATATCAATCTGGAGCAGGAAGTCCTATACTTGCCCTGGAAGACACCCTACATGAATTGGCAAAACCGGGTTCAAGACAGAATGGTGGATCAAGAACCATCTCCGCTTTAATGAAACAAGTAGATACATGTCATCTTTGGTCTTAAAGTGAATGTGATCTCAATCATGAGATTACAACCAGAGTGATTGCTGGAATTATGGAATGAGCCCAAGCCTTTCTTCTAGGACAGTGGGATGAAACCTAGCACAGGTGATCACACATGATATCAATCTGGCTGATGAGACCTTTAGTGAAAGTTCCCATAGATTAGCCACATCAAAGTTTACAGAGAATGCAAACCAGATTGCATTAACGCTTGAAGTAGCATAGAAGTTGCTGAAAACATCTGCACGTTTATGTACGTCTGCACCCTTAAGACAAGAAACACTCATGACCAGTACACAATCCCCCAAGATAGACAAATCTCTGGACTACCTACAAAGGGGGTTCATTAGCTTTCAATATTGGACCTGCAAAGCAGTTACTACCAAAGCAGCGAACACCTGTTACATTGGTAAGATGCTTGTCTAATTGTCTATGCTCTTCATGCTATTAGTGTGTGTGCCTAAGTGTGGCATTACAAGGCAATAAAGGAATCAATGTAATTTATAAAACTTTAGCCGCACTTGATATATACCTAGTTTCTATAAACCAAAACAAAAGTAAAACTCTTTGATATACAATAAAGCATAACTGTAGCATATTATCATACCTCCCAGCATAGCAGAATAGGCATAAAACAAGCCAACCCCACCCATGATCCAGCTAAACATCACTCAAAAAGCTTAATTCAGGCTCCCTTGCAGATCTCCGAAAACCTGGTGATTTCTGGAGATCCGTGCACACACCAGTGCACGAACACTATACTGCAGCCTTGGCATGACTGCAGTTTAAGTAGTTATAGGGAGACGCAACACTTTGGCGGAGATGCTGCTTCCAAGGGTTTTGAATGAGCCATCTTGACAACCCAGATGTGTCCAAACTGCCCTGGGGGGGGGGAGGCCACGTGGCTGCATGACATCACAAGAATCCACGGCTACCAGAAACATGGCCGGCCTGCACCTGACTTTGCAGCCAGTACTGAGAGAGTGCTTTGCGGTGTAGCAAATCACTAAAATTTTAACAATGTGTAAGCGGGGCAGTCTAGCACCGGCAGTTTAAATTTTGCACAAAACTGCAACTGAATTGGAATTAGGCCCCATATCATCCTGAACACATCCAACTTTTGAGCAAAATGTGGTCTATTATTACATTACTGTCAAAACAGGTAGTTTTATTGCATCTTAAATAGTGTGATATTTATTTTGCTTTTTTTGTATAATGCAAGCATGTTATTCAGTTTATAGTTTGTGTGGTCAAAACAGAAAACATGTTTTATGTTCTCCCAGTACCACACAATGGAGGAAAAACGATAAACATTCATAAAAACCTAGTTTCTGATCATTGCTACAACTGAGGATTGTATTGCATTTGTTCTGTAACATGTTCAACCGAATGTCTGGAAGAGGTCTGCCACAAAATCAATATTCCAATATGTAGCAAATTAAGTTCATCTGTTACAATTCAGGAAAGGAAAAGGGGATGATATTGACCCAGAGATCTTTAATATTTGCAAGGGTGCAATATTTGCAAGGGTGAATATTAGTGGCAGGGTGAGTGGTCCAGACAATTGATAGTCACTTTTATATGCATGTACCTTCCACATCTTTTGATGGTTGACGACCATCGAAAGATGTGGGTGGTTACTCACAACATTCAAACGAAAGTTTAAGCTAAACATCCATTTGCAACCTGTGCAGGCGAACTCGCGCTACGAGGGGGGGGCGGGCATTTGCAGGGTGGGGTTTGGTGGAATCGCAATGTTGTGAATTTGCAGCCTTGCAAATCAACCAGAATAACCCCCTTAGTGACAGCACTACACTGAAGCTGAAGAGAATGCCCATAATCCACTATGCTACGCATGGGAGCAGGTGAGTGAATTCCCAAAGGCTACAGCCACAGCTTGTGTCAGTTTACCAGTGGGATAATACTACTACTACGTGTGCAGTTTGTCCAAATGTGCCCAGCTTATGAGGATATTATTTTAACCTACTACTTTTAATTTAGGTCTTGGGAAACACTGAAATCCCTCTGTATAAAGAAGCTATTCAAATTTAAAAAGTGCAGTCTAAAAGGTGTAATTTATGAGAAGTTCCCATTATTTCAGGTCAGACACATGGATATAATGTGCTATACTTGTGATGGACTGTTGATGTAGGGATTAATTTCACCGATTATCCTCTGCAGTGACTTGTCAGACTTTAAAAATGCACTGAATATTTTCTTAATTTCCATCATTTGCAACGCAGTACAAGACAGATAAGCCATGTGCAGGACTTATACAGCCTTTTATTACGTTTGGTTTTACAGTACTTCTGTAAAGTACAAGAATGAAATGAATCACAAAAATGTCACATTGCAACTGGTAAGCCTCTGTCATGAGCAAAGTAAACTGATCTAGATGCATTAATACAGGTTATTCAAGGTCTAATCAGCGGTAGATGTTTACAGAGAGCAAAATCCAGTTCTCCTGATTTTGTAATCAGCGGGTTATTAGTACACTACTTATGCTCCCTGTCATGCTGTCTGTATCTAGAGTTGAATCATTCTATTTCTTCCTGCAAAATACAGAGGCACGTTCATTCAGGCAAGATAGCCATTAGACACTCATTTAGATGTGTTCAGTTCAGTTGAACAACGCTCAATGAATAGTAAGTGACTTAAATGAGAAACAGGGTGTTCTGCACTTTTGTCAATTAGAGGTCTACTAAACCTAACAAAGTATGTGCTTTAATATATATGCCATAAAAAAAAAACAACACATAACAGATATGTAAAATTTCCAGCTTCCTAACAAGACTGTTTTGTATTTCCATTTGGTTATAAAGTGGAGGAGGGGGGGCATTACCAAATGTAATGGTGAGGTGGAATTAGTTCAACCTCTACCTTGATTCTGCAGAGTAAGTCTAAAAGAAAAGCATTATAGTTTGCAGGGGGTGCCAAACACCCTACCACTGGCCCTGGATCTGCCCAATGGGGAGAGGAGAGAATTAGGTGGCAGAGGGAAAAGTTTCACCACCTCTGCAGGAGCACTTTAAGCCCTAGGGGCAGATGTAAAAAGCCTTATAAAGAGATCAACGTGAGAGTGATAAACATCCAGCCAATCACCTCCTGTCATGTTATAGGCGGTGTTTGAAAATGACAGTTAGAAGCTGATTGGCTAGATGTTTATCACTCTTTATCACCTTCTCGTGTATCTGTTTTTAAAGGCCAGGATGGGGAACCTTTGGCCTTCCAGATGTAACCAAATCCTCATCAAAAGTGGCCATAAACACACAACATGGCTCTAACAGTTACCAGTAACGTGTTATAGTTCAGCAACTGACTATATTTACTGTCAAAGATGGTCTCCCACTTACTCCTGAGGATAGCATTTCTATAGATTGATTACAAAATAAAAACAGGTGTTTCTCTATTTTCTCATGAAAGCCTTGGAGAAAATAAATCCTTTCATATTAATGGAAAGTTACTGAAAAAACATCTATTTTCTAAAAAAAAAAAAAAAAAAAAAAAAACACATCTCAATATATACATTTGAGGATAACAAAGGTAGACATACAAGTCCTTTTTATTAAATTGAGCATTTACTTTTAGATCACGTCCACCAGTCAGTACTGAGAAAAGCTGTGAAACCCTTCTTGGGTGGCAGGGAGAAGGCTGTAGAGTGTAGATGGAGGTAGATGAATAGGAAAGATTGCTAAATCATGCTGCTCACAAACTCCCATCTACTGCAGAATTAAGGAATGGGATGCTAAGAACAAAAAAATAAACATACTAGTTTTGCAACAAAATTACCACCGACTACGGCCTCCACTTCATAAAAGCTAGAATTTCTCCTCATACATCAAACAAGTCAGTCGCATAGATTGAATTGTGGCAAGCCGCAATACATTTAGGGCCCGATTCAGACTAGATTGCAAGGCACATTTTGTTAGCAAATGGACAAAACTATTACACTGCAGGTGGGGCAGATGTAACATGTGCAGAGAGAGTTAGATTGGGGTGTGTTCAAACTGAAATCTAAATTGTAGTGTAAGAAAAAAACCCAGTATTCACACTGCACAGAAACAAAATAACGCACCCAAATCCAATGGGGCATACACTTTGGGCAATTTAAATCCAATTTTTAAGGGATCTGACTAGATTGCTTAGAAATTAAGCAAATGTGTGATTTCCCATAGCAATAGCGTTGCATGGCCCCATGCGCCACTAGCGCTAGGCTAGATATTTCAAGCATGCCTGAAATATCTAGCTATCGCCTGTGTTCTCTCTAATGAGAACATGGGCAGTGACACATCGCTCAGCACACAACACTGGCGCAGCTCTGTGCGATGATCAGTGAGCAATTCAGATTGCTTAACTCGCCACGTGTGAACGAAGCATACCTCTCTCTGCAGATGTTACATTTGTCCCACCTGCAGTGCAGCATGGTTTGTCCATTTGCTAACAAAATGTGCCAAGTTTCCAATACAACATACGCGGAACATAGTGAGATCACCATTGGAATTAAAAGCAGCAACAAATAGATGCCGGACGACTGGCTGGTCTTTTATGCCGTTCGCAATGGCACTACAAATAGTATACCTATGGCTCGCCAATCAGTTCCCCCACAACAGGCAGCCTCATACAAAAGAATGGGGTATTGGTATAAAGGTATTGTGCACTATTGTATGTTTTGACATAACTTGAAAAAAGTTACATAAACTGAAACGTTGTTAGCAAACCCTGCTTTGTGTGACATCATTACCAAGTGCCACACTTTTGCCACTGTTTTTAATCTTCTGTGAGGGCAACGGAGCATGTTCTTTTGTCATTGGGAGTGCCAGATCAGCAGAGATTAAATCCATACACACACACATATACATACGTATCTCATCTATATGTCTAGTGTCCGTGCAGCTCCGAAACACTGCCATCTGCTGGCAGCGAGTAAAATTACCTCTACTAGCTTTCAAAGCATTTGCTATGAGTGGGCTTACACACACACACACACACACACACACACACACACACACACACACACACACACACATACATATAAAGAGTTAAATGTATTCATAATACAGGTCTAACAAACAAAGCTGACTCATAAGAAAAACAGAGTGGCTCAGATCTTTTCTGCTCATGCGAAGGCTTGAGGCACTCTATGCACAAGGAAAAATAAATAAGTATGTCAAGGCTACTGGATTGCCAGAAGAGATTTATTTATATTTTTAGGGATACAGTATATTTTCACTGACAATAGATGAAACACACCATCAGTTCCACAAGTTATCTATAAATTATATTGCTAACTACTGACAAGAATGGGAGCTACAATATATTAACGCAACAATTATGGATTAAATATGCCCTTCTTTGTATTCCTAATCAACAAAATAGCCCTTATGCGTATTATATACAGTATATTGAACTACGTATTCTTGAAATGGTTATTAATAACATACATTTTATATACTAGCCGACCTAGACCAATAATTGGAATACATACTGAATATCATACTAGTGTCCTTGTTCCTTGTATACTGGGTTAGAAATTCTCTTTTCGTTAAAGCTGCAGTTGGATACTGGGTAAAACACTGGATAGTGTTTCAAGTGTTAATTAATTATTCATTCATTCATTGATAACTGTAAATGTGCCGACACATCAGGCAGTTATTGGGGCAATTTCTCATTCTTGGGGAGTCGGACAGCTTTAGAAACATTTGACATATTGCAAGAGCAATCAAGTTAAAGGACATTTTAGTTTAAAAACTGGAATGGCTAGAACATACAGTATTTATATTGCTAAAATATTATGGGCGTTATTCAATTCCGCTGCGATTGTCAAATTCACGGCCGGATCTCGACAATCCATGGCCCTTTTTTGCCGACACTCCCCCTTTTCGACACTGGACACTGAACATTGAATTCTGCATGATGATATACTGTCCAACTGGGAGAAAACAGCCCGAAATCCCAACTGTCGGGACGATCCGACAGACAAAATTCCGCATTGCATATCCCTTTATATCTGCGAGAAGCTAACAAGATCTCCATAATTTCGGGCAGGAATACCATCATTATTAATTATAAAACATTTTACTCAATAGTTTTCTTAGAACTACGAAAGTACGCCTAAATTACACCTGTATTTGCAAGGGCAAGGGTTTTGCACTGTCTACAGGGAGTTGTCTTGTGAAAGCAGTGCAAAAGCAAGATATCTTGTCTAGCACCTTTCTAATTAACAATCCAGAAATGTCTTAATGTGCCAGTAAATGATTATGTATTTATTTAGGTTGGTACATGCATGTGCATGGCCAACTTTACAAAGGATGATGTGTTGGTGTTCCCACAAAGCTGGTGGTAAACTGTTACTGTGTTAGTGGAGGAAAAACAAAGTATAGATACGAATAGATAGAAGAGTCTGTGTGGCATGTAGCATATGCAGTTAAAATTCATTACCATAACATGCAATAAAACAGAATATAAGCAAATGGTATGAAAATATTGGGCAGGTCTGATCAAAGTATTGACACGCACAAATCGTGGATTCTGCTTATAGATTTTGCAATTGTGTAGGCAGCCTGTATGGACAACTCATTTCATTACTGCACAAACCCTTTGTAAAGATTGGCACAGCACACCACACCACACTATTTGCAATGTGTGTGCCAAAAGTGAGCTGACTTTAAGCAACTCTTAATGCTCTCCAACCTTTCCCACAATACATTAAAAAACAACCACTCTTGTTTGAAGTCTTTAAAGGTACGCTAACCTCAAACTGTTCTTTACTTAATTGTGTCTAGTACAATGGAATGTATATGCCAGCCAAAGCATTCGATTACTTCTCTATTAAAGGCATACTTAAACTGTTCCGGATCTTTCCCTGCTTGGTCACTCTCAGTTCATCCTACTACATATTCCCACTGATGTCCTAGCACATACCTGATGCTTTATCCCCTCAGGTTTGAAATAGGACATGAGAATGATTGACAGCAACAAAAATATTCAGCAAACCACTTAAGACAAGGTCAAGTCTAGCTACATTATAGTCCCTATAAGTGTCTTTACAGAAAGTGCACTTACAGTATATACAATGTCCGGGAGAGAGTCTCAAAAATTGGGTCAACTTCCTGCGGTTGTCAGTGGGGAGCAGATGATATGATTCATGTTGGCTGGGTATGGGTCATTCGGTAGACCAATATTAGGTCGACATGACTCAGGTCGACACATGAAATAGGTCAACATGATTGGAAAGTAGACACAAGCATTAGAATAACAATGTCAAGGTTGACAGTCAAAACATGAGTTTATTTTTTTTGTCCTGAATGTCGACAGTCGACATGGACACCGTCTAAGTGTACCGCATATTTTATTCTCCCACCACGCCATAGTGGATGGTATAACATGAAATACAGCCTGTCTGCACATGTCAGCTCCAAAAAAGAAAATGCATGTTTACCTTTTGACTATTGACCTTCAAACATGTCGACCTTAGGCATGTCAACCCAATATTGGTCGACCTAATGACCGGACACTTCCGGTACCTGCCCCCTGCTTCACAATGCCTGTAAAAATGGCATTGTGCACTGCAGGCAGCCATGATGACGTGACTGCAATTGCCACCTCTGACACAGCCTTCCCTAGTAAGCGCCGCAGGTTAAAACGGTGACAATATACATATTGTATACAAAAAACAATGTTTTAACAAATAAAATGTATCCTGCATGGTATATGGAAGACCGCAAAAACAGATGAGTGTGTTACAATTCATATCTAATATCCAACTAAATATTACTTTTTATCTAGTGTAGTTGTACGAATATAGATCTGTCTGGGTGTCATCATCCCCTACATTTGCACAATTCTATCCGAGAAGCCCAACGTGTAGCTTTGTGTTTAATGTAGCTACAAAAACAAATTAGCCACAATAAGCTCCAGCCTTGGACCACACAATCCACAAACAATCTTTCCACCGCCCCATCTCATTAAGCCACATAATCCGTGGGGACTCAAATATGTGACAGCGTTGTCTAAAATGGAAGAATAGTGGTATCACTATTGGTCTGTAACCCCCCAGTGTGAGCAGGACAGTAATAGATACCATACCAAATCAATAAATATTAATTATTGCAAATCCTGAAGATAACACACTGTTTTCTGCAGAGTATTTAGCGATTGTGAAGGTTGCTGGTAAATTTTGGTGATGCAAGTAAAATAAAGCAAACCTATGTCACACAGAGCATGCATAAAAGGTTCATCGGACTACATGCTTATTTTGATACTTGTCACCATAGACTGAGCCATCTTTTAATGAGTTTCACTGAGCAATAATGAATGGTATGCAGTCATTAGATCTAAGCCGACAGTCTACATGAAAAAAAGATCGACATGGGTTTTTAATAGTTTTTGAGCAGACATGTGTCGACAGGCAGTATTTCATACTGGACCATCCACTGCGGGGTGGCGGGAGAATATAATAGTGACCCGAGCGCGTAGCGAGCCATGCGAGAGGACGCAGTACACTTAGACAGCAACAGACAACAACAAAAAAATTCACCACGTCGACCTTATGACTTTCGAATTTTTGACCCTGTCGACCATTAGTAGTCGACCTTCTGACGTAGACCTAGACATTGTATATCTAATATACCGTAACCTAACAGACATCCATTCAAGCAAATGCTAGTATCATACCTCCCAACTTTGAGGATGGCCGAGGAGGGCTGTTGGTGCTTGCAAAATTTTGGGGAGTTTCCTATACTCACAGCGCTCCTGCGTGGCCATGCGTCTATTCATGGGTGAGAGGAGGGACTCCCAACTGCCCCCACCACGGGACACTGCCATCCCCAGGCGGTAAGCAGGAACCTCCCCCCAAAAAAACGGGACAGATGGGGAGGTATGTAAATATGGTATCTTTATACAGTGGAAATTTAGGCCACAGGTTCTCACACTCTGCACTCAAAACCCCAAACCGTGCATGTTTTCCAGGTCTCATCACAATATCATAACTTATATAATTAAATCCATCCGTGGATCTTTTAAAAAGTGTCAGTGAGTAATGACTACCACTGTACACCAGTCAGATGACCTGGAAAATGTGACTTGTTTGGGGTCCTCCCGAGGACCAAGTTTGAGGATCATTGGAGTAGATGAATCACATTCCATGCCCAATTTTAAAATTTGTAGCTCACAGAATAAATGGTCACTCAGTATCAAACTATGGGGCAGATGTATTAAGCCTTCACAAGAGATAAAAGTATGGGTGAACAAGAGAGATAAACATCCAGCCAATCAGCTCCTTACTGACTTTTTTCAAACACAGCCTGTAACATGGCCGTTAGCAGGTGATTGGCTGGAGTCTGGACGTTTATCTCTCTTTATCAACCCTTGCATTTATCTCTTGTTATGACTTAATACATCTGCCCCTATCTGAGAGACTGATTTGGTTTCATTCAAATTCATTTTTAGTTACTGTATTTTCTACTGCAATGAGCAATATAATTTGTGATTTATAGCAAATTTAGAAAAATAAAATGTAGAACTTAAAAGGTCTCTGGGGGTGCAGTTTCTTATTAGAGCACATTAGACAAGCTTCTGGCCCCATTTCACCACCTGAAATGCTCTTAAATCACTTAATGTAGCGGTGTTTAGAATAAGTGTGTAAACTAGTTTAGCATGCCCAATTGCGTTAGCCAATTCAGAAGCTACAGTCCATTAACTACAGGGAAACCAATTTAAAAAGTATTCTATTTTAACTTCATACTAAACTGTACACACTCTGAATTGGTAACTTTTACATGGTAACATCATGAATTAATAGATTCACTGACAGTACAGTTGATCTTTATTAAACATTTTACATATTTAAACACCTACATTTATATATATATATATAAGCATCTAAACATCTTGCAGTGAAATGGGGTCCCTTGGCTATGGGCTGCAAGCTTAAATGCATTGATCAATTCATGAACTAAAACCCCATTATTTAATTGATTATTTGAATGTTAAGGCGAGTCAGTTTGTTGTAGTGAGTGCTGGGCCCCCTGTGTTTGTAAGCATCTAAACAGAGAAATATTTCAGTACAGGTTGAGTATCCGGTATCTGGACATCCCTTATCCGAATTATTCCAAAAACCGTGGTTTTTGGAATCATTCGAATTTTTTTTTTTTTTTAACCCCCTAACCCTCTTTTCATACTTACCAAGTCCCCGGGCGTCCACAGCAGGCCTCCGGCATCTTCTCCAGGGTCTCCAGCGGTCCCAGGAATGCATTGCGCGAGTGTGCGCGCGCGCCGGTGACGTCACCGGTGCGCGCGCACACTCGCGCAATGCATTCCTGGGACCGCTGGAGACCAGGAGAAGATGCCGGAGGCCTGCTGTGGACGCTCGGGGACTGCGCGGACGCCGAGGGACGCCCGGGGACCATCAGGGGACAGGTAAGTATGGCTGCAAAAAAATATTCTAAAAACCGGAAAATTCCCCTATCCGAAATGCTCGCGGTCCCGAGCATTTCGGATAGGGGATACTCAACCTGTATTTCAATTCTTCTAACCACAATATTTTAGATTATATGTAACCAATGTCTGTAGCCCTGGGAATCTTTATCTTCTCCTGCCTGATACTGAGGCAAATTGAGAGATTGATGAAGCAGCAGCTGTCTAAAATATGTAAAAGCAGCAGGAGATGTCTTTGGCAGTAAAACTCAAACTGCAGGCTTTTGTGATCCAACGCTGCATAAACTTTGGCCATGAGGGTATCCGGCGATATCCAGTATTATCACAATGCCGGGGCCTGTGAATCTGTGTCCAAAGATGTAAACACTGGACTCTGCATGCTTTGAAAATAGGGCTGACCTGCCCAAATTTTTAATAGAGCATCCAGTCATTGCCCCTAAATGGTCACATGATGTTAAACATGGTGTAGCTTTTAGGGATACCTCACACAACGATAGTGTTCCCGCTAACCTTGTTTTACAGGGCCTTCTGCCCTGACAGTTTTCTATACTACTAAATGCACCCTGACCGTTGTGGTCTCTTTAATATAGACCACCTTAGCGGTGTGTCCGCTCTCAGGTGGCACCTGGTATAGCGGACAGACGCTCTTAGCAGTGGATAGTTTTACTACTATTTTACTTTATAAATATATATAGATTATTGGCATGCAAAGGATTATTGTGATAATATGTGACGCCATATAGCATTGCATACAATAACCTATAAGAGTATAATAAAAGGTACAGAACACATATATATATATATATATATATATATATATATATATATATATATACATACATACATACATACATATATACATATATACACACAGGATAATATACAGGATAAACTTACAGGATGGTAGCCACAGTTCTGACTGCACCATTGTACCTGTGTGGCTACCATCCTGATGACGGGGGTTGTATCCCCTGAAAGCGCTAGATGTTACTAGCCAGAATACACTTGCGGTGAATAAGTTTATCCTGTGTCGTGTGCCTTCATTCTTGGAAGTATACAAATTTATGGGGAGTGCACCGACCAAGCTGCTGAATATAATTGGAGTGCCGGCATATATGGAAGATTGATATATATAGATATATATATAGATATATATATATATATCTATATATATCTATATATATATATATAGATAGAGATATATATATATATATATATATATATACACACACACACACACACACACACACATACAGACTGTATGTATCTGCACTCACCACATAGAAATCAATGGCCAGTGTGCCATTGCAGGATTAGTATACAGTCATTTAGGATCCAACCAGGCAGAATGGAACCAAGCACGGCACTGCTGGACTTAAAAGAAAGTTTTACCACTGGCAACTAGATCCCTGTGGCCCACAGTGTCTACGGAAAAAAAGGTTGAAGTGTTATCAGAATGTGAGACCGCTTGCATGTTACAAACGGGGTAAAAACCTCAGAGATTTATTGGTTCACTGGGATATCAGTGGATTTGACACTGATACCAGTAGGTATACTAAGAAACCAGGGTGCCCTTATTGTTTAACATGTGGCTTTTTAATAGCAGGGAGCTGCTTTAAACATCCTCATTCTGCCATCAAGTACAAAATCAGAAGTGCTGTCATGTGACTCCCGGTTCCTTGTATATATTATTATATGCCCATGCGGGCTATATTACGTTGGTAAAACGTCCAGGAAATTTAAAGAACGCATGGCATTCCACAGGTCATCGATTAAAGCTGCACTGGCCGGGAAACCAAATGAACAGCCAGTGGCTGCACACTTCAAACATAGTAACCATCAACTGTGTACATTACGGTATCAAATTATAGATCATGTACCAGAGAGCATTAGTGGAGGAGGGGGGAATCATAATAAAAATAATATTTAAAGTTGGAAGCTATGTGGATTCACAAAATAAATACAGTAGCTCCTAAAGGGCTTAATGAGAGGATAGCATGAAATACATTAATGTGATGTATATGATGTAATGCTATTTACAGCTTTTGATGTAATCATTATTCACACCGATTTGCATGATCCATTTTTTATTAATTGTTTTTAAATTGTGCTTTCATGTTTTAATATGTAATTCATGTATATGTTTTTTCTGTGAGCTTATGCCCAGTGTGGTGCTAATGCGCACCCCCCCCCCCCCGCCTACGATACGGAAATTAGCTTGGTTCTCTGCACTCAGCCGCCGCTCAGATCTCCCACACAGTTGGACGTCACTCCGTCCTCTCTGTAGGCCACGCCCAACGCGTTTCATCTATGGACTTCCCCCCTGACGAAGTCCATAGACGAACGCGTTGGGCGTGGCCTACAGAGAGGACAGAGGCCCTTATTCTGGTTGGTGCGGTGTTTGCCGCTTGCGGTCGTACCGCCGATGTTTTTCGTCTGCGCATGTGCAGAGGTCACTCTGCGCATGTGCAAGCGGTTTCGCCATACTTTTTTTTTTAGACGCCGCACAGGGGGCGGAGAGGGGCGTGAGGGGCTACTTAGCCTCATTACCCTATGCATACGCCCCGCGTTTCATGGGCGTTCCCATGCAAACGCTGGGCGTATGCATGGTAATAAAGCCGTGACGCATGTGTAGGGGGCGGGCATCTGATATCGCCGGATGTCAGCTGCCCGCCCCCATACATGATTTCATACGGACAAGTGTCCGTGTGGTCTAGGGTGGCGGGAGCTGGTGGAGCGTGCGGCCCTGCATTCGATGGTCGGCGACCATCGAATGCAAGGGCTGCTCCCAAGATGGAGGAGGCGTATCCCCGTCCACTTTCATGCGGACCGCCACATATCCGCGTACGGACGGAGGTGGCGATCCGTATGGAAGGCGGGGATTCGCCTGCACGGTCCTGGCCGCATATTCTGATCTGGCCGCACAGATCAGAATAAGGGCCAGAGTGACATCCAACTGTGTGGGAGATCTGAGCGGCGGCTGAGTGCAGAGAACGGTGATCGGGCGCTGGACGTTTGTGTTGCCGTGTATCTGTAATACCGCATGCTGTGACCTTCCTTTATACTAGCAAGCTGTTTATCCTAAATCTTCATGTATGTGAGCCTATACTTTCAGTAAAGAACTGTAATCTCTTTTGCTCATGGTGCGCTTTTCTCATTTCTTCTGAGATTGCTGTCTGGGTCCTGGTTGGTCCTCGTTAAAAGCTGCACACATTGAAGATCTGAAAGTCTGAGGAGATTTTGTGTTTGGGTATTGTTGTGTGTGTGTGTGTGTGTGTATATACATACACACACACAAACATATATATATATATATATATATATATATATATATATACACACATACATACATACACACACACACACACTCACATATATACATACACACAATCATAAATAAATATCTCGACTAAATGTGCAAGAAGTTAAAAATTAGATGAGTTGGGTACCACAGTAGTTCATCACACATGGGTGGAGGGACCAACTGGATTGTTGACAGCGTAAAGAGTGTAATGGATGGGGTCCGGATGATGATGTTTGTCCAGTAAGTCGCTATGAAGTCTGTGGTGAGGGTTAGGTGTTGTGGTGATTGCGGAGAAGGGTGGTGGGCATCAGCTTAAGTCTGGACCTGCTAGCCTGCCTAGACAGCGCAGCCGTCGCTGTCCCCAGTACTGAGGCCAGGTTCAGCTGGCATCAGGCTAATACAGGCTGCCTGCGGACTTAAATCGGTGGTGTGCGTGGCCCCAGCTAAACCACCGGTTGTACCTCACTCTACTTCCTGTTCTACCCATTTGCGGTTGTCAGCGTCTCCTTTCTGCTGCTACTTCCTGGTTCTCCTCGCTTTTGGGTCATGTGACATCGATCCTCCGTTGGGCTATACAGCAGTGATCGTTATGCAATGTAGTTCATGTGATAATGAATTTCTGTGGGTATGTGCTTCATGTGATGGGTGTTACAATGCGTTTCAGCACTAGGCCTTTTTTCAAGGAGTGGTAGTTTATTTTTAATCCTGATATGGTTGTTGGGAGGGTCCTGTTTGCCAGTGTGGTTTCCTGATTGGTCATGTTAAATCCTATTATTAAGTAAACTGGTGGACACTAGGGCCAGATTCTCTAAGCTTCAAAAGTGATAAAATGGAGAGAGATAGAGAGCCAGCCAATCAGCTCCTTCCTGCCATGTCACAGACTGAATTTGAAAAATGTCAGGCAGGAGCTGATTGGCTGGCTGTTTATCACTCTCCATTTTATCACTTTTGAAGTTTAGAGAATCTGGCCCTAAGTCAGTAGCGCTGTTTACGTAGTGTTACGCAAACCTGTTACCCTTTATTCCTAACACTTTATCAGCGTCCGTGATGCTATAGTTAAACCCTTATGGCAGTATCTTTGGTAACAACAATTAACCTACTCAACCCAAATTGCATTAGTTGTGATATGAATTGTTGCAGCATCCACCATACTCCCCCAACTTGGCTCCCTCCGATTTCTTTCTGTTCCCTAACCTGAAAAAGTGGCTCGCAGGGAAAAATTCAGCTCAAACGAGGAAGTCATCATGGAGACAGAAGCCTACGTGAGTTTGACCAAAATTTTTTAGAGGGTTTTAAAGAAATCGCAGGGACGTTGGGAAAAGTGTATTTAGGAATTTATGTTGAAATAAAAAATTGTGAAACATTTTCATCTTCATTCTTAACACAGGTGCTTATTGACCCACCCTCGTATTTATGAACGATCCTTGATTCGAAGGACTAAAAAAAAAAAATTTAATTCATTCAGACAAAAACTTTTAGACTAAAATATACATCAAAAGGGGGATAATGGGAATGAATTAATTGAAAGGTTAATAGAATTTAATAATTAATTTAAGTTCAAAGTCTACACTGAGACCACTAGGTGTTAACCATTGTAATCTGTATATCCAATGCATCTCTGACCCAGCAAGGTTTCCTTCTATATCCCTATCCCACCAGTTTGCTTTAATATGTTGTACCCCCATAAACCTTAGATAATGTTACCCCTGTCATATTCAATGTGTTAGTAGATTCTTGTTCATAAGGCCTTTCTAGTAAGGAGGCCACAACGGCATTCTATTAAATAAATAACATTGGTTTTATGACAGTTTATAAAAATCACTGATGGTATACTCTACTGAAAACTCAAAGTTTGACAACTTTGTAGTCAATAGACAGGAGATGGTTCTCGTGGCAGCTCCAAAAGTGGGGCCGCAGCACAGTTAAAAATTCAAATAAGGGAGCAACATTAAATATCAGTTAGTCCCAGCTGGTAAGAATAAAATCTTTTCTCGATTTTTTTTTTTTAATAGTATTACTAGCATAACTGACTACAGCTCAGAAATCAACACACTGCCACAGGAAGGTGGCATTAACCAGAACATAGGCCCTTCATAGAAAAGGAGGCGATCGTTGCAGGTGAAAGCTTTATATTGCTGCATGAATGTTGGAATATAACTGCAAAAGGACTATATGCCAACACTGTAGTCTACTCTCCTGGAATGTCCTCATACTGCCAGAGAGTAGGTAAATGTCTAGTTAGTGCATGTTTGATGCAAATTTACAAAGGACCTTAAAGCAATGCAAGTCAAGGAGCCCACATATACAGTATCAGTAAATAGGAATGGCCGATACAGAGTGGATTCTATATCTGAGTTGAAGATGGATCAGTCCCCATGTTTACTTGCTGCAATTACTGTATTTGGATCCCACCCATCAAATTGTGCCATCTGGTCTCTACATCTCCTGCGAACAAGATGGGAAAAGCAATCAAGAGTACCAACATGCCTTGAGGAGGCACTCACTCATGTGAAGTAATGTCCAGACGGCTGTCTTGGCTGGAATTAAATAACTATTCAATACAAAATACAACTTAAACCTATTAATAGCAGATTACTACTTTGGCACAGTTTAGGCACAAAATCCCAGGGCACAGCATGCGAGTCTGGCAGCAGAATAACAATCGATACCAGTGAGTGTTTTAACCCTAATCCACCCCTTTGGCATAGTGCTTAACCCCAATACTTACTGCCAGGATCCATCAGGATTTTGAGGATCGGGATACCAACGCCAGGATTCTGAATATCAGCATACTAAGTGCTGGGATGTTATCTTCATTTATTTTTGCACTACAGTATTATTAGGCATACATATTAAGGATTGATTTTTTGTATATTGTTGCTTTGGAATCCTTTTAAAAGGCATCTAACTAGGCATGGCTCTTGATGGGCATATTAACATAAAATTGTTAAAGTGCTCAGAAAATGTATGTGTATATATTTATTGACAATCATTTATATAAAACTCTTACATATTACAAAATGCTTTAAAGAGAATATTTTGTCACTCACATCAGCCCCATGACCTCAGCGTTGAAAGAAAGCTACTGCAGCCAGTGCCCTATTACCCTACAACAGCAGATCAAAATAATATTGATTTTATCTTGAAAGGAAATTACAAACAAGCTTTCTTAAATTGTTCCCAAAAAATAGAAGAAAAAAAAAATCAACTCAAAGAAATGAAAACTTTAGATTAAAGACTTGCATCACATAAACGATCCAACTGGTAGTTTCCCAACTACTGGCATATGGTATACCACGCATGCATAGGGCCCGTTCTGTGCATTCACATGCACACTGTCCACACCATCCGACTTGTACACTAACCAATAGGTTAACACACAAGTCTGAATCAGGCCCATGGTTTTATAAACTATTGTTACACACACTATGGGCCTAATTCAGCATTGCTAATAAGGAAAATCAGAGTGAAGCAGAAGACTGCCACCCATTCAGAAAGAATGAATGCCTTTTGCAAATAGCAATGTAGTTCCATTTACAAAAACCGAACCATCAAACAGTTTTATTCATCTGCATCCATCTAGTGCTTATACTTATCTGTTCAAGGATCACTGACATCAGAGACTCACTCCGGCGCATGTGCAATGCATACTGTGCGCATGCGCAATCATTTGATAATTGCTCTATTTGCACATTCTCTGATAAGCGATCCAGGCTAAATTGGGCCCTATATGAGCTATTATGGCTGCATAATGAGGACTCCTGCACCTACATAATGCTGTAAGGGGTTAACTGCGACCAGCATAAGGCTTGAAAAGAAAAGAAAAAAACACTGCATTTCAACTGAACCCAAAAGGGAAAATAATTTGACCCAACCACATATGACAACAGGATTTATTTAGCCCTGAATAATGCTCTTCGCTAAAAAATTAAAAGAAAACTATTTTAAAGAGATATCTACAAAGTCTGATACAATAATTTGTCGGACATTCTTAATCTGTTACACCAAGATCATTCTAAACTAATGTCAAAAGGTAATGGACTCTAAAGGCATCTCTGAGGCAATAACACTAAACAGGAGCAGCAGATACGAGGATTGTAGTGCTCAGCTACCCTTTGTGAGCAAGGCTGCATTGAGGTCACTGCAACACATGCCATTGCTCATAGTGCAATGCAGGGGGCAAGAGTACAGTCCTTCCGTGGTCCCAGACTGCTTACCACACTCTTCCCTGTGCTGCAATATAGTCAATGAGCATGGAGCCAGAGACAAAGAACAGTGGCAAAGTAGAACAAGTCACTAAGACTGGATGGGACAGGGATCTGTGTGTGTGTGTTTGTGTACCCAATAAAAGCAAGTAGTAAAAGTCTTTTATCAACAAATATCTAACATTTTCTGTATGTGTAATCTCACAAAATGTACCGGTAAAAGAATCACCAATGATACCCCCTGTAGCTTAAGGTTCAGATGTGTATTACATCAGCATCCGCCAGGACAAAGTGGTCACAACACATTAATTACAATAGCTTCCATCCCCATTCTTTACAGCAGTGGTTCCCAACCTGGGATACGTGTACCCCTGGGGGTACGCTGCAGACTGGTTGAAGGTATTTGAAAATAACATTGGTAATGGCGGAAAGAGAGGAAGAAGTCACACGTTGCCATGAAGATGAAACACATGGTGTCACTTCCTGTTACATCTACAGTGTTATTAGCGTATCCTCATGCTTTTGCCTGACTGATCAACTGAGAGCTACCTGCGATGCCCTCAGAAATCAGCGTTCTTCTGCCCCTCACTAACACAGGTGGAGGAAACCGTGGCAGTAATCCTATAGACATATGCAGGAAGCCCAAAGACAGTACACAGCCAGCGTTCAGACACAGAGGGATCTGATTCCTGACTGCACACTACTCATCCGCTACTCCTTAATATAAGGTCACGCATAAGGATACGCATATCGCTCACTTACACTCCACTCGTAAGTACTGTGGATATTTCAAATTGAGAGGAAGGATTCTCCTAAATGAAAAGCCTAATCAATGGGAAAAAAATGGTGACAATATAGAACATAGATTGGAAGATATTATAGAATATATTACATACAACATAGATGGAAGAGAAACAAAAAATTCATTTCTCAAGGAGAGGGATCAATGTTTTTCAGGGATCTTTAATTCTTATGGCTGGCTATTCAGTCAGCCACGGGCAGACAAGTTGTTTATGTAAATGCTACCTTAAATCTTAGGGTTTTCAAAGTAATTTTAGGTCACTTGCTTGCATTGTTAACTTCTGGATTGCAAAAGAGATACTTTCGGATCTCTCCAACCCTGGACAGCTTTATTTTTGGATTACTACCACACATAGGAAAACTTTAAATTGTGGGATTCAGTCCTTTCTAAAATAATCTGCATGTTGTTAAACTAAAATGTATTGGCAGGAAAGCATGTCAATGCAGCGTACAATCAATCATCGATGCTCTTTCATCAATGGACCAAAGCATAATTCATCTTGCTACAGTCAACACAAAAGAGCTTTTTCAACAATACTTGCCATGCTGCTGGAATGAGCATTTAACAGAGAATGATGTTAGGAAGCTCAATAGGTCTAATTTAAACACAGGCCTTTCTTGTTTGTATGCAAAAATATTAAATATACTACTACTACTACCACCCATTCATGATTTGAATGCCTAAAGACCACTACAGTATTACACATATTTATTAAACAGATTGGTATGAGCTATTACGGTACAAAGACGTTCTGCATTTCAAGAAAATAGCACAGCAGAAGAGATACAGTAAGTACACAAGAAGCCTGAGGACTCTTTAGACCTTTAAGTCATGCATTGCCTTAATCAAAGTGACATCTGGCTTGGATTCTTTTTGATTCAGTGAATATCAATTTAGATCTTCGCAACAGCGGTATGATTCTCATTTGCAATGCATTTGTCTTCATTTACTTTCTCGTGCAAGAATTTTAAATAGACTGAAAAAGATAAAGATATTTTTAAAATGACATTTAATAAATAATAGTTTAAATGGCAAGGGAGTTATTAAAACGAATACTCCAGGAGCAGTGGATTATTTGCAGACAATGACAGTGATAAGGCAGCTGCATAACTGTGTGTGCTAAATCAATTCAATGCATTTACTTATGAATTATTTTAGTTTGTGTAGATTCCATCAATAGAGCAGGGGCCCACAGAACTGAATAGCATTGTTATGCAGCATTTATTCAAGTATTTAAAAAATATTTTATATTCATTAATTTTTAAATGTATGTCCCCCAACTGATAAGAATCAGTTTTGTTCTTATAATTTGACTTTTGGTTATCCTTATGTGGAAAATGAAGCATGTATTTATGTGGTCTTAAAAAAATCTTGATTTCAGGTGAAATGTATCAATTATATACATTGCAGACTGCCAATACGACCTTTGCTTTGCTGGACAAAGCATGGTACTGCATTTTTATTGGGGGTTGAGGCACTGTAAAAAAAAAAAAAAAGATGCTGATGTGGTTTTTGGAAATATATATATATATATATATATATATATATATATATATATATATATATATATATATATATATATTATAATTTCCTTCTATTTGCCCTTCGTTGTGCATCTCTGAACACAAACAGATATGAGCCTGACTGTCTCAACGAGTTGCTGTGGATCCACTGAGGGTGGTTGCTCCAATACGGATGGGAGAGGTGGAGAAAGGATTGCCGGTCTGATATACTGCCTTCGCATACGAGAAGTCCCCATTTAGAGGCGCAGAGTCTAACTGGGTGGCGGTCTGCGCCAGGGATCCCCGCAAGGGAAATTGGACTCTGCTGCGTCCACCCAGCAGGTCGTGGCCCTCTAACGGAGCTTGAGTACTGGCTGGAGTCGGATGGTACCGATACCTTATGTGTACTGCATGGTTGGTGCAGGAACAAGACAATGGAAACCCACTGGCGTGGTGAAGCTTCAGACGGTAGCTTGGCGGAACTCAGGAAACACTTTTGGTAATATAACAAAACTCAGGAGGCTCACTCGGCAATATAACGGAACTCAGGAAACACTCTCGGTGATGTAACGTTACTCAGGAAACACACTCGGCAATATACAAATATTTCAGGAGTCAGGCTTTAGCTGGCAAACAGAGTCCAACAGAGGAATCCTATGCAGCTGAGTTTCAGATGAAAACTGACCTAAGTCAGCAGAAGCATCAGCAGTGAGGCATAGGAAGACCTGCCCTTTATCCCTCCCATGTCATGATGCCTTCAGGTAGACATGCCACATCCAAGATGGCGGCGCCCCATCCCTGGAACCGGCCACGGAGATCACCGGACCTCCGAGGGTATAGCCACCAGCCCTGGAGCCAGAGGGGACAGCAGGGAGACCCGGCGGCACAGCAATGATGTCAGCGCCCGTCTCGTGAGTAAGAGACTCGGCGCAATGCTCTGCAGCCGCGGCGGGGACTGACACGGACACAGCAGGAGAGTGACAGCTGAGGGAGGAAGTAGGGAGAGACCTGATGCTTGAACCCACTAATCAGGAAACTGTGCAACTCCCCTGGTGGTTAATGGCACCATGAGAATTTGGGAGGTTTTAAAATAGCTTGCGCAGGTCAGCTTCTCATGTTAGTTGCTGTCCTTGGCTAAGAGGTAATAGTCTGTCTAGGTATCTTGTGGAACGCATCATCTGCCATGGGTGGACCCAACTACTCCATTATTTTGGTTTCATCTGCCTGGTGTCTGGAGAAACCGTATCCTTGCACCCTATCCATTTTTCCCCTTGGAAAAGTTGCACACACCCCTTCCCCCTTTTGAATGCAATATATTGCATGTGATCCCAGCCAAGCCTGCCCGGCTCAAAAGCAATCCAAGATATTGCTTCTACAGCCAGGGGGACTCGCAGGCTCTGGTGCGATGCGCACAGGGCAATGCAACGCACCTGCTATAATTTACCTGCAGTTTGTGCTGTTTTCCTGTGATTGATTGCTGCAATCATAGGAAAAAGAGCCCAGATTACAGGTAAATGATATAGTGTATGGGGGCCCTAAAACTGGAAGGAAGGTGGGCCCAATGCTCAAGAAAAGACTGGAGTCAAAGGGAGTAAGCAAAGACATGTAACTAAAAGTATCTCAATAACTCATGTTCTACAATACATGTTGTCATGACAAGACCCAACAATGCATGAGTGTCATGTGAGGGGTGATAATCATAAAAGCACACAAAATCATACATTAAGAGACAAAATCTGCCTTCACTATATTTAGTCGAATACTGTATTACAATCTGATCAGTTACTGAAAAATATTTAAGAACAAATATAAAATGTTATTGAATTGGATTTAATATGACAAACCACAGTAAGTGAATAAAAACAACACTACACAAAGAAAAATAAATAAAAAAAGCACTTTAAAAAAATTAAATTAAAAAAGGGAAAAAAACTATGATTGCTATAGATCAAAGTTATTTCAACAAACGAATATATACTGTACCAAACTAAAGAATATAGAACGAACTTTGAAATGTTGGCAAGTGATGCTGTAATTTGTGTAATTTAAACAAAGACTAAAAAAAAAAAAAATCAGATGAGGAGATGAAGATCCAGATGGTAGATGTAAGGGGCATGGTACCATGAATCATTTCAGCCCCCCTGCCCAATGCTGCATTTGAGACATTCAGCAGCAGGGACCATGGCTTTGATAATGCAACTCACCTTAGATCACATCATAAAACCCCCAGAAGGCAGATCTACTCTTTTGGAAGTCCAGGAGATTAGGTAAATACACTTTCTGGCCAAAAGGAAGTTAAGCTCATATAGGATTTTCTGTTTTAGGAAAACCTCAAAGTAATTAATCAGGGTAAGGCGCAAGAAAGCAACATTCCATAGGTTTCATTTTCTTTTCATCAAAATACATTATGCACTTGTTTGATTACACTCAGATTTGGTGGAAACTACGAGATAGGGTTTTGGGTGGTTCAATCGCACAAGATTTAGAAAATTACAAATCTGTAATAGTTTTTACATAGGCCCTCTGCAGGTATTAGTGTGTGTTTATGTAACACTTGGGGGTGCAGAGGTGTGCCACCACAGACAATTTTTTAGACAGAGTATATCGAAAGAAAGGGTAGGGATTGTCAAAGGTGTGGTGCACCAAATAGAAAAAATAATTTTAACACATAAAATATACCTTTTATTGGTTTCTTTTAAAACTGCGAAATATACAGACTAACATGTAACATGAAACAGTGAATACAGTGATTTAAAAACTGCACGTGCGGTGTCAACATGCAATGCCTTCTACTTTAAGGAATCACTCTCCTAATATTTTGTACACATATGTATCCCTTTAAAGTATCTGATGACTTATATTGGTCTTATTGCAGATATCCGCGGGTAGGTGTATTAATAAAAAGAATATTGAGTGATCTATATGATTGTCACTGGTGTCTCTTATGTTAATAAGGTAATGTCCCTGGATCCGTGTGTGGGATATATGGTTATGGGTGTTATCCGGTTGAGCCAATCTCCAAATCTCTTGATGTGTATGATATTTTTAATAAATGCGGTGTTTGGTATACACTCAGATAGGGGATCTGGTGCTGGTCTTAGGTAAGTATGATAGACCAGTATTATTAGGGGGGATAATGTCCCTATTGGGTCCCCTTTATCCTTTTACCACAATTTGAAGATTTTTGCACTATCTCAATTCACCGATACTAGTGCTATATACATGTAGTGAAGATACTTTAGTTA
Source organism: Crinia signifera (assembly GCF_055691185.1). NCBI lineage: Eukaryota > Metazoa > Chordata > Amphibia > Anura > Myobatrachidae > Crinia > Crinia signifera. The sequence goes on from NC_139220.1 coordinate 131,639,180, forward strand.
TGTACATTGGGTATTTTGTTAGGTTTGAGCCAATCCCTGAATCTCCTGGTGTGTATGATATTCCCAATATCTGTGATATTGGGTGCACACTCAAATTGGAGATCCGATATTGGTCTTGGTGGATATAATGGGTAAATTAAGGGGGATAATGTCCCTGTTGGGTCCCCTTTATGTTTTTATCACAATTCAATGATTGGTAGCACTAGCTTAGTTCAACGATAATGATTCTGTACATATATTTCACGGATAAGGTTTTACCAGGGTATAGATATGTCTGCTGGTGACCTAATCAGATTAATCCCCTAATTATAGGTCTATTGCTGTAACATTTATTAGGTGCTCTCTACGGGTTATGGCAACAAACTTTAGGGACAGAAATAATTACAGTATTTCATTACTATGGTCCTGTTTGCTAATAGCCCTCGTAGATGACGTTTACATGTAGTTTATTAAGACTCTCCACGGGTTTCGACAGCAAAGTTTAAGGACAGAGACACCGTTGGTCTAAGACAATTTAACTGTCCTGCTGTTAATTGCCCTAGTTGGAGGAGTTATATTTGATTTTTACAGCGTATAGTATGATCCGCTACATTTAATTAGATCAAGGGTTTGACCTAGGTGTAAATGACTTTAGTGTCAGCGGAAAGCAGCCGTGTGAGAACGGAGCGATCGGGTCTCACATGCAGGGCTGGAGACCGGATCCTGTAACCCTCTCGGGTGCTCAACGGAGTCCCAGGAGCTTATGGGTTCACCTTAGGCAGACATATTATTATAACAATTAAGACATTAGAGTCCTTACAAGGACTAATATGAGAGACACAGTAATAGTATCAGTAGGAGTCCTTACAAGGACTATATCAGGACACAAGTAGAGGCATGCAAGTGAAGCTACCGCACGGCTAAGGTGGCCGGCGTACGCTTCGCAGATCTTCCTCAGGGCAACCCTGGTTGGGCATGCCTCTACCCTGGTTGCCCTGAGGAAGATCTGCAAAGCGTACGCCGGCCACCTTAGCCGCGCGGTAGCTTCACTTGCATGCCTCTACTTGTGTCCTGATATAGTCCTTGTAAGGACTCCTACTGATACTATTACTGTGTCTCTCATATTAGTCCTTGTAAGGACTCTAATGTCTTAATTGTTATAATAATATGTCTGCCTAAGGTGAACCCATAAGCTCCTGGGACTCCGTTGAGCACCCGAGAGGGTTACAGGATCCGGTCTCCAGCCCTGCATGTGAGACCCGATCGCTCCGTTCCCACACGGCTGCTTTCCGCTGACACTAAAGTCATTTACACCTAGGTCAAACCCTTGATCTAATTAAATGTAGCGGATCATACTATACGCTGTAATAATCAAATATAACGCCTCCAACTAGGGCAATTAACAGCAGGACAGTTAAATTGTCTTAGACCAACGGTGTCTCTGTCCTTAAACTTTGCTGTCGAAACCCGTGGAGAGTCTTAATAAACTACATGTAAACGTCGTCTACGAGGGCTATTAGCAAACAGGACCATAGTAATGAAATACTGTAATTATTTCTGTCCCTAAAGTTTGTTGCCATAACCCGTAGAGAGCACCTAATAAATGTTACAGCAATAGACCTATAATTAGGGGATTAATCTGATTAGGTCACCAGCAGACATATCTATACCCTGGTAAAACCTTATCCGTGAAATATATGTACAGAATCATTATCGTTGAACTAAGCTAGTGCTACCAATCATTGAATTGTGATAAAAACATAAAGGGGACCCAACAGGGACATTATCCCCCTTAATTTACCCATTATATCCACCAAGACCAATATCGGATCTCCAATTTGAGTGTGCACCCAATATCACAGATATTGGGAATATCATACACACCAGGAGATTCAGGGATTGGCTCAAACCTAACAAAATACCCAATGTACATAACTAAAGTATCTTCACTACATGTATATAGCACTAGTATCGGTGAATTGAGATAGTGCAAAAATCTTCAAATTGTGGTAAAAGGATAAAGGGGACCCAATAGGGACATTATCCCCCCTAATAATACTGGTCTATCATACTTACCTAAGACCAGCACCAGATCCCCTATCTGAGTGTATACCAAACACCGCATTTATTAAAAATATCATACACATCAAGAGATTTGGAGATTGGCTCAACCGGATAACACCCATAACCATATATCCCACACACGGATCCAGGGACATTACCTTATTAACATAAGAGACACCAGTGACAATCATATAGATCACTCAATATTCTTTTTATTAATACACCTACCCGCGGATATCTGCAATAAGACCAATATAAGTCATCAGATACTTTAAAGGGATACATATGTGTACAAAATATTAGGAGAGTGATTCCTTAAAGTAGAAGGCATTGCATGTTGACACCGCACGTGCAGTTTTTAAATCACTGTATTCACTGTTTCATGTTACATGTTAGTCTGTATATTTCGCAGTTTTAAAAGAAACCAATAAAAGGTATATTTTATGTGTTAAAATTATTTTTTCTATTTGGTGCACCACACCTTTGACAATCCCTACCATTTCTTTCAATATACTTTGGTGGAAACTATTCAGACTCATTTTATTTTAAATTTTTTTTTGTATTATAACCTATTTTTATTTTATTTTATTTGCATCCTTATTTATTTATATACTTTTTATTTTATTTTATTAATTTATGAAAACAATAATTTATTGAACACAGGACCCCAGAAACATGAGGTTCCCGCTAGTTGAATGACAACTTCCGGGGTTTAACTTCTGTTTTTTATCAATAAAGATTACCCTATTTAAAGGAAAAAAGAAGCAAGATCACAACATCCTTAAAAAAGCACCTTGTGTGTGAAACGCATTGAGTGAACCCAAGAAGTCCCCAGATGGAGAGGAGAAGAAAGCCCAGCCAGCACCGCTACTATGCAAACTGAAAAGCCTGCAGGTGACATCACCACCGAAATCCCTGAAGTCCATCCGGAAGCTTGCAAAGCCGTGGTTAGCAGTACAGCTTCTACTTAGTGCAGGACAAGCCAGCAAAAGCCTCTCAAACACCTGGACTTCTTTCAAAAACTCAAACAAGGAGGAGTGTAAACATTTTAAATTGGTCTATTTTAATTAGTTATTTATTTAATTTTTTATTATTTCTATTTTTATCTTCATTTTTATATATACATTTATTTTTATTTTATATTTTTTATTATTCTTTATCTAACTTTTCTTCTTTTATCTCTCTCAATCCTATCCCTCCTAGCGCTTGACTAACGTTGTGCATCCCACAACAAACCAAGTGGAGGACAGCACTAACATACTGTAGTTATCCTGATAATTATACCACTATGCATCACAGAACGAAGGAATGGTGCTTATTTTAATATCACTGCACTGGAAATCTCAGCTACGACATTTGAAGAGAAGTACTGCAATTCTTTTGCAAATAAGTGTTACTACAAGATAAATTAAAAGCCTATGAAATAGGCCAAATCAGTTTAATTTCAACTGAAGTTAGTAGACAGCTCTTTGAAAACAACATATATTGTGATATTTTGTAAAGGTGCGCATACACAGTGCAATTCTTACATAGGGTTTGAACTTTTAGTTTAAATCGCATCGCGTCTAGTTCAAACTGCACCATGTTTATTTTGCGCTCCTGTGCAGTTCATATCGCAAGGTAAAAAAGTCTGTGCAGGAGGTATTTTTGTTCTACATCACATCACGTCTAGTACAAATCGCACCCTGTGTAGGGGAATCATATCCGATATGTAGTTTCATATGTAGTTGAAATAGCACAGTGTATAAAGTTCAAATTGCAAAGCACACATCGTATAGCTCAAATTGCACCTTGCTCATATCTCACCTTGTTTGGGCACCAATATTCTTATGCTCCGTACACACGGAGCGATTTTGACTTTGTCCCGACCAGCAATGGTTGCTGATGAAAACAAAGTCACTGAAGGAGAAAGCCGCTGGTTGCAGTAGCAGCAACCAGTATTGGGCTGGTAGTGGGAGCACGCTCCTAGTGACCGTCGCCCTGTACACACTGGAATATGGTCGCTCAGAGACCATATCCCCGGCGATATAGGCTTATATATAAAAAGGTATAGTACTAACCCTGAGTGTTCACCTAACAACTCAATACATCAAATACAACAGAAAAAAAGGGGGTTCCAATACTTTGAGGCGCAACAATGAATAATTCACCAGTTCTTCCAAAATATAGATAATGTAATCTGTTTTGGTCTCTCTCGATATGTGTCTGATATGTGTTTGTATGGATATGTGGAACAAGAGACAGAAAAAAAAGGGGACCGAAATTTGCCAAAGTTCATTGATAATTCTCAAGTATCCTAGTCGGAGGAAAGTTGGTGGGCATATCTAAACTCACAGTAAGTATAGAATTGAGCAAGCCCGTAGCGTATTATTTTTCCAAGGTTTCCTTTTTCTATGGGTGGCAGTCGATGTCTCTGTAGGCAGTGATCTCTGTGGATGGGTATCTTGCTAAATTTAGGGCAGTACGGATGGTGTAATGGTTAGCATTACTGCCTCACAGTGCTGAGGTCATGGGTTAGATTCCCACCATGGCTCTAACTGTGCGGAGTTTGTATAATCTCCCCGTACTTGCGTGGGTTTCCTTCGGGTACTCCGGTTCCCTCCCACACTCCAAAAAATATACTGGTTACTGGTAGGCTAATTGGCTCCCAACAAAATTAACCCTAGAATGTCTGTGTGCGTGTACATGTGGTAGGGAATATAGATTGTAAGCTCCACTGGGGCAGGGACCGATGTGAATGTTCAAATATCCTGTCAAGTGCTGCGGAATATGTATGCGCTATATAAGAAACGGTTAATAAATAAAAGGTCATCTAGCACCGAAACGCGTGATACGGCTTGTGGAGCGTAAACAGACATTTTTTTCACTCCATTTTGGACGTATGTACTGATCCTATATATCTAGATCTTAGACTGTCATTTTTAATGTTTTTGTATTTTTTCTTTGCTTTGTACCTTTTGGATGTATGTATGTATGTATGTATGTATGTATGTATGTATGTATGTATGTATGTATGTATGTATGTATGTATGTATGTATGTATGTATGTATGTATGTATGTATGTATGTATGTATATATATATATATATATATATATATATATATATATATATATATATATATATATATATTCTATATCGGATTTGTAAACCCCTAATAAATTGACAAATTTTTAAAGAACTTTGTTATTTATTTCCAACTTGGAGGTACAGGTAGAGTATCCCCTATACGTGCATCCCGTATCCGAATTATTCCAAAAACTTTTTTTTGAATAATTCAAATTTTTTTTTTTCTCCCCCCCCCTAACCCTTTTTTAATACTTACCAAGTCCCCCGACGTCCATGGCAGGCCTTCAGCATCCTCTCTGGCGTCTCCAGCGGTCCCAGGATTGCTTTGCGTGAGTGCGCACGCACGCCGGTGCCTGGGAACTCGCGCAAAGCACTCCTGGGACCGCTGGACACACCGGAGAGGATGCTGAAGTCCTGCTGTGGACTCCAGAGGACAACGTGGACACCGAGGGACCACCGGGCACCACCAGGGGACAGGTAAGTATGCCTAACAAACTTTTATTCCATAAACCGGAATGCTCGTGGTCCCGAGCATCTCGGATAAGGGATACTCAACCTGTATACAAAAGGAATTACAGCTCCACTTATAAAAGGAGAGAGTGTTCTGGGTATGTGGTTCCTTTAAAAAACTGCTATGCATGTCGATCACTTACCTATATGGTGAGTGAGGTAGTTATCTTTAAATAAAACATACTTAAAACCTACTAAAGATTGTATGCCACACACAAGGAAATATAAAGAAACCGCTTTATATGTTGACCACTTACCTATATGGTGAGTGACGTATGATATCTTTATATAAATCCACATAAAGTGTATGTAAAATAGAGTTTTTTACATCACGGGTGGTCCTTAAGCCGTTATAGAAAAATGTTGGTCACCATATATAAGGACATATAAAGAAATTGCCAAGCAAATAAAATACCAAACCCCAAGCAAATAAAATACCAAACCCCGCTGTAAGGAGGGGATGCTCACTTCATCCCCGGTGTTTTAAGCACATCGCTTTAATAATTCAACACTAAATAAAAAATGGTTTTATTTATTCTTTTGAAAACATGGAATATTTGGAGAAAAATAAGAAAAGAAAAAAGAAGAGTTAAGGAAAGACACCTACACAAAGAAACCGTTATACAAAGAATTCACAGTGAGTTCGGTACGATTCATTGTCATCTCACAAAGATACCTTTAGGTGTGTTTACGATCCTACCTTTTGGTGAGTGTGGTATGCTTGTCACTTGATATCATTGTGCACTTTTGGGTGACCTATTAATGGTATAAAACCGATCATCATTCCATATTCTTCTTCTTTATTTTGCACATCCAGGAAGACCACCGCCTGCAGAGACATCTACTTCAACCCAGAGGAAAAGGAAACTTTGGAAAAAGAACACACTACAGGCTTGCACAATTCTATACTTAAGGTGCCCATACACGTCCCGATGCAGGCGGTGCGATCTGTGCTTTGAGGTGCGCGCTCCCGTGGCACCTCATCGCACAGTACAAAAAGTATGTGCTGCACATGCGATGAAAAGCAAGTGCAAAAAGTATGTGCTGCACATACTTTTTGCACTTGCTTTTCATCGCATCGCATTGTATGCACAAGGCATGCACAAGCCATGCAATGCAATGCGATGGATGCTATTTTAGCCCAGAACACACGGGATCGGAGTCGTTATGGGCACCTTTACCGTGAGTTTAGGTACGCCCGCCAACTTTATTTACCTCCGAATAGGATACTTGAAAATCATCAATGAACATTGGCTAATTCCTGCCCCCTTTTCTTCTGTCTCTTGTTCCACATATCCATACGAACACATATCAGACACATATCAGACACATATCAAGAGAGACCAAAACAGATTACATTATCTATATCTTGGAAGAACTGGTGAATTATTCATTGTTACGCCTCAAAGTATTGGAACTCCCTTTTTTTCTGTTGTATTTTATATATAAACGGGGCTTTAATCCTCAATGTGATGCATGTAAAACAAATGTGTAGGATAACCAGTGGTGCAAGTAGGAAAAAGGTCTTAGTGGTACTGTGCCGGGCATGGACAGGGCGTGTGACCAGGGGCGTGGTCATATGACACTAGGGGGAGTGGCTGGAATATTGCACGCCGAAGGCACACGGCCAAAGTTTACACAGGAATGCCTGTTACGCCTGTTACGCGTCACACAATACATATGACCCATGCCATAATGCCCGTTAGCATTATGGTGTGGGGCATAATTTGTAATTGCACCGCACAACTGATGCCCATTACTAATATGCCCCCACAGTGCCCCAGTGCCAGATATATGCCCCCACAATGCCACACATTTTCCCCCAGTGCCAGATATGCCCCCACAGTGCCACACATATGCCTCCAGGGCCAGATATGCCCCCACAGTGCCACACATATGCCCCCACAGTGCCACACATATGCCCCCACAGTGCCACACATATGCCCCAAGTGCCAGATATGCCCTCAGTCAGTGCCAGATATAATATGCTCCAACAGTGGCACACATATGCCCCCACAGTGCCACACATATGCCCTCAGTCAGTGCCAGATATAATATGCTCCAACAGTGGCACACATATGCCCCCACAGTGCCACACATAAATGCCCGCACAGCAGCACAACTCACCAGTGCTGGCTGTGTCTGGTCCAGTCAGGGCCCCTACAGTCCCCCGCCGATGCTGTCTGGTTCTGTTCTGCTTCCCTGGGGAGGGAGGGCATCTCCCGTCTCTTCTGCCCCGGCTTCACTGACTATCTCGCGGGCTGGCTCCTGATTGGCTGCCAGCCCGCAAGCTTTGATTGGCTGTCAGGTGACAGCCTAGTCTGATTGACACAGGGAGGGGAAGGAGAGACGCACGATGCGTTCCCCTCCGCTCTGACGGTAATCAGCTGTGGCGGGGCGGCAGAGGCCTCGCCCCCCCGCCACTCACATATGCGCGCATGCGCATGAATAACTTTGTAGGGGTATTTGTTATGGCGGTACGGGGTACCGGCAGTATATCTTTTACCGGTACGCCGTACCACCCCGTACCGCCATACTTGCAGCACTGAGGATAACCAATAATTTATTATAAAAATTATAACTATAGAACTCCTTTGCGACTGCAGTGTTGTAAGCACATTTACTGTGACTGCATCAATGAAATATATTATTATAACTTTTCATTAAGTATGAATGTAGTTAGCACAGTACTAGAGATTTCTGGTTCAAAGCTTGTTGTGAGACAGAAAATATGTTCACTTCATTTACAACAGGGTAAAAAGAAATAAAGATACAAAATATTGATTCTGAATGTCGATGTGAAAACTTTTGCAGTCTGAATTCTTGGCTCTCTGACCTGTTTTATCTGGCTCAAGCCAGTTTTGTACCTGGTATGGAGGCCAAAGACAATACTAATACAGTTATAGATCTAGTACAATTAATTTAGACTTCTAAAAACCAATACACTGTTGGAGATTAAAAAAGCTTTCAAACACCTGACCTGGAGCATCCTCTCTGGGGTATTGGAGCAGTTGTGTGAGAGCCCATGTGCTGTTCCGCCCCAGCTCCCGGGCATCCCGTTACTGCCGCTGGCTGGTTGGTGAAGAGGGGGAGGGTCGGCAGTCGGCACCATCCTGTTTCCTGTTACTGTGCAGGGGGTTGTAGGCTGGGCTCACGGACCCCCAAAGCTCATGGATCCCAAGCGCACTACCAGGGGTCGTATGGGAGCCAGTGAGAAGGACGGGCTCGCCTCCCAGCGGCACAGCTCCTCTGCATGCTGCTCTGGCTGCGGCGCTACCAGTAACTGCGCTGAAGTGGTGAGGTGATTTATAGCCCCCCCCCACACTGTTCCTATCAATCACGGCAGCAGCGCTCTCCTCTCTCTCCCTGCTGCCGCCGCTAGCACAGAGCGGCAGCATGTCCACTAACTTCTGCCGCTGCTCTCCCCAGGCTCAGAGCGGATAGTTAAGGCGTACGGCACACAGGGAGGGCAGGGATGCCATTGCGGTGCACGGCTCCGGCGCCATATGACCTTTATGCGCCTGGAGCTTGTGCTCCACCGTCCCTACGCCTCTGATGGTGAGGCTTGTTCACACGTCACATTTTTATTCACCAGTGGCAAATACAATTGTGGTAATATTTGCTACTTTATGTGCATTTTATATTTGAATACATTCAAATATTTATAACAAACATTGTATCTAAGAGTTACATCATTCCCTATAGATTGTAAGCTTGCAGCAGGGCCCTCCTACCTCCAAGTCTGTCTGTTGTTGCCCAGACAGACTTGGAGTTAGGAGGGCCACCTAATCTTATTCTCCCTCTTTGGGGGTCGTGGACCCCCATGAGGGAGAATAGCCGCTGCCTGTGTGTCGGATTCCTGACTGCCGGTGAGTCCTCCGGCACCCTTATATTTTTTGCCCATTGCTTCCGCAGACATGTCATGTGTCATACCTTAAAAAGGGTCTACACTCTGAGGCTGTTTATTAAATCCCCTTCTAAATCCTCTATTAAGTTCCTTATGGTACTCTTTACCTAGAACGGCGCCCATGATGTCCATCGCGGTCATCGGGGGTAAAAAATCGCGGCCATCGCATGCACTAAAAAACGGGTGCGACGCGATGCCCGCGATTTCGAATAGGGATCAATGTTAAAAGTGTGATTGGACGCGATTTTAGTGTTCAATGCCTCAATGCCCGCGATTTTTCCATAGGAAACAATGTTAAATGGCCCCCACAATTGTTAACGCCACCCCACGATCAACGTGAACCCGAAGCGTGGCGAGCGCAGCGAGCCCACGAGGGGCGGCGGTACGCGTCCTCCGACCTTTTCATACCCCCACTATCCACGTCGGCGTGGAGTTGAGAATAGAATAGTGTGGCGAGCGCAGCGAGCCCCGCGAGGGGACGCGGATACCTGTGAAGCCCGCGAAGGGACACGTTTACATGTGAAGGTATCCGCCTGCGCTCGCCACGCTTCGGGTATGGTGGCTCGCTGCGCTCGCCACACTATTCTATTCTCAACTCCACGCCGATGTAGATAGTGGGGGTATGAAAAGGTCGGAGGACGCGTACCGCTGCGCTCGCCACGCTTCGGGTTCACGTTGATCGTGGGGTGGCGTTAACAATTGTGGGGGCCATTTCAGACTTCAGGGGGACTATTTGGGCTCTGTGGTCCATTTAACATTGTTTCCTATGGAAAAATCACGGGCATTGAACACTAAAATCGCGTCCAATCACACTTTTAACATTGTTCCCTATGGGAAATCGCGTGCATCGCGGGCATCGCGTCGCACCCGTTTTTTAGTGCATGCGATGGCCGCGATGGCCGCGATGGGCGCCGTGCTAGGTAAAGAGTACCTTCCTTATCAATAGAATGTCTGGCGAGTGTCAGTAATCAGTGTGTTTCCACAGATTAATTTGCACATATTCATCAACAACAATCAAACAAATTATTAACAACACCTAGATTCTGGAAAGCATCTTAAATTTACTCTCTTTTTTTTTTTTAAATAAGCTACACATAACAAATGATAGCCTTGCTTCCAAAGTAGGAATGTACAAAAAAAAAGGTTGTATGACTTATTAAGGAAGAAACCTTAAAAAAAAAAAAAAAAATTTAAAACAGACTATCGGGTGGAAAAAAAAAATATCTCGATTTATTTTTTAATTTTTATTCAGGCTATTCAATATGGATCACCCAATAAAATGCATAATTTCTTATGAGATCACACAGGTTCAGTGAAACCTATGCTTTTGGCCACCACAGGTTAAACAATATCCGTCATAAGCTGCGTCACAGCCGGCTTTTTGGGGCAAATTAAATGGCCCCGGTTGAGACTTATCTGCGATCAGCAATCGCAGGTAACAGGATATCCCTGGAAGTGTGGTATGCTTAAGTACAGGTTGAGTATCCCGTATCCGTATATCTATTATCCGAATTATTCCAAAAACCGTGGTTTTTGGAATCATTCGAATTTTTTTTTTGTTTCCCTCCCTAACCCTCTTTTTATACTTACCAAGTCCCCGGGCGTCCACAGCAGGCCTCCGGCATCTTCTCCAGGGTCTCCAGCGGTCCCAGGAATGCATTGCGCGAGTGTGCGCGCGCGCGCGCGCCGGTGACGTCACCGGTGCGCGCGTACACTCGCGCAATGCATTCCTGGGACCGCTGGAGACCCGGAGAAGATGCCGGAGGCCTGCTGTGGACGCCCGGGGACGCCGAGGGACCACCGGACACCATCAGGGGACAGGTAAGTATGGCTAAAACAATTAATTCTAAAAACCGGAATATTCCCCTATCCGGAATGCTCGTGGTCCCGAGCATTTCGGATAGGGGATACTCAACCTGTATTTATTTTTATTGTTGTATACACTATACTGATGTTTGTCATATGTGAAAATATTTTAACAAATGAACCAAACTGCAAGACATGCAATGTCCCATTTAATTATCCTATTTCCTCTAGTGCATCTTCATGTTGCTAACATGCCAGTATTAAATTATAGATAGATCCCGACCAATTAGTGTACATGTTTTGCTTAAGCATTGGTTCTGCAATACGCCAGTTTATGTGTGACCGTACAGCTGCATGCCAGCATTAAAGATAATGTCTCCTCTGGGATCCAATATCTTGTTTCATAGACAAAATTATACTGCTGATCGTCTTATTTTATCATTGGTGAAATAGGTAAGGAATACAGAAATTTCAACCACTTTAAAATTTGTCCAAAAAGATGTTGTGCCTAGCACATGTGCAAAGAGCAAATGCATGCAAAAATTACTATGCAAACTCCATGCACATTCCATATTAGCCCTGATGTGTTTCGTTATTGCTCTGTGATCTTTTGCTCTTCCTTTTCCTATAACAATTGACAACTAATAGGTGCGTACAGACGCATTGATTTGGCTTCGCTTTCTATTCGATTTAGATTTCCCCTCTCCGCCACCTTTCAATTTTGCCTTTGATTTTCCATTCGATCTACACTTTTGCATTCGATTCGATTTTGATAACGAATTCAATTTACATTCAAGGCACAGTGTAGACATTCGATTTAGTGGATCTTATTCAATATTTCCTTCGCTGCAGTCTATTTTTCTTTTCGATATACAGAAAATGGGAGTGCGCATGGAATCGAATGCCAGTCGAAAGTGTCCTAAAACCATTCGATTTGATTTTGCTTCTATAAGCAAAATCGAATTAAAAACAGGGTAAAATCAAAGCGTGTGCACACATTGAAGACAACTTATCAATAACCTAGGGGTGCCATAAAAAGATTTTTAAAACTCTAGGATTTCATGGTTCAAAACAGTTTGGAAATTACTGGTGTAAACATAAAAATATACTTAATTCAATATATTAGTTACATTTTTAAAAAGGGGGTATCTGTTCATTATTTAAATACATTTTTATTGTGTTATTTTGTAGTGTTTATTCTAGTACCCGCTATCTTTGAAAACCCATGCAGTTCCTCTTCCCTGCCTGGGGTGTCGCTGTTTGTTGCTGTGCTTCTAGCACAGTGTGGTCTGTATATCAGCACTGATATGCAAACAAGATCTGTGCTAGAAACACCACAGCAGACAGCGAACCCCAGGCAGGGAAGAGGAACTGCATGGGTCTTCAAAGATAGCAGGTGCTAGAATGAACATTATTATTGTACATTGTATATGATACATAGTATGCACGACTCATCTGTACTGAAATGCTCTCTAACGCTTCAATAAAATAAAAAATAAAAACCGAGGGGATATCCTATTAGCAGGCATAATTTACTGCTGCTAATAGCTTCGCTAGGGGCTAACAAACAAGCACTGATGCTTGTGCATTCTTTCCCCGATGATGGCACTCATTGCGATTATGCTTCAGGCACATGAGCAGCCCTCCAGAACCACAATAAAATATGGGTCCGGGAAATTTTTCTGGATCCCATTTGTCAGAAATAGCACATTTCTCATTCTCTCCCCCCCCCAAAAAAAAAAAGGATTCAGTTCGAGCTCAATATGGGTATACCTCGATATTCACCATTAGGCTAAAACCACACAAAAAAAATTGTTAATCATAGAAAGAGGAAAAAAAAACTAAGTAAAATATCTGTAATGGACACATCCATACAAAATGTACTTATCTCAATAACAAGTGTTTTCCCCTTTATAAAAATTGTACTGATAGTTAAAAGATGAAACCTGCATCCAGTCGTACAGTGGTTAAATAAACCGGGTTGTTTTTGCACGCAATGTGCAATTGTTTGGCTGCTACCATTTAAATGTTTAAGTGTATGGTGTATGCTAAGTAATGTGCACAATGTAAACTCAGTGATGCATATGAATATTTGCAATCATGGGAGGTGGTAGAAGCATTGAGGAAACGAAGATTTAATTCACAGGTGTGTTCGGATTAAAGCAGAGAAGATTATTCATTTGGATAACATTTAAAATTCACTTAAGTAATGTGATTCACATGATTGGTAAAACTTTATGAGGTGAACCATAATCTCTGCCTTGCCAGTGCAACAAAGGGGCGTATATTCAGTTGAATTTGTATATTCAGTTGAATTTTCTTTTCCCGCACTGATCACGCTCGTTAGGGATGTGTTTATCCATGGGCACCCAATTAAAAAAGAATTTGAATACAGCCCACGGAGTGGATGAGTTCCACCTAAGTTGTTGGAAAACTAAGTTCAATATGTAATCAGAGTGCCCCAGAAGAAAAGATGCAGTGGTCTTCAACTGAGGGCAATTCAAGACAAATTAAAGTTTAAATAGGCCAAAGAGACTGCTGAAAGTACACACTAGGTGATATAATGAATAATATTTCTCATTTTGGGATTTCTGTGCGATCTCTCATTATATCGCCCGGTGTGTGTCCCTCCAGCAACGCATGGTAAGCGCTAACGTGGGTTGTTAATGACCCTGCCCCATCATCTGTGCACGTACAGAAAAGGGAACGCAATGTTTACAAGGGCTATGCTGCAGAATGCATAAACACTTATTGTCGTGGCAGCGCGAGTGGGGGAGCCATGGTGCCCTCATTAATGATAAGCTCTGCTGCCTGTACATGCAGGACAATGGAAAGCATTGTTAACGACCCTCGTAAGGGCGCATTTGTGGTAATAGTTAGCATCAAGCAATATATTTAACTATATCACGCAGTAGGGGAAAACGAGCGATATCATTTATAATATCGCTTAATTTGTATGGGGCTTTAAACAACACTTGAAACAATACAATGTCATTCATGATTGCCCTTGAACTTCGGGAATGTCCTGACAAACTATGGGGTTGATTCAATACAGTGCGCAGTGAATAGAGTTGGGAGGGAGCTTCTGAAGTTACTCTAATCATCGGACTGCTAATTTGGAGAATGCTGGTACTCAAAAGGTGTTTAATCACAAATACTGGAATTTTCCGACTTAAGTGTCCCGCAGTGCAAACAATGCTGTTTGCACCGCGCAAAGGCTTAAAACAACATTGTCACCCTAGTTTTGTCAGATTTCTGCTTGCACCCAGGATGGGTGAGAGCAGAAATCCACTAGTCGGAGTTAGAGGTGTGCTGATTACTGCGGGACTTCACTCTGCACCATATAGAATCAACCCCCTATATCTTTTGTGAAAAAGAAAAAAAAAATCAAAGATATATTTTAGTGGCCACATGTAGAAGTATAGTGGTCGTTAATACAGACAGGCCAAATTTTTGGCCTGATTAAATTTCCATACCGATTTTTTTGCCTTGGGGAAAACTCCAACATGGGCAAAAACTGCATGCACCTGCGAATTTGACATGTAACCACGTGTTTTTGGAAATTCTTGGGCGTTTTCACCCATGCAGAATTGACATTGAAAGAATGGGTCAAAATGTACTGAAAGACAGGCGTGATTGAAAACGAATCATTGCCAGCAATAAATTAATACCCCCCCAGTCAGGATTGAGCTACATGTATAGACTACAAAGTAGGTCACTAACAACGTACGGGAACGTGCATCGTTAACAATATAGTGCGTGCACACTAGATGATATGCACAAAAATATCATCGTAAACAATGGTGTTTATCGTGCATATTGTTTTAAATATTGTCTAACGTTTATGCACTTTGAGGGTTTGTTTAGTATTTTTTATCAGAGAAATTAGTTATCGGTGCGTCTTTCTCAAAAGAGGAGTGATACCACAGGAAAAATAATGTATTGCAGTCACTATTTCATACCGCGACCTCATAACCTGCTAAAAGGACATCAGTGACTGCATACATTTATCAAGCAGCATAAAAGTGGCTAGGTAATAACCTCGTGGGGGAGTCTTCATTTTTATCTACTGATCTCAAATTAATAAACATTATTTATACAGTGTGTATTGATTCTGAGACAAGTTACATACAAAAGAATACTCCCTAAATTATACACTGATCAGACCAAATATATGTGGACTCTAAATATACAGGGAACCTTCAGGCTACGGATTATCTTGATAAACAGTGTTTCTAATTAACTTACTTGTGGGTTATAAACTATGTCTAAATATATTCTACAGATCCATTTTATGGTTTCAATTAATTATTTTCTTTAATGTGTGCTTCAATATATGGTGATTTGAATATAAAGTTACTTCTAAACAGAAAAAAAAAAAAGTATCAGTTTTAGAATACTTTTAAAACTGTTCTTTTAAGCTGGCCATACACTACTGCGATATCTAGCAGTAGTGCAGTGGTCAGTGAACTCGGTCCTCATTACCGCACGCAGTGCATGTTTTGCAGGTCTCCTCACAGAATCACAGGTGAAATAATTAACTCCACCTGCGGACCTTATAATATGTGTCTGTGAGTAACTAGTACAACTGTGCACCAGCAAAATATGCACTGTGGGGTAATGAGGACCAAGTTCCCTGACCCCTGCAGTAGTGTATGGACATCCGATCCCCCTTGAGCCACCTGGGACCTTCCCGGGCAGCAGGATCGCATGCGGTCCTTGCATATGCGATGTATCCCAAGCGACCCATGCTTGGCCACAGGTGGCTTTATATGTACCTCAATTTGATTAAACGATCTGTGCTGATGAAATAGTTCATATTTCAACATCTCATTCAAAATAAAAATAAAAACATTTTGTCTATCACCCATCCATATATCAGAAGATTAGGGGCCCCATCAAATGACCCCATGCGACTTGGTATAACACAACCCTAAAGATGGCAATATTCAAACAATGCTGTCTTTGCCCAGGTGCTAGCGGGCAGAGAGGCAGCTCTAGGTAAGGTGCCCATACACAGTACAATTCTTGCATGCTATTTGATATTTTTATTTAAAATTGCGTTGCATCCAATTCAAATTGCAAAGTGTTTATTTTGCATTGCAATGTGCGCTCCTGTGTAGTATATTTCGCAATGCAAAATAGTATATACAGGCAAGTGCTTTTTGTACTACATTGCATTGTGTCTAATTCAAAAATCGCATGCGATATGTACCTACATATTTAAATTAGATATTCTAGGCTAGTCCAAATCTTATATAGTTCAAATAGCACAGTGTATAATATATCACACATTGTATAGCTCAAATAGCACATAGCACACATCTCACCGTGTGTGGGCACCATTAGAGTCTGCCACTGCAAAGTTTTGAAACAGTACAAACTAAATGGCAGGTTCCTGCTATGGAGTCCCACTGTCCTCATAGTTGGGGCCGTGGTTATACAATGACAGTAAAACTTTAACTACCAGTATGTTCTGTGCTTAGCTTTAAAGTCAAAATCGAACAATCATTATTTGTTCTATATTTAATACTAGGATACACTTTGAGGTATAGCTGTGAGTAGTTATATCTCTTCAAGCTCTACTACCCCAAAATGCCAACTACTCTCCTTGAACAGAACAACTATTTAAATTCAATTAAGCAGTCTAGTGGTACACAAAACTCCAGTTAATGATTACATTGTTTTGAGCAAAACATTCAGGATGGAAAAAGATATCAAACAGCTACACCCAAATGTTCAGCAATTGAGCAGAGTTTTGCCACAAGTTTTTCGGAAACTTCTATCAAATTAACCATCCACACAGAAAACAAAACTTTACTAATGTCCTAAACATGGACATGAAAAAGATGTATAAAACAATAATAAAACAAGGTTTTAAATAAGCTTTCAGGTAGAAATTGGGTGTCTGTGAACATTATACATGGTTTAGAATATTATACTGGTTTTAAAACAAATTGGATTTTTATTTTCAATTTTAGGTCATCATCATACACAACTTATATAGACAACTCAATGAAACTGGACCACAAGTAAAGAACAAATCTGAGCCATTTTAGTCTCCTGAAACATTGCCTAGCTGTCTCCGTAATATCTCTACTGTGATTTATGGACATTTTTACATTCTGGTGCATTATCTAGAGTTGGTAAGGATTTGGCATGAAAAGCCGGCAGTCGGGATCCCGGCGTTCAAAATCCTGACGCTGGAATCCCGAACGCCGAATTACCAACAAGGGGGGGACGTGGATCGCCCCCCCTTGTGGGCTCGCTGCGCTCGCCACACAGCGGGCCCGCTGCGCTCGCCACACAGCGGGCCCGGTGCCTCGCTGCGCTCGGCACACTAAATTATTCTCCATCCGAGGGTGTCGTGGACACCCACGGGGGGAGAAAGTGTCGGGATTTCGGCGTTCGGGATTTTGAACGCCGGGATCCCGACCGCCGGGATTTAAACTGCATCCCGTCGGTAACCATAGACCAGGAGTGGCCAAACCTGTCCTCAAGAACTACCAACAGTTTTTCAGGCAACCTGTGGAGCTATAGTTGGAAGGAATGCAGCATGTTTGAAAATGTGACAGTAAAGCCCCCATAAACACGGGGTGATTCTAGTCTATATCGCTGGGTATATTGTCGCGAAGCTACCATATCCCCTTGTGTACGGGGCAACTATCGCCGGGAGCATGCTCCCGCTACCAGCCCTGGGGTGTACGCTGCTTGGAGGAGCATGCTCCTGCAATCAGCTGTTTCCCCCATCAGAGAGTCTCCTTTTTATCAGCGACCATCTCTGGTCGCTGATGAAAATGGGACACTGAGCAATATATTGCTCCATGTGTACGGAACTTTAGTAATGTCTACAGCTGAGCACCAGCTAGGTGATGTGGTAAAAGTGGACCAGTTTGTCAAGCCCTGCCATAAGCTGTGTACACACGGGGGCGATTTTGTACAATATCGCGGGAAATATGGTCGCTAAGCAACCATATTGCCCACGATGGGAGTGTGCACCGGCGATATATCGCCGGGTGCGCGCTCCCGT
The DNA here is from genome assembly GCF_055691185.1 of Crinia signifera. Lineage (NCBI taxonomy): Eukaryota > Metazoa > Chordata > Amphibia > Anura > Myobatrachidae > Crinia > Crinia signifera. The sequence continues at coordinate 131,657,544 of NC_139220.1, forward strand.
TTTTACCCCTGTAGTGATCGCTGGTCGCAGGAACATGCTCCTGCGACCAGCTGATTTCCACTGCCGGGTCGCTGATGAAAAGGAGAAACTGAGCAATATATTGCTCAGCAATATATGGCTGAGCAATATATCTCCCCCGTGTGTACGGGGCTATAGACTATGACAATTAATCAAAAGTTTAGAAAGGTTACTTCATAAATTGGAATTTGGGGAAATCGTAAGAATAATGATAAATCTTTACATAAAAACACAAGCATTTGCACAAAGATATACTGTATATACAATTATTCTCTGTTGTGTTTACAGAAGACCACCACCACAAACCTTGTGCAAACCAAACTTCAAATGCAACAAGATGACAACAATGCGCAACTATTCTAACTAGGCTAGGAATCATTTACCTTATAAGCCAAGAAGACAGGCAAAGTGGGACTTTTGAAAAGGGTAATGAACTTGGAAACAGTTGACTGGTTAGTGTGGAACGGCATGCTTTCACTTTAAATAGACTTAAAAAAATTTGCTCACAATATAATGGGATAAATAAACAATAGTGGAAAGGTTTACAACACAAACTATACTCTGGTAACATTATATGACCAGGTTCACTGTACAAGTACATAAATGTAACACATGGGAACTGCAAGCAGCTCACTAAAGTGCTTTAGGGATTTAGCATCGGTTCAACAAAAAATGACAGGGAAAAATCAACACCTGTGCTTCCAAGTCTTCACCTGCCCAGACTGCACCATGACGTCACCTGCCTGCCACACGCCCTGTGCTTTTGCGTCACCTGCCCGCCACGTGCCGTGCGCCTTGGCGTCACCTGCCCTGCGCCTTGGCGTCACCTGCCCTGCGCCTTGGCGTCACCTGCCCTGCGCCTTGGCATCACCTGCCCGACACGTGCCCTGCGCCTTGGCATCACCTGCCCACCACATGCTCTGCACCTTGGCATCACCTGCCCTGCACCTTGGCATCACCTGCCCACCACATGTCCTGCGCCTTGGCGTCACCTGCCCACCACATGCCCTGCACCTTGGCGTCACCTGCCCACCACATGCCCTGCACCTTGGCATCACCTGCCCACCACATGCTCTGCACCTTGGCATCACCTGCCCACCACATGCCCTGCACCTTGGCATCACCTGCCCACCACATGCCCTGCACCTTGGCATCACCTGCCCACCACATGCCCTGCACCTTGGCATCACCTGCCTACCACATGCCCTGCGCCTTGGCGTCACCTGCCCACCACATGCCCTGCGCCTTGGCGTCACCTGCCCACCACATGCCCTAGCGTTGCCTGCCCAAACAGCACTATCTACTTCTATGTTTTCACTTGCCCAGTCTGAGCCATGACAACTTGCTAACCCTCACACTGTGCCAAATGTATTAAGCCTTAACCTTAAATTATAAACTGGAGAGTGATAAAGAGTGATAACGCAGCATCAAATCAGCCCCTAACAGTCAACATGACTGTTGACTGTTACTGGCTGATACTTTTTCACTTGTGAAGACTTTATACATTTGGCCCTCAATCAGAGAAGCTCAATCATTTGCAGCAGTCACGTAGAGCAAGTAAGAAGAGTACTGCAAAAGGTGACAGTGTCACCCACCTGGGCTATCAGTGCACGGATTGCTGTTGCTGAGGGTTGCATTAGTAACAACAGCCTTCCATACAAGTTCCAGCCGAGGTCCCCTGTGCTGCCCTCCCCCAGCATGCACTCTCACCTCGCTCCTGCTCTGCTTGCAGGCAGACGGGGATATTCTTCTTCCAGCCAGGCATGTTCCAGATGTACAGCTCTCCTTCAGGGCTTGCGGCACCTTTGGCACATATCACTTAGGAGTACTGTGGAGGGCGCTGGGAGCCGGTCACCGGCAGCTAGTACTGCTGTAGCCCTGTGCGCCCGGCACTTGCCTGCTGTGCACCGTGTCTCAGGGGAAAGGGCTAGGCGGCCAGCGGCAGGAGGGGCTGCAGCAGCGCACGAAAGGCACTGTGTAGTAGGAGGAACAAGTGCACGCCGGTGATAGCAGCACACGGAGAGGGGCGGACTGCAGTTTCAGGGGGCGGAGGATGCTCTCCACTCAGCGCACAGAGCTGGAGGAGGAGGCGGCACTGGGAGAGTTCATTACCCGCCGGGCATGTATTCTAGTGAGGGGAATGGGAGTCTAATTAGCGCTGTCCAGCATCGTTCCCTGTGTAATATCCATATACTATACAGTAGTGCAGCGTTTCCTGTGTAATGGTCTCATACACTGTGTAGTAGTGCAGCGTTATATATACAGGAGCAGTCCAGCGTTCCTGTGATGTGCTCATACAGTATACAGTAGTGCAGCATTCTTGGTGTCATTTGCTTATACGTTACTTGTTTCCTAGCACGGCGCCCAATATTTTTATCTTATATGAATATATGAATACTGACATATACCGCATGCGATGCGATGGTATACGATTTTTTATTGTACAACCACCCTGATGGGTCCTTACAATGTTAAATGCCCCCCCATTGTCAACGCCACCCCCAGGATCAACGCCAACCCGAAGCGTGGCGAGCGCAGCAAGCCCGCGAGGGGCGGCGGTACACGTCCTCCTACCTTTTCATACCCCCACTATCCACGTCGGCGTGGAGTTGATTTTAGAGAGCCCGAAGCGTGGCAAGCGCACACGTATTACTTTACATGTATTGCGCATCCCCTCGCCACGCTTCAGGCTCGGTGGCTCGCTGCGCTCACCACACTATCCAAAATCAACTCCGACGTGGATAGTGGGGGTATGAAAAGGTCAGAGAACGCGTACCGCCGCTGCGCTCGCCACACTATCTAAAATCAACTCCACGCCGACGTGGATAGTGGGGGTATGAAAAGGTCGGAGGACCGCTCGCCACACTTCGGGTTGGCGTTGATCCTCGGGGTGGCATTGACAATGGGGGGCATTTAACATTGTAAGGACCAATGTTCCCTCTAATTTTACGAAGGCTGTGTGCGGCAAAAGATTTTGTTTGTGCAACTTTGAACTTTGGAAGGAAATTTACATTTTTGTGCGTCATTTATATATAACTGGAAAATGACGTTCAGAATTTGTGTTAACTTTACTTCAATATGGTATTAAACATTTAAAACACAGCCCACAATGTAGTTAATGGGTGAAACACACAATAATTGAGTCCACAACTGCAAAAAGGGACCACTGCTGCTTTGTGCGCACTGTTGTAATGTCTGTGCGCATGCTCGTCGAGTTGTGTGCGCGCGCACGAGCGCACAGCTTAGAGGGAACACTGGTAAGGACCCATCAGGGTGGTTGTACAATAAAAAATCGTATACCATCGCATTGTATGCCATTGTATGGCATACGATGTGATACGATATTTTATTGTATAATATTGCGTTGCATCGCATCCCATTGTATACCATATTTAGTCTTATGGTATACGACGCGATGAGCGCTGTGCTAGGAAACAAGTACCGCTTACACATTGTATAGTAGTGCAGCATTCCCTGTGTAATGTGCTCATTCTCTATATAGTAGTGCAGCATTTCCTGTGTAATGTGCTTATACCCCACTGTAGTGCAGCATTTCCTGTGTAATGTGCTTATATGCTATATAATATAGTGCAGCATTCCATGTGTAATACACTCAGGGTTGGATTAAGGTCTGTGGGGGCCCTGGACAACATGGGAGGGTGGTACCTGGGCAGCGCAATAGCTGTATTGGCTACTATTTATTTTATTATTTATTATTTATTAACAGTTTCTTATATAGCGCAGCATATTCCGTTGCGCTTTACAATAGCAGACAGTGATACAACAAAACAGGGTATTTACAGACAGGCAAAATGTAGGAGGGCCCTGCTCGCAAGCTTACAATCTATAGGGAAATAGGCATTGATACATAAGGATAGATACTGTATTCTTTATTGCATCGATTCCACCAGAACGCAAGGTTCTATGACTGGTTCTGGAATTTGATAAGCTTGCCTGAAGAGATGAGTTTTTAGGGAACGCTTGTAGGTTTGGAGACTGGAGGAGAGTCTTATTGTGCTTGGGAGGGCATTCCACAGAGTGGGTGCAGCCCGAAGAAAGTCCTGCAGTCGGGAATGGGATAGTTCCCATCCGCTGCTGGGACCCAGCCGCTGACTTACCATAAGCCCAGACCGCTGCAGGGACCGCCTGCGCTGCCCGAGCACGGGGTGACAGGAGCCCCACACCGGCAGCAGTGCTAGTGTGGGGGCAACCACCCCTGTCGCCCCGAGCTTAATCCGCCACTGAATACACTTATACCAGGGGCATTTCAAGAGAGCAGAGGACCTGTGGGCGGGATACAGACGTTGGGTCAACCTATATTGAGTCGACACCCTTATGTCGACACCTATATATGGTTGACATGGCTTAGGTCGATATGGTCTATATGTCGACACAGATCATAGGTCCACATGGTTTTTAAAAGGATTTTGTTTTAAAAAAAAGGGTATTAAAAAACGCCTTTTTTAAAAAGGCTTGGAGGGAGAATAAAATAGAGAATAAAATAGTGTGCCTGAAGCGAGGGGATGTGGTACACCTTTACAGTGGAATCGAAAAAAGAGAAAAGAGATGTCCTTTGTAGGTGCACCGGAAAAGAGAATAAAACTTAACCTTTATTATTTATTTATCTAAGAACTGCGAGATAAAAGTTTAAACATGTAACAGCAAACAAAGGTGGGGTTCACACAATTTTAAAAACAAGGTGGCGGGCAGACGTTACAGGAGCTTTATTCAAATGATGATGTGTTACAGAACAGTGTGTTTCCTGGTCTGTACAGAAAAAGAGTTTGTTCTGACAGGTCAGGGTACTTTTGTGAGAGCGGGTTGCAAAGACCTCTTTATTATTGGGCTCTCATTGACGCTTGGGCATATGATAAATGAGTGGGGTTAGTAAACCTATAACCTGGGGGTGACGTTGAATCAGGATCAGCACACACTGCAATAATTGGACAGTGTGTGTGTGTGACAGTTCACTGTTAACTCCAATGAGGGAGGATCCTTTGAATGCCGTAACCCCCTTAGGATTAGCGTGCTGGGCCGGTGCAGCTCGCCCACAACCGTCAGGTATGGGTTGCCTTGGGTACAGGGGTACACTATCAAGCGTGAAAACGCTCTGTGGTTTGATAGTGTGGACTCCCAGTGGCAGAAATTGTATCGCTGCACCGCCTAAGTATCTGGTGGCGCAAGTCCAGTGGCGGCTCCACTTCATTTCACACCAGCCAAATTTCCGGGGTTGGGCCCGGGAACAACCCACGACAAGCGATGGTGTGAAAGGTTCCTTGTAAAATCCCGGTAAAAATTGCCGGGATTTCAACCCGGGGACCTGGCCGGTGTGAAAGGGCTAGGGGGTACTTACCCGCGTTGCGGTCCTTGGTGTGCTCTCAGGCTGGGGATCCACACAGGCGGCAGGTGCAAATGACAGGACATCGGTGGATGAAGATGACGCAGCTCTCTGGTGCCCTTACTGCCGCTGGAGAGCTGCGTCATCTGCACCCGCCCTCTGACCTGTCATCTGCGCCCGCAGCCTGTGTGGATCCCCGGCCCGCATCGAGGACCAGCAACCGGGGTGAGTAATCGCCATCCCGCTGCCTGCCTGCCTCCTTCTCGCCACCTGCCCGCCTCCTCCTCGCCTCCTCCCCACCTCTTGACAGCCTCCTTCTGCCTCCTGCCCGCCTCCTTCACGCACCAGAAAATGCAGGGACTAGCCCGGTGTGAAAGGTGCCAACCCGGGAATGTCCCTGCATCATCCTTGGACAATATTCCCGGGAATGTCCCTGCATCTTCTGTTGTGAAAGGGGTATAAAGGAAGTGGGGGGGGGGGTCACTGTCGAAATGTTTTAGTTTTAAGGCATAAATGCAATTAATCCAATGGATTTCTTACTGCAATAAACATGTAGCTCTACTGTATCTCTCCTCCCCCCTCTCCCATGCATAGAGATAGGTGTGATCCGGGAGTGGCTGGGAGGGGGATAGATCAATAATTTTGTTTCTACACAGATTGAGTGTTGCCACCAAAAAGTATCCGGTCACTAGGGCCCAAGATCAAAGGGGCAAAAGATGGCTAATCTATCTAAGGCCATTTCTTAAACTGATGTACCCATACAGGAAAGGATACAGGTGTGCTGGCTAGTTAAGTCATGATCTATTAATGTAGGTGGTAGTATGGGGGAATACCTGGCATGTTTTGTGATAACAATGCACATGTGTGAGAATGCTGCTGTGATCCCGCACTAAGAAATCTGTTGCAGAGTGATTGACAGGAATTGGCCATTTGGAGGTGTTAACACACAGTGGTTGTGAAAATAAAATGCAGGGGTGTCATCGCCATTTTGTGTCGGGTATGGGTCATTGGGTCGAACAAATTAAGGTCGACATTCATTAGGTTGATCACAGAAGCTCGACAAGGCTTATGTGGACACATGAAAAGGGTCAACATGACTAAGGTAGACAGGGATGCAAAGGTTGACACAAGCATTAGGTAGACAGTCAAAAGGACGACATGAGTTTTTTTCACTTTTTTGTCTACATCGTCGACATTGACACCATATCGGTGCAACATGTCGCCTCGCATGTATCGCTGGGCTCGCCATGCTTCGGGCACACTATTCTATTCTGATATATGATATCTGTGTGATCAATAGATAGCCTGAAATAGGTGTATATACTGTAGCACTCCTAACATTATGGCTCCCAGTAAATGGCTTAGCACAGGGGTTCCCAATCTTTTTTGAATCACGGCACCCTAGAGTATCAGATTTTTTTCACGGCACCCCTAGACCAAATTAACATAATTAGATTGGGTTTATATGCGATTCTTAGGGTCAGTTATGTGGTAAAGGGCAGGAGTTGCTTCTGTTTGTACACATTTTATGATTGTCAGCCACCAGCACTGGTTTTGCTCATAAATAATTAACCATTAATAATTTGAGTTGGTCCTGGACCACCAACCAAGGGCACCCCTGCATGTATCCTGAGGCACCCCTGGGAGCCACGGCACACAGTTTGGGAACCACTGGCTTAGCATAATTAGCAACAAAATGTAAATGTTCAACAACGAGACCACTGTCAGTAGAAAATTCTATAAATATATTCGGAAAAAAAAAGAGACGACAGTCAGTAAACTCAGAACTGATAGCACTTCTGAGCAGGTTATCTAGGAGCTAAGAGAGATGTACAGTATATTTTTCCTCCAAGTGCCTCATCTTGTAAATGGACACCATTCTGTGCGTATCTATTTATAAAAACAAGCACATCTCTGCTGACATGCCAATAAGAATTTACAAGGTAACTGCAATTGAACTTTTATTGAAAAGGCAAGTGAAGCTAATGCAAGTGAAGTTGAAATGAATGTTTATTAAAACATGCAGAACATTAAATATTTAGCAAATGTGCAGTTTATTTTGTTGTTTTGTGTTTTAGATGCTGCTGCTCTCACAGTAAATATTAAAATTCAATTACATATTTGGAGATGTAAATGTATCTCAGATACACATACTGTAGGTTATTTCTAAATTATATCTAGGATTCAAGTTGTGGGAAATACTTGTATGATTTAGACAACATTTTCAACTTTTGAAAGTTTGTGTAAAGAATGACAGAGAGAAACAGGAGTTGCGGAATGGCCAGTAGTCAACCTGAGTAGTTAAAAGAGTATGTCTAAGGTGGCCATAGGCGTGCGCAGCCCATTTTATTAGGGGGTGCACCATTGGAGGGGCGTGTCCATCACCGCCTACTGGGAGTTTCCATTACCGCCTACTGGGCATTATTCATAATACACAGCACCAGTGCCGTAATTAGCCATTTTGGTGCCCTGTGCCAGAAAGAGAATTGATAACTGCCCCACTACCACAGACAACACAGGGAAAGTGCGCGCCGAAGGCGCGCAGCAAAAATGTAGGAGCGTGGCTTTATAGGGCAGGGATGTTGCCATATAAAAGTACCAATAACACAGTAATGCCCATTATACATTATGCCACACATCATGATGACCCTTACACAGTATGCAGCACACCGTAATGCCCATTACACAATATAAAGCACACCATAATCAAGGGCTGAAACTAGGATTTCTACGGTGGCACTCTGCAGAAGTAAACCACCAGGCACAATGGGTTGCCATTTCAAAGCTTTGTAGTATGAGCCAAATATCACATTTTGCACATTTACACTGGGGAATGGGGGAGTATAATGTTTAGGCACAAAGGGGGTACCTGGGGTTAGGCTGCATTGGGGTTAGGCTGAGGGGCAGAAGGGAGGATTAGGGTTGCGAGGGGGGGCAGGGTAAAGCATACTTGCCTGCCTGACCCTCTCCATGCGGGAGAAAATGCTCTGTTTCTGTGCTTCCCTGGTAATGTATGATTGCCAGCACCTGTGGTGACACCTTTCTTATCAGTTACCTAGCTCCCCACAGGTGCTGGCAATCATACATTATCCATACCTCCCAGCATTCCCCTCTCCAGGAGGACACAGTGCTCTGTTGCTGGACTTCCCTGGTAACGTATGATTGCCATCACATGTGGTGAAACACCTTTACCTAGCTCCCCACAGGTGATGGCAATCATACATTACCAGGGAAGTCCAGAAACAGAGCATTTTCTCCCGCATGGAGAGGGTCAGGTAGGCAAGTATGGGGTAAAGGTAAGCGCACCAAAACTGTCAGGATTCCCTCCTGTAGGATAGCCGTGCTGGTATTCTGACTGCCAGCATCTCCACCATAGGTCAGCTTTCTCTCAAATATGAAGTTAATTAACATAATTTAATCAATCATTACCACCCTCACTATATAAAAAAGTTTAACTCCCATAATTGCAAATATCCCCCCATCCCCATAACTTTCCCCCTTATACTTACTTTTAACCCCTCCCCTTCCAACTTGCCTGATCATGGGTCACAATTTGGCTGTGTTCTGTAGTAGTACCCAAAATTGATCCATGCCTTGATGTAGACTCTAAAGGCAGGCTGTCGGGCAGCGTCACTGGGATGGAGGCGGCACGAGAGCAGGGAGGGGGCATCACTATTGAAGGAGGAGGCAGAGAGAGTCCCAGGGACGGCCTTGCTCCGATGGGGCAGGGGGAACCTTCAACCTAGGATACCCCAACAGCGTTGCAGCAGAGCAAGCACCGCTGTAGCACAGAAGACGGCGCTATACATAATATTTGTGAACAAGGCTGCAGAGGATGTGATTGCGGTCTTTCACCTGTCCGCACATCACTCCTCCTTTGCAGTGGTGCCGGTCTGTCATGTTTGGGGGTGGGGCTGAGCTGCCCCTGTTCTGAGGCCTCTACGTGTACCCCTCCGCTGCCGGCGCCGGCCGTTGTCAGTCATACACTGTCACTGTGACAGCCAGGCGCAGCGGCAGCCGGTAGCTCCATACATCACTGAGCCACGCAGCAGGGAGGGTACCTTTCCAGCCCAGCGCCTCCCTGCTGGGCTCTGGTCTCTTTCCTGCAGCCTGCTCAGTGCAGGCTGCACAGTCGCAGACACCATTAAAGTCAGGCATCACAGCCCCGCACTGCGCCGGCGGCTGAGACTGTGCTCGGGGTCTGGGGAGCAGTGCCACGGATCCACAGCAGAGATCCGTTCCCCCGCCCGGCACACAACATCCCAAACATCCCCCCACCACGCAACGGCCGCGGTGAACTTTAGTTAAAAAAAAAGTCAGGAAGTCAGCAATCGTGCGGGGGGTCATTAGGAGGTGCCTGTGCACCCCCGGCACCCCCTGTGCGCACGCCTATGAAGGTGGCATATTATGTAATTAAGGGATATATTTTGGTGATTCGCTACACATAGAAGTAACTACTTAGATGTTGAATGTGTGGCATAAACTAAATTGCTAAATTAAAACTACAGTACTCTTAAGCAGCTTATAAATTAATAATGATGTAATAACAATGCCATTGGCTATTGGTGATTTACGTACACCACAGATTATCCAGCAACTGATGTTAAGCAATACTTTAAATCCATATTCATCAGGTGCCAGGAGGAATTGAGGCTTCTGGGAAAATTAGGGAGGGCTCAGTTATGCTGCAAGAGGGCTCAGTCCATGTGGTAGAGTTAGGGGCCCCACACACAGAGAGATTTTTGCCAGAGATTCATAATGGGAGATTCAGCATGAGAGATTTCAAATCTCTCACAGAGGGCCAGATGCACTAAGCTTCAAAAATGATAAACTGGAGAGTCATAAACAACCAGCCAATCAGATCCTACCTGCCATGTCACAGACTGTGTTTGAAAAATGTCAGGCAGGAGCTGATTGGATGGTTGTTTATCAAGCTTAGTGCATCTGGCCCCAGAATGTGTTTGATGACTTAACAGGAATAACAAAAGTATTCAAATTTATTATGGGTTGGAATAAATCCTGAGGGAGTGTCATCTTCTTTGTCTATAAATGGTGTGGGGTCTACGCCATGAGCATGACCAGCCCCGGGCTCTCGGAGCCAGTCCTGGTTTCTCAAATACCAGGGGAATAAAATACATAAGGTCCCCCTGTATTCAAGAAACCAGCACCGGGCTCTTGGGCCGGTCCTGGTTCCCAAAATACGGTGGACAAAATGAGTAGGGGTCCCCCATATTTTGTGGACCAGCACCAGGCTCCACTAGCAGGGGGTGTAATGCCATAGCCAGGGGACACACTTGACGGGGTCCCGTGGCCAAAGCATTACTCTCCCCCAGGCTGGGAGTTTTTGGGGAGCTGGGGACCCCCCAAAATAAAGGGGTCCCTCTCTCCAGGGCCTGGGAAGCAGACCGGGCCTGGGAAGCAGACCGGGCCTGGGAAGCAGACCGGGGCTATCCCCTGCATCCCTGGGCGGTGGGTGCAGGGTTGATAGCTGGTTTCAACAGTAATATTATCCTTTACAGTAGGATTGCAGGTCCCAGCAAGCCTGCCCCACATGCTGGTATTTGGGAGAACCACAGGTACCAGCATGTGGGGCATTAAAGGCCCTCCGGTACCTATAGCCCCCTGTAAAGGAAATATTAATATAAAACACAAACACAGGTTTTCAAATAATTTTATTAAACTGGTTCTTCTTTCGTCACCTAGGGGGACCCAGCCCCCCCAGGGCTTCTGGAGCATCTTCACCCGGGGTGGCAGCCCCCTAAGCTCTTTTGCATGGTCGTCGCTCTGCCAGGCTGGAGAGCCTGTACATCTGTGTTCTTCACCTGGGGGCGGTGGCCCTTTCAGCTCTTTTGCATGGCCGCCGCCTCCCAGGACTGTTTCTTCAGGAGCTCTTCTCTGCTCCTTCTCTGCCGTAGGACTGCCTGCCTCCTGTCGCAAGTTGGCTAATGACGAGGCAAGCTGTGATTGGCCATTTTTTAATTTTGTTTTGCTTTCTCCGCTGCCGCATTGCCGCCGATGGATGAAGGGGGCGATCGGGGGTTCTGCGGGTGGGGGAGGGGGTGCCTCTGGTGGGGAAGGGGGATCCGGGGTGCTTCCGGTGGGGAAGGGAATGTTCTCCGGCGTCCTTTGGGGGCGGGGATCGGCGGCGACGCAGCAGGGACCCGGGAGGAGCTCCGTCTCATGCGCGCGTGTCCTCTTCCGGCGGCTGGCGGTTGGCGATCGGACCACCAGCCCCTGGATGGAAAAGGCCGGCTCCATCTGTATATAATGAACTTAGTCTAACAACCACTGCACTGAGAGGTGTCTAGAAAGGGTGACCCCCTTCAAAATTTTGCTAATGGGCCCACAAAGTTCTGGTTACAGCCAGTTTATTGGTGTTTGAAAGTGCAGCATTTTCAACTATTAGCAGTCAGATTTAAAGCTTCATGGTTATTAATACAAAAGTAGGTTAGTTTTACCTTAGTAAAAATGTATGTTTTGAATCTGACTGCTAAATTAACAAAATCTTGGTGCTTTAAAAAAAACATTAACTGTAACATTCAGCCCTATTGGTCTACAATGCTCTACAAATGACAAAATAATCTTGTTTGTCTGTATATTTAATTAAAATGTCCCAGAATTTTTGGGGGACTCCTGAATTTAGGAGAGTTCTCCCACCTCCATAAGATTATAGGTAATGCTCCCGCTTCACACCTAATTCTCCTGATGTGTAACTTTCTGGGAGACCTCTTGCAGTGCAATCAAGTGGGGAAATAAAAAATAAATAGACGCGCATTACCTGATGTTTTGCAGCTCCAAAACACAGGTTTTACTTATATCTGGTTCAGATGATTAAAACTGCCAGTGATGTGCTTTCAGTTTGGGCGTTCCGTTTTGGCTAAGACACTTGAAAATTAGGTCAAACTGTGTGGCATACAGGCTGGGGAACATTTCATTATTTCCACATGCGTATCTACAAGCCCACTGTTACTTCTCATTGGGCATACTACTGTACTGCAAGAGTAATTTGCAGAATATCCAGTGAAAACACCCATTTTCTGGGGCTATACACAAATTTACATTATCGCCCGAATGTATCTAGGTAAAGACCACAGCAGATATCAATGGCCACTATAGCAGACTTCAAAGTTTTTTATGGGGCTGCTATTTTTGCAATTTATGAAATTACGATACCTAAAGCCCTATTTAGATGGCATAAGCCATGGTAGCCTAAGATGATTTTTTGTATTCATTTTTAAATGTTAGTAAATGTGTGTTCGAGCCCTGGAAGCATAACATCAATTAAGATCAATTTGAATTGATCTGAAATCGATAAAAAATCATTAAAAAAAAGTGGGGAAAAATTGATATCTAGTAAATACAGTCAATATAGTACTGTACATTGATCTGATCTGGGTGCGCAAACAAATATATAAAGTGAACCATGCACAACACAATTAAGTGGTAGGTGAGGATTGAATATTGAAATACATCCCTTAGACTCCAAAGTGAGTGATTCCTCTGTCTTGGAATAGATTATATGTGCATGTCCCACTATGTGATGAGGATAATGTTATCCAGCTGAATGACAAGTCTTTTTTAGCCATTCAGTGGCTGGAAGTGAGTGTGGCTCGGAAGGATGAGGAAGCGCATAAAGGTATCTTTTATGGTATTAAAAGTGGAGGTATGGACCCAGACGGTAAGACCAGGATGGCGTACCCCACTCACAGTGCATATGTTGTTATGACCTCCTGTAATGGTATATTTGTCCTTCTGTATCAAATTTCACTTGTATGGAAGAAATGAGGGTTCAAACTGACTGTAATCGCGTACCCAACTCACAATAAAAGAATATGGAGTAACTCATACAGCGGTTTCTTTCGGAGCAGTTCATAAGTGAGACATTTCACCTCAATGAGATACTCCATATGAGTTATACCAAGTGTCACTAACGTCTGAAAAAACTATATTAACTAAATTGTATCACTAATCCGCGTACAAGTTTTTCCTTCAAAGCCACACTCACCTCCAGCCACGGAATGGGTAAAAGAGTCTTGCCGTTCAGCTGGAAAACACAAATATTCTCCTCAGCACATCATGAGACATTCACGTATCATCTCTTCCATTACAGACAAATCACTCACTTTGGACGAAGGGAAGTATTTCAATATTTAATCCTCACCTACCACTTTATATATTTTTGTGCCACCAGATTTCTTATTCTTGTTTTTGTGTTTAGATGTGGTGACATCTTCCAAGGTTTTCGACAGATCTACAGGCAGCATAGCATCAGAATTTTGATCAATAGATATTTTCTTCTCACTGTACATTATCTATTCATATTGTGGTAGGTCATTTTAATCTGCTGTATAAAGTTATTTTCAATGTCAAAAAGGTGTATGTTTTACAGGAACACCTTCAACATAAAGATAAAGCAACAAGAGAGGCAGCCAATGCATCAGAAAGCACACCGATGGAACTAATGATACACATTTCAGTGTACAAACAGGCTATATTAATATTATACACTTTTACATATGTTTGATGTTAGGAATGCTTAAATCGGTTATATTATGCTTTACTTTCATGTAAGAAAAATAGCTAATATTTTCCTCTAATTTGCAATGCAAAAAATGCAAGATATTAATTTTGACTTCATCAAGGTCATTGTTAAGTATGAATTCCAAGTAGGTCTAAGGCTCCGTGAGCTTAATAATCCAGGAATGTGTACAGCAACAATATCCTTAAGGTAAATGAACTGATGCTGTTAACAGAGCTGGTTCTTGGATTTATAAATCTGCCTTTTACATTGTTTGGCATTTAATTTTCAGCTTTAGATATAGAAGCAAGGCAAATGAAAAGACAATAATGCCTTCTAGCATTCTCTTCTCACAAATCTTCTCAGTGCTATAAGATATCACAAAAATTATACCTTTTTGATTTTGTAGATTTCTATTATTGTTCAACGTCTCTTGATGAAGCAAAGATATTCTATTAGCAGCTATTGACTTGCACAGAATAACTAATAATTCTTAATTGGTATAATTACCGCAAGTCTAAAATATAAATGCTTCATCAGTAGACAAAATGCTTCTTCTGAATGCAAATTATTATATCTCAATGAACAAAAATAATCCTAAATACCTGTTTCTGTTATTAATGCTCATTGCCTTCCAGGTCTTTATAAAATGTAAGATAACACTTTTGCTATGAAAATCAGGAAACAAAAAAAATGATTTAAAATGACTTGTACATTCTATGTAAATATTAAAAACAACATACAAAATAACCTTTTAATAATTCATCCCTCTCTACCAAGAATGATTTACAGAAGGGACTGAAAAATGACATTTTGTACTGATGTCAAAAAATTTGATGTTTTAGCATGACACTCGAATAACTCTATCATTGATTAATTGATCATTGATTAATTGAGGGAACGTACAAGAGAGACAGTATAACAGAACTTGATTTGTTATAGTGCTGAAATGGTCTTCACAGTCTATAGTCTAGATCAGTGTTTTTCAACCACTGTGCCATGCCTTGAGCTGTACTCAAGTGTTCCTCCAGATCTAGAGATGTCCAAACCAGTTCAACTGTTATTTACCGGTCTCTTTTTTATGTAAAGGGCCAATGTATTTTATTTTTGTTACCTGTGGGGACCAATAGTTTTTTTTTTCCTGTGGGGGCCAATGTGTTTTGCCCTGTGGGGATCTCATGGTGTGCCTTGGCAATTTTAAAATCTTATTTAAGGTCCATACACACTATATACACATGCCCAGTGCGTATAGACAGCGATGATCGCATTCATCGCTGGGGGGAAAGCCGTTCAGTGCATACACACTGAGCGGCTTTCCCCTGGCCCGGCGCCGACGGAGGGGAGAGGACAACGTTGCATAGCGGAGCGCTGGTATAGCCAGCAGATAAACAGCTTTCCCGGCGATGTTGCGGGAGCGCGCAGCAGCGCTCATCGCCGGAACATACACACTGGGCGGCTTTGAGCTGAAAGCCGCTCAAACCTGCTGTTTTGAGCGACTTTCAGCTCATAGTCGCCAAGTGTGTATGGGCCTTTAGTGTGCTGCAAGACAAAAAGGTTGAAAGTCACTGGTCTAGACTAGTCAGCTTATTTGGGTACCAGTAAAATAATTCAGTGATAGGTATTAATTTAATTGGACATAGACAAAAATGAACATTTCCTTATCTAAGAATATAAACCAAGAATAGGGATGGAAAAGAGGGCGAGGGTCGGGAGGACAAGAGAAAGACGTGGGACATGTAGCAACCTGTATGAGCTAAAAACAAAATCTGGAACAATAGTGTGGAAATCGATAACCTCTGGATCTTAGAGGTAAAAATCTTAGAGGTTAATTGAATAGCGTAAATTGGATTTAAATTCTCAGGTGAACATATCAAGTAGGTTTGGGCGGAAGGGATATTTGGCGTATTAAAAACCATGTTGTGTTCTCAAATAATTTTTGAACGGAATGGAATGGTTTGAGTGGTTTGATCTGGACTTTGGATGAATATATCCCATTTAGCATAGAGGCGGACCATCCCTTTTTCTATGTCAATAAAAGCAGCTTGATGTTTGAAGAATAATGTGTTGAGGAGTGCCCTTTTCATTTCAGTCAACGAAGGTGTCCTGAGTATCCAATGAGTTTTAATAAGTTTATTGGACAAGACTAGTATTAACATAAGTAATAGTATAATATGACGCTTATTAGGTCCTAGTTCCCAATTATTAAAATAAAGAAATAGACAAAGTAGGGGGTAATAAGATAATTGGAGGCAAAATAACGTGTTAAGATAACCAAGCAGTTTTCTCCAGAAAACCTTAATCGTCCACAATCCCTGAAGATATGGTATTAAGATGCACCTCGCATCTTACATTTAAGGCAGAGACCCAGGTCCCCTGAGACAAAATGACTCCTCCGTTGATGGGATGCATAAGCTCTATTCAAAATTTTTAGGTGGGTTTCCTGGAGTGATGAGGATTGTAAATAGAGAGCATTTAAAAAAAATAAAGTATCCATTGGGAGAAGTGTTGGGACAGTTCTCCAATCGTCTATGTAAGTTGTCTATACCAGCTGTTGGTATAGATTTCTATATCCCAGCACATTATGCACCGACAATAATTAAAGGATCGGATCAGGAGTGACCAATACCTTTTGATTGATTTTTAGAGTTGAGTTTTAATAGTTACAAACAATAAACATAAATAAAAAAAATTAAACTGTGTTGTCTCCATCATGAATAAAGTTTGTTCATGTAATTAGAATCTTATATCTATACATCCATACAGTAAAGAGATTCATACAAACAGTTAAAGAACAGGAGCTATCCTAAACAGTATTTGACAAGGTTGTAGTTAGTAGAAATAAAATATAAGAAAACCAAAAAATAAATCGTATTCGAGAGTTTAAGAAGCAAATCTGGACACATAATAATAGACAGCCATTACAGAAATGTCGATACCTCCCCACTGATATTTCTCATACGGGTCCAACAATCATGCTAAACCAACACACGTGGGGAACTTGTCCCTTTTTCTGGTTAAGTACACAAACTTTTCATGAGCTACAGTCTCATTTACTAAGGATATCCATGCCTTTAGAACCAGATTCTCAGCCCATAGTCTAGCAATGCAAACATTAGCTATTATGCACATGTTAATGATATACTGCCATGTAGGTGTATCTCATCTTCAATTGCTGATAATGTACATACTAGAAGGGTCAGTACATTCCATTGTATGCCTGTAGACACTAAAGTACAGATAACACCATTCCAACAAAATGTCACGTGCAGGCTAGACCACCACAAGTTCCAGAAGTTTACCTATGAGGAACCACACTTAGAGCCATTTGAGTTATTTCTACCAAGTCAGGACTGCAGCATTTTGGGGGACCCAGTCATGACCACGGTGGGCAGTGGACGATACTGGATAGTCCTGTAGAGGTATACTGCGGTGGTTAAGCAGTGAAAGGTAAACTGTTATAGGCTGGTTACAGGCATAGGGTTAGCATAGACTGTTATGGAAGTTGGCAGCTGAAGTCTGAGTCTCCAGGAATGGATTCTGGAATATAGAGCAATGACAGAATCTGGGGAAGCTGTTATATGTTGGCAGGTGGCAGAACCAGGGATGCCGGAATATGTCTGGTAGCAGGATTCTGGAATATATATAACTGGAAACAAATCAAGGAACCCCTCCTGGGCAAAGCTTAACTGGGACTTATATGCCCACTAGAGAGTCAGAAAACTAATAACTGTCTGTAAAATGAAAAACATAAATTTGGAATTGACTACTTGGAAAATAACTGAAAGTAATAACTGCCTCATTGGCAGGGTACAAGGGTAAATAGGCACACTGATAAGATGGTAAATGTACACTGGCAAGGTGGTAGCAGATCAGCGGAGAACAAGACATCTGCGACTCAATAGCTGGATGTGGCCTGGTCGAAGTTTACAGTAACAGATAACGGCCAGTTGTCCGGATCCGGAAGCATAACAGAGTCATGGCTGATGAGGTACTACGAAGCAGACAGCATCCAGTGAGTGACTGAGAAGCTGGACAGTGTCGACTAAGTGGCTGAGAAACCAGACAGCGGCAGATGACAAGTACTAGCTGGCAGGTAGTACAGGAACCAGAAAACATGGTAAGCAGGACTGACCCGGGCCCCTGGATATGGCATTTCTGAAGGCAATGACTGATATTCCAAGCAGGATATTTATACAGTACTTTCTGTCTAGCAAGGATTGGATGACAGGAAGGATGGTGATCAGCAATCCATGGCATGGACTAATGAGATCTCAGGCTGGACTTGACAAGGGGTTGACAAAGAATAAGGCACTGAAGGGTTACAGGAGATCTCTGCTGCAGGCTAGAGTCACTCAGGTGCTTAAATCAGTCAGTAGTCAGAGCAATCATACGTTCAGAGGAAAGTCCAGAAACAGAGCATTGTGTCCCTCCTGGAGAGGGTCATGTTGGCAGATATGCTTGGAATCTTTAAATTGTAGCATGTGTTTAACTGGGGAGTCCTTAATTAATAGTAAAGCTGCTATGAATTGAGTATTTATAGCACACCTTAATTGAAGGTATCTGTAGAAATAGGTAGTTGGCTCAGAAAAATCTTGTTGTAGCTGCTGGAATGATTTGAATACAACTGACTCAATTACTTGTCCAAGAGACACAATTCCTCATCTTTCCCATATCTACGTAACTTGTAGGGAAGAAAGTTCTGAGAGCCCAATAAGGATTGTTGAGAAGAGTATCTGGGTTCCAACCTTGTCCCTTGAGAAGGCCATGAATATAATTCTAAATAAGTACTGCCTGTCTGATTAAGGGGATTTTATAGCCCTTGCATTACCACACAGCAGGAGCTGTAGGGGCGTATATCCTGGCAAAGCATTTGCCACCATCTGAAATTGCACAGGCGCACTAGAAGATAATCTTTCCAATCTGGCTGGTTGGAATTAAAATCTGGACATTTTTGGGAACAAATTACAATTAACCATTGCTCCCAAAAGTTGGAAAATGGACAAAAGCAGTCATCTGCATAAATAGATTTAGCCAATTTGTCTGAATGCCCATTTTCGCCTATTTTCCATGTTAAATTGTCATTTGCTCCCAAAAATGTCCTGTTTTTCATTCCAACCGGCAAGTTTGCAAAGATAATCTTCAAGTGTGTATGGGTCTTAAGACATCCTTATCATTCTATTTCTCCAATCGCAAAGGTGTGTCTGTGAAGCATAATAGAGTTCAAAGGAAGAAAGTCCAAGCCCTCCAGAGGAACTGCAATCTAGTAAAGGTGCCCACACACTAGAACGTTTTTTTGGGCCGATTGGCCGATTTCCGATAAATCGACTGATGTTTGCCGATAATCGGTCGAAAATCGGCCGATTTCGGTCCGATGCGCGCTTCCGTGGATCTTTAGCTGAATCTTCTGATCTTACATGCTGCACTGCATCTGTATTATCTCATTATTATATGTATATTTCTCATTCAGTGTGCAATTGGGATACAAACTGTTTTTTTTTTTTTCCTAACCAGATTTACCCCTCCCTGTTGGCACCTGAATGACATTACCTCTGATTGAGCAGCTTGTCAATAAAAGTGTTATGCTGCACGAAAGATCAGAAGATTTAACAAAAGATCCATAGGAACGCACACGGAAAAAAAAA
The DNA here is from genome assembly GCF_055691185.1 of Crinia signifera. NCBI lineage: Eukaryota > Metazoa > Chordata > Amphibia > Anura > Myobatrachidae > Crinia > Crinia signifera. Next base: position 131,677,060 of record NC_139220.1, read on the forward strand.
ATCGTTGGTAAAGATGTGCGCTTGACTGAAATCTTTTGTCCTGGACAGGCAAAAGATTTGAAGGCTAATTTATGCGCACATCTTATGATCGCAGATCCTTCTAGTGTGTGGGCACCTTAACACTTAAGGTGCCCACACACTAGAAAGATCTGCGATCGTAAGTTGTGCACATAAATTAGCCTTGAAATCTTTTGTCCATCCTGGACAAAAGATTTCAGGCAAGCGCACATCTTTACCAAAGATTTTTCTTAAGATCCCGTGTGCGTTCCTATGGATCTTTTGTTAAATCTTCTGATCTTTCGTGCAGCATGTAAGATCAGAAGATTCAGCTAAAGATCCTCGGGAGCACGCATCGGACCGATTTTTGACCGATTATCTGTAAACATCGGATGATATATCGGCCGATTTATCGGAAATCGGCCAAAAAAACGTTCTAATGTGTGGGCACCTTAAGAGTAAGCCTCAAGCAAACCCATATGAAGGAGGAATGAAGTCACCTGGAAGCCGAGAATTTTTTTTTTTATCGATTTCAACATAAATAAAGATTTATTTTGGCTGACTGTTCAAAAATCAGTGTAAAGTTGTACAGTATATGTATTCCATATATTAATAGGGCAAATAAAAATACCTCTCCGGTCATTTCTCGTTCAGTATTTTTGAACACTGCTTTTCATAAAAATAACGCTTTGCTAACCCTTTTAACTTCCTACTCAACTACCAACCGCTGCCTCTGTGTCTTGTTCTGGCCAGCTAACTCAGTTGCACTACAATATTTATTAATGTTTGTTACCATATGGGTAGCAGTTTGGAATGTGTAATACCAATCCAGTTAACATGCCATAGGTACCATGTTTACCTTGTCGGCATCTGCATTGTGAAATCGACATCATAACTGTTGACATAGTTCCTGTCATCACCACATCCCGAGGAGAAGCTATAGTAGATATTGGTGTTCAAGTTGACTTGAGCTGTGATGTTTCCAAAACAGTTTTACAAATCTAATGCAAGCTATTTTTACCTCTGGTTTATCAAACAATAGTTGACATTTCTACAAAAGAATTCTAGTCCGATATTTGACAGTCTGCCACATTCCTGTGTCAGCTTGCCTGAACATTACTGAATATGCAACTCAATTTCATACCTTGAAGCAGTTTGTCACGTAAAGTTAAAGTCAAACTTCTAGAAAAAAAAAATTGACTGCTGTCAATCTTCTTAAAACCCAGAAAAGCAATGTTTACTACTTATTTATTTCTAACATAATATAAGAGCTGATATAATTTGGTTGTTTATTAACTCTTATAGTCTTAATAAATGATCTGAAACATAAACATGTACATAGCTTTGGCGGGAGATGTGGGTTTAATCAGCTGCACCCACTGCTATCTCCGGTCTCTCTGAGACCTGTCACCCTAGACTGTGCTATAGTTGTCTCTGCTGAAAGTGCTTTGATACCATTGCAGGAGTATGAGTTTTTAAACTCTGAGATTTTAAACTCTGTTCACTCTCCCAATCAGTGACCTCTTTTGAAAGGGTTTTATTAAATTCTCCTACTCACATGTGATTTATCTGATGCAAATCATAACTAAAATATGGCAAAACTATAAGTGCAATATTGAATGCTGGACTCATGGGAGCTGGCAGGGGAAGATCAATGGAAATCAGATGTGATTTTACAGGCCAGACAAATCTCATAGTGTTTGGGGTCCTTAAGCATGAAAAGTTTGCAATACACGACTGTGCTATATACTTATTCATATACGTATCTAGGTACACAGTTTACAGTGCACCGCATCCCCTCTCTTTGCTCGCAATGCTTCGGGCACGGTGCCTCGCTGCGCTCGATTTGCTTGCTATTTTACCACCACGCCCTAGTGCAGTGGTGGCCAACCTGTGGCTCTTGAGCCTCATGCGGCTCTCCCCCTTGTAAAGTGCGGCTCCTGCTCCCACTGCTGCCCGCCGCCCACCGTTTATCCCAGTCACCCCTGCTGCCGGTTCCCTGAATCCCTTCTCCTTCTGAGGGGAGGAGAGCGCGCATCGCGCATCTCTCCTACCCTTTACTGTGCATCCTTGTGACTGGGCCGTCCGCCAATCAGAGCTCGTGGTTCAGCAGCCAATCAGGAGTCGGCCAGTGAGCTTTGATTGGTGGGCGGCCCAGTCACAGGGAAGTGCGGGGGAAGGAGATGCGCGGTGTGCTGTGCTCTCCTCCCATCTGTGAAATGACAGGACTGCAGGAGGACACCAGACTGTCCTTTCCCCGTCTGGCAGCAGCAGCAACAACAGTGAGTGCTGCTGATGGGAAATTTGCACTGTGGGGGCATAGCAGTTTGTGGCACTGTGGGGGCATAGCAGTTTGTGGCACTGTGGGGGGCATAGCAGTTTGTGGCACTGTGGGGGCATAGCAGTTTGTGGCACTGTGGGGGCATACCAGCTTTTTGGCACTGTGGGGGCATACCCGGCACCGTGTGGTGCATACCTGGCACCGTGGGGGGCATATGTGTATCTGGCACTATTGGGGGCATATGTATATATGGCACTGCACTATTGGAGGCATATTTTTTTGGGCGCATGTGCCTTCGGTGCGCGCATGATGTCGGCTCTTTAGCTTGACTACCGATATTTTTCGGCTCTTTACCTCTGACCGGTTGGCCACCCCTGCCCTAGTGGATGGCAGGGCATAAAATACCACCTGTCGCTACATGTCGGCTCAAAGAACAGTGAAAAACCCCATGTCGACCTTCTGACTGTTGACCTAGACACTGTTGACCTAATGCCTGTGTTGACCTAATGACCGGTCAACCTAAACCCATGTCGTCCTAAGCCCATGTCGACCTTGACCCATGTTGACCTAGAACCCATGTCAATTTAACGGTGTTGACCTAATGACTGTTGATCAACTTGCTGTAGACCCAATGACCGTATCCCTCCGGGGTGAAACCCCAGCGCTTCATGAGTGTACCCACAAAAATGGTGGGAGCTCCCATAGAAACGATGGACGAGGGAATGCAGGCATTTCCCTGCCTGCTTGGGTCAGGTGGCTGACGTCACATGATGCCATCGCCCGCCCACAATTCGCAGCGAAAAGAAGTCCTGGGCTTCCTTTCTGCTGCGAGCAGAGGAAAAAAATCATTATATGGTAAGTAACCATATCACCTACCACTTCAGATACCTGCAACTAAGAAGCGCAATAGATACACAATTTAATGGGGACTCTCCAATTTAAAAAATATTAAAATAAAGAGGCAAGCCCAAAATGGTTTATAAAATATGTAACCAACTATTACAAGTTAAAAAGGAGGATAGTTTGGACAGCCTAAGGGAGAAATGGGAAAATGATATGACACAGAAAAATGGAATATAGCAGTATCATCAATGCAAGAGCAACAAACTCTATCAGACTACAACAAATACAGTTATGTATATAGAGTTGTGCTCATAAGTTTACATACCCTAGCAGAATTTGTCATTTTCTGGCCATTTGTCAGAGAATATGAATGATAACTTTTCTTTCACTCATGGTTAGTGGTTGGGTGAAGCCATTTATTTTCTGTGTACAAAAGTTTACATACCCTGGATATTTTGGCCTCATAACATGCACACAAGTGGACACAAACGGGTTTGAATGGCTACTAAAGGTAACCATCCTCACCTGTGATCTGTTTGCTTGTAATCAGTGTGTGTGTGTGTGTGTGTGTGTATAAAAGGTCAGTGAGTTTCTGGTCTCCTGAAAGACCCTTGCATCTTTCATCCATTGCTGCACTGACATGTCTGGAAATTTAGTACAGAACCGTATAAAAAAAAACCCATTTCCTAGGCTATCTGGATATCTTCTTGCAGACAATGGGTTGTATTGAACTTGGGCAATACTGGATAGCTGTATTTTGTGTTAGGTGTGTCTTGTTTGTATATACAGTATACAGTATGTACAATTGTTACAATATGTAGATGTACATGTTAAAAGGACAGTGAGTGGATATATGCAATTAACTATTGAATTGTATGTCTTTTTTCTTAAAAATTATAAATAAAATGGAAGAAAAAAAATGAAGGAGTTGGTAATAATAATAATATGACTCAAATGTGTATTTTAGCCTGTCTTTGTTCAGTTCTTACCATTCGCTACTCTAAGCAGAAGACATTTGTATTTACATGCACTGTTTTTGTGATGTGCCTAATATTTATTTATTAATTATCAAGATTTATTTATATAAATCCTGCATACTCCATTGCACTTGGAACAAAGCAGTAATAAAATTAAAGTGAATATTAATGACAAACAGATAAGTATGAGTACCCTGCTCAGGTGCTTATGTGGCAATCCACTCTGAGTGCCCCTGTGCCCTCAAAAAGGCTTAATGGCAGCCAATGCTGCTATTAGGAAAGACTGCAGCTTCATAGACACTGCAGGGATGTGAGGGGTTAACAGACCCAGCTCACATCCACGTGCAGAGAACCTGACATTCCCCTGATTGGCTGCCCTGGAGTGTGTGAAGACAGGAAGCTGAGAGGTCAGGGGTCAGCCAGCAGAACGGGTCAGAGAAAACTTGCTGCAGTGGAGAGAAGGCAGAGATTGTGCACAGAGAGAGAGAGAGAGGACACTTGGCAGCCTAAAGACCTGCAGAGAGGGCAGAGGTCAGCCCAGTGTGAGAAGAAGCAGCAGCAGCCATCACAGAAGGGGCCTGATTCGAGACCAGCAGGAGCTGGCAGCAGCAGCAGCTGAAACAGGTATTTCAATCCTCCTGTCTGCACCCTTGACACCCCAGTCCCCCTGGGACACTGTTGGCCTGACCTGTACCTGGCTAGTCTATGCCGCCCAGCAGTCGGCCACACTGCCACACAGTACCCTCACAGTGGTGTGAGGTGTAAAACTCTGCATATGCCCGGCTACTTTGCAGCCCCATTATCCCAGCCAAAGGGAACTAGCCACCGCTGCCATCAGCCACTGGCGGAGCCAGTGACCCCATCGCCAGGGTGTTGTTGCACCCAACCTCACCCCTTACAGTTGTTCCTCACCAACCTCGCAGGGAGTTGCCCTAGGTAACGGGAACCCGCCTGTACCCCTTTGAAGGGGATTGTTCATTTGTTCTGTACTATTCATAGTAGTGTGCACACTGTTAGGGCCTAATTCAGAGTGAGGATTTGTGCGTCGTGGGACCGTTATTGCCCTCAGGAACTCTGTATGGTGTCTGAGACTGCAGTTACAGGGTGTGCAGCGCCACCCAGTGGACAATCTGATTTATAGTAGTACAGGTGTAGTTAAGCATTTTAGTGTCATATTATTGTCTTTAATATTTCTCTCTTTAATAGTATTTTCTTTAAATGTCTTTGTCTTGGTTATTGATGTTTGCATATGTGTAGGAGTATATCACAGCGACTAGTGCAGTTGTTTTTCTTCAATAAATATTTGTCGCTGTTTCCCGAAGTAGCGTTGTCTTTTGTGGGTCCCTTGGGTTGTGCCGTTCCCTGCCACAGGTTCTCCAGCAGAAGCCGCGAAGAATCCAGAAGCCGCCGCCGTCACCAGCTCCAGATTAAGGTACGCCATCTTGCACCACACCGTACAGGGGCACTGTCACACTTGGCGTCACGAACAGGATTGCACAAGACCCCTGTGAACGGCAAGATGTGGCGATCGCAGTACATAGAACCGCTGGAGATGCGAAGAACCGCCACTCCACCAGCCCAAGCCAATCAGAACTCGATTGGGGCAATCATCGAAGCGATGACTGAAATGACCAGGATGATCCGTGAGATGCGTCAGGAATGGGCGGAGGATGAAAAGGAAAGACAGCGACGTGAAGGTGGCAGAAGGCATAGATGCCAACAGAATCACCAATGGAGGTCGGAACGACTACACAGTGACCGAGCCAATGTATGCCCACAGACTGTGAGAAGGCACGGGAAAAGAGGTCCACCGGCAGTGTTCCAGAACGCGTCAAGAGCATCCGGTGTAACTCAGATTACCGATAGGCCGCGAACCGGCCCAAGAAGGATCACAGGTCGTGTCCTGTGGTTTGATGTGCCACGCGGATATGGATACATTAGACGTGCAGACAACGGGCGTAGCGTCTATGTCCATTACACCGCCATACAGAACGAAGACCCCCAGAATTGCTTCCGGAGCCTTAGCGATGGTGAAACCGTCGAATTTGAATTAACAAGCGGGAAGAAAGGCACCAAGGCCGCAAAAGTGACTGGGCCGAATGGAACGCCGGTGCTACGCAATAGACATGCCCCGGAACAACAGTGGCACTACCCGCACCGTAAAGAGCCTCCACCCTACCACCAATATAGCGGAAGCAGAGTTGAACCGAGAGAGGTCAAGCAGGAGAACGAAAGGGTCAACACCAACCCTCCTCGACCAGGACAGATGCCCCGCCCACCAGAACCTGACATCACGAGGTCAAGCAAGAAACCGGTAGTGCGGAGTGAGGCAGTCCATCAGAACTGGCAAGAAGCGACCAGGCCTCAACTTCCGGAACCGACGCGGGAGTATGTGCCCAGGATGGACGATGCCGATTACCGGGTGGCGAATCTAAGGCTGAGAAATGTCGGAATGGTAGACCAGCAGAGAAGCCCAGAGATTGAGGTTCACATGGCTGTGACACAGACAGTGGAGCCGTCAGAAGCAGAACCAGTGGTGCCACTGCCTGAATCCAAGGCCAAAGTAGAAGCACCAGAGAGAGAAGACAAGGCCAAGATCTGTTTCATCGGTGGGAAGCCGGTAACAAGTGGTGAATATACGACCATCTCAGGAGAGGAATTCGCCCTCAGAATCCAGCAGGCGATACAGAGGTCGAAGAGGCAAGTTCGAGAGGTGAGACATGCCTAAAGATGCGTACATCGTGAGAGTGGGCGCCATCCATTGACAGCCTTGGAGAAGCTGGACCGCAGAGGGATGGAGGTCCTGTGGCGGAGGGATGGTTGGCACGGGGAGCCCACATTGGATATCAGGTGATAGGGAGGCAGTAATTTGTATTTGTGGTGAATGTATGTGTACTCACCTGTTTTCTTTCTCACCGTTAAATGTCTTGTCATGGACATTGAGAGGTTTTTGGCAGGAACCTACTGACCCAGGTTAAGTTGCCTGCGGACAGGCAAATTTCCAGCAGGGAGGTATGTGGCAATCCACTCTGAGTGCCCCTGTGCCCTCAAAAAGGCTTAATGGCAGCCAATGCTGCTATTAGGAAAGACTGCAGCTTCATAGACACTGCAGGGATGTGAGGGGTTAACAGACCCAGCTCACATCCACGTGCAGAGAACCTGACATTCCCCTGATTGGCTGCCCTGGAGTGTGTGAAGACAGGAAGCTGAGAGGTCAGGGGTCAGCCAGCAGAACGGGTCAGAGAAAACTTGCTGCAGTGGAGAGAAGGCAGAGATTGTGCACAGAGAGAGAGAGAGAGGACACTTGGCAGCCTAAAGACCTGCAGAGAGGGCAGAGGTCAGCCCAGTGTGAGAAGAAGCAGCAGCAGCCATCACAGAAGGGGCCTGATTCGAGACCAGCAGGAGCTGGCAGCAGCAGCAGCTGAAACAGGTATTTCAATCCTCCTGTCTGCACCCTTGACACCCCAGTCCCCCTGGGACACTGTTGGCCTGACCTGTACCTGGCTAGTCTATGCCGCCCAGCAGTCGGCCACACTGCCACACAGTACCCTCACAGTGGTGTGAGGTGTAAAACTCTGCATATGCCCGGCTACTTTGCAGCCCCATTATCCCAGCCAAAGGGAACTAGCCACCGCTGCCATCAGCCACTGGCGGAGCCAGTGACCCCATCGCCAGGTTGTTGTTGCACCCAACCTCACCCCTTACAGTTGTTCCTCACCAACCTCGCAGGGAGTTGCCCTAGGTAACGGGAACCCGCCTGTACCCCTTTGAAGGGGATTGTTCATTTGTTCTGTACTATTCATAGTAGTGTGCACACTGTTAGGGCCTAATTCAGAGTGAGGATTTGTGCGTCGTGGGACCGTTATTGCCCTCAGGAACTCTGTATGGTGTCTGAGACTGCAGTTACAGGGTGTGCAGCGCCACCCAGTGGACAATCTGATTTATAGTAGTACAGGTGTAGTTAAGCATTTTAGTGTCATATTATTGTCTTTAATATTTCTCTCTTTAATAGTATTTTCTTTAAATGTCTTTGTCTTGGTTATTGATGTTTGCATATGTGTAGGAGTATATCACAGCGACTAGTGCAGTTGTTTTTCTTCAATAAATATTTGTCGCTGTTTCCCGAAGTAGCGTTGTCTTTTGTGGGTCCCTTGGGTTGTGCCGTTCCCTGCCACAGGTTCTCCAGCAGAAGCCGCGAAGAATCCAGAAGCCGCCGCCGTCACCAGCTCCAGATTAAGGTACGCCATCTTGCACCACACCGTACAGGGGCACTGTCACACTTGGCGTCACGAACAGGATTGCACAAGACCCCTGTGAACGGCAAGATGTGGCGATCGCAGTACATAGAACCGCTGGAGATGCGAAGAACCGCCACTCCACCAGCCCAAGCCAATCAGAACTCGATTGGGGCAATCATCGAAGCGATGACTGAAATGACCAGGATGATCCGTGAGATGCGTCAGGAATGGGCGGAGGATGAAAAGGAAAGACAGCGACGTGAAGGTGGCAGAAGGCATAGATGCCAACAGAATCACCAATGGAGGTCGGAACGACTACACAGTGACCGAGCCAATGTATGCCCACAGACTGTGAGAAGGCACGGGAAAAGAGGTCCACCGGCAGTGTTCCAGAACGCGTCAAGAGCATCCGGTGTAACTCAGATTACCGATAGGCCGCGAACCGGCCCAAGAAGGATCACAGGTCGTGTCCTGTGGTTTGATGTGCCACGCGGATATGGATACATTAGACGTGCAGACAACGGGCGTAGCGTCTATGTCCATTACACCGCCATACAGAACGAAGACCCCCAGAATTGCTTCCGGAGCCTTAGCGATGGTGAAACCGTCGAATTTGAATTAACAAGCGGGAAGAAAGGCACCAAGGCCGCAAAAGTGACTGGGCCGAATGGAACGCCGGTGCTACGCAATAGACATGCCCCGGAACAACAGTGGCACTACCCGCACCGTAAAGAGCCTCCACCCTACCACCAATATAGCGGAAGCAGAGTTGAACCGAGAGAGGTCAAGCAGGAGAACGAAAGGGTCAACACCAACCCTCCTCGACCAGGACAGATGCCCCGCCCACCAGAACCTGACATCACGAGGTCAAGCACGAAACCGGTAGTGCGGAGTGAGGCAGTCCATCAGAACTGGCAAGAAGCGACCAGGCCTCAACTTCCGGAACCGACGCGGGAGTATGTGCCCAGGATGGACGATGCCGATTACCGGGTGGCGAATCTAAGGCCGAGAAATGTCGGAATGGTAGACCAGCAGAGAAGCCCAGAGATTGAGGTTCACATGGCTGTGACACAGACAGTGGAGCCGTCAGAAGCAGAACCAGTGGTGCCACTGCCTGAATCCAAGGCCAAAGTAGAAGCACCAGAGAGAGAAGACAAGGCCAAGATCTGTTTCATCGGTGGGAAGCCGGTAACAAGTGGTGAATATACGACCATCTCAGGAGAGGAATTCGCCCTCAGAATCCAGCAGGCGATACAGAGGTCGAAGAGGCAAGTTCGAGAGGTGAGACATGCCTAAAGATGCGTACATCGTGAGAGTGGGCGCCATCCATTGACAGCCTTGGAGAAGCTGGACCGCAGAGGGATGGAGGTCCTGTGGCGGAGGGATGGTTGGCACGGGGAGCCCACATTGGATATCAGGTGATAGGGAGGCAGTAATTTGTATTTGTGGTGAATGTATGTGTACTCACCTGTTTTCTTTCTCACCGTTAAATGTCTTGTCATGGACATTGAGAGGTTTTTGGCAGGAACCTACTGACCCAGGTTAAGTTGCCTGCGGACAGGCAAATTTCCAGCAGGGAGGTATGTGGCAATCCACTCTGAGTGCCCCTGTGCCCTCAAAAAGGCTTAATGGCAGCCAATGCTGCTATTAGGAAAGACTGCAGCTTCATAGACACTGCAGGGATGTGAGGGGTTAACAGACCCAGCTCACATCCACGTGCAGAGAACCTGACATTCCCCTGATTGGCTGCCCTGGAGTGTGTGAAGACAGGAAGCTGAGAGGTCAGGGGTCAGCCAGCAGAACGGGTCAGAGAAAACTTGCTGCAGTGGAGAGAAGGCAGAGATTGTGCACAGAGAGAGAGAGAGAGGACACTTGGCAGCCTAAAGACCTGCAGAGAGGGCAGAGGTCAGCCCAGTGTGAGAAGAAGCAGCAGCAGCCATCACAGAAGGGGCCTGATTCGAGACCAGCAGGAGCTGGCAGCAGCAGCAGCTGAAACAGGTATTTCAATCCTCCTGTCTGCACCCTTGACACCCCAGTCCCCCTGGGACACTGTTGGCCTGACCTGTACCTGGCTAGTCTATGCCGCCCAGCAGTCGGCCACACTGCCACACAGTACCCTCACAGTGGTGTGAGGTGTAAAACTCTGCATATGCCCGGCTACTTTGCAGCCCCATTATCCCAGCCAAAGGGAACTAGCCACCGCTGCCATCAGCCACTGGCGGAGCCAGTGACCCCATCGCCAGGGTGTTGTTGCACCCAACCTCACCCCTTACAGTTGTTCCTCACCAACCTCGCAGGGAGTTGCCCTAGGTAACGGGAACCCGCCTGTACCCCTTTGAAGGGGATTGTTCATTTGTTCTGTACTATTCATAGTAGTGCGCACACTGTTAGGGCCTAATTCAGAGTGAGGATTTGTGCGTCGTGGGACCGTTATTGCCCTCAGGAACTCTGTATGGTGTCTGAGACTGCAGTTACAGGGTGTGCAGCGCCACCCAGTGGACAATCTGATTTATAGTAGTACAGGTGTAGTTAAGCATTTTAGTGTCATATTATTGTCTTTAATATTTCTCTCTTTAATAGTATTTTCTTTAAATGTCTTTGTCTTGGTTATTGATGTTTGCATATGTGTAGGAGTATATCACAGCGACTAGTGCAGTTGTTTTTCTTCAATAAATATTTGTCGCTGTTTCCCGAAGTAGCGTTGTCTTTTGTGGGTCCCTTGGGTTGTGCCGTTCCCTGCCACAGGTTCTCCAGCAGAAGCCGCGAAGAATCCAGAAGCCGCCGCCGTCACCAGCTCCAGATTAAGGTACGCCATCTTGCACCACACCGTACAGGGGCACTGTCACACTTACTCTCTACAGGGAAGTAGGAGTATGACATTGCATATTGCAAGCATGAAAAGGTCTTGGTGGACTAAATCAGTTGTTCTCAACCTCGGTCCTCAGGGACCCCACACAGTGCATGGTTTGCAGGTCTCACAAAATCACAGGTGATATAATTAGCTCCACCTGTGATCTTTTAAAATGTGCCAGTGAGTAATTAGTGCACCTGTGTATCTGTGAGGTAACATGGAAAACGTGCACCGTTGATGGTCCCTGAGGACTAAGGTTGAGAACCATTGGACTAAATGACAGAATGATGCAGAAACGTTATCCTGAGTCAGCGGATTGTGTGAGTGTAGAAAGAACAAATAAAAGTTTTGTGTGAGCTGTGCAGAGAGGAGGATATGGGGTTGGATAGCTGACAGACTAGAGGTTATTTCAGTGCTTCAGGAATTTATATGCTTATTATTATTATTATTATTATTATTAATATTATTAGAATTTTATTTATATGGCGCCACAAGTGTTTCGCAGCGCCGTACAAAGGAACAGTACAGGGAGACAAAATTTGGCATAACATTATATAAATAGCAAAAATAGAGTACAAGTAAAGAGTGCCACAGATCAATACACATTACAGCTTAAATATAAATAGTGAGGACTCAATTAACATATAACTAGAGGCTTGTGGCCAATGATGGAGATGAGTATGCGGACAAAGATGGTCACTGAGTGTTTGAGTATAGGAGAGCTGTGAGTGAAATGTAAAGAGAAGAGGGCTTTGACCACAGGAGGGAAGAGGGCCCTGCTCTGAGGAGTTTACAATCTAGTAGGAAGGGGAGACAGACAGATTACAAGAGGTACAAGCAAGTGGGTGGTGGCTAGATAGCAGGATGTAAGCAGGCAAGGGGTCGGAGAACCAGCCTCAGGACTGCTTACAAGAAAAGTTGCGTTTTCAGGGAATGCTTAAAACTTTGGAGATGAAAGACTTGAGAAACAGCTTTTTTTTTTATCAGACTGCCGGTTTTGAGTTGGAAGATATATTTAGATATGGTAATCTATATTGGCATGAAGAAAGCAAAGGATCTAGAGATTTGTTATACTCTAACTGATAAAGAAAGCCAAGAGGAGATTGACCAATATCACATTATAAAGGACAAATAAAGGATTGTTTTGATTAGATTTTTTCATTAATAAAATCAATTATGTAAATTCTTTATTGAAAGTGTTTTGTTACAAGTAATATACACAAAAAAAAAACCAAATAAAACATACAGAACTAATTGCATAGTAGCATTGCCATCATAAAACAAATTAGCAGTAGACATATTATATGATCAAATAAATGATCAATATATAGCCAAGCCAAGTACCATAGACAGAGCATACATCTACCAGACACAAAGAAAAACTAATATGAAAAGAAAAAAAGGATGGAAAGGGAAACATAGCAGGTAAAAAGGGTAATTCAGGGGTAGATGTATGAAGCAGTGATAAGGCAGGAGAAGTGAGCCAGAGAGAAGTGGCCCATGGCAACCAATCAGCTTCTCTGTATAATTTTATATTATGCAAATTATAGATGTTACTTCAGTGCTGATTGGTTGCCATGGGCCACTTCTCCTCTGGCTCACTACTTCTCCCTTATCACTGCTTCATACATCTGCCTCTTAGTACCTGGGAGGATCACCAATAAAAATGAGAAAGAGCCCATCTAGCCTATACCTGATGATACAGTATATTGAAAGGGACTTAGGGGTACCGCAGACATAGCATTCATGGTCGATCATGTAATTTACCAATGCTCGTCCAGAGCATACCAGGAGAAGGCAATCATTTCTTTAGCAAGTATATAGGTCCAGGACATATCTGTATATAATATGATAATATATTCTTTAGCATCAATGGTAAATGAACAGTTTCGGGTTGTGGCAATACTGACCACACCAATTTTCAAAAGTTATTATCTTTAGCACAATCCCACATAAAGGGCCTTATTCTGATCGGTGTGTACTTTTCCGCATTCCTACGGTGCGGGCCGCACGCCACGCTGTGCGGACGTCGGCCGTAAAAACGCCCACCGAGCCTCCGCATTCGGACGGACTCGCACTTTAAGAACAGGGCGTGTTTACGGACGACATACAAACCATGCGTGTGCGGTGGACACACTCAGATTCTGCACGGTATTACAGAGTATGCACGGTGATACCGCATCCGAATGGATGGCAAGCAGGGCGTCCGCACCGAAGCGGTGTATTTACGCAAAACTAGCCACTATTATGTCTACTCTGCAATACATCACATGACCCACTTATTCAATTACCTATCCTCATAAAAAAAAGTGTATTTGTAATTGGAATCAATTAAATGCCAATATATACTTAAACCCATGCCTAACACATCCATTGCACACATTAACCCTTACATCAATTGAAGTGCAATGGTTTGTATTTGTCCCTGTGTAAAATATTATAAACAATCTACACATATACTGTTTAATGTGAAAAGAAAACCAACAACTTCGAACTTGCATAAAACATTTATTCAGACAACTTTGCAACAGTTAAATATAAAAAAAAAAAAAAACATTTACAATAGCAAGTCGCTAAGGTCCTGCAGGTCTGCAATGAGCAGCTGTAAGTGGTGCCGCATCCGCATGAGGGCCCAACGAACACCCTCATCTGCTTGTGTTGTGGCATCTGTGGGCATGTAAAAGGGGAAAAAATTAGTCATGATATTCATGCATACATTTCACATACTGCTACATAAATCGAAGAAATGCAAGGTGACATGTATGTATATATATATATATATATATATATATATATGTAGAGAGATAGAGAGAGAGAGACACACATAGATAAATATATATGACACATACATATATACATACATGCAAACATATTTAATTAATACTGTGTTTTTGTCCCTCTACCCTTTACTCTGCAGAAGACCTAACAGTCATAGTGTTTCTTCTGATTCACAACCCACCCATGACTAAGCAATGACAAGCATGTCATGTCCTCCGTCAATACCAACTTGTCACAATCTCCTCAGTCTAAGTTCAGTGATGGTTCGTGGCATGGGAGTTATGCAAATGTCAGGAATGCACAGTACACATCCTCAAAATCATTATTCAGTCTAAACCAACCTACAATTCTGTGAGGGGAAAAAAACAATCTGAACCACAGGGGGTGTTTAGGTAGAGGAGGCTCCAGGGACACTGACAACTTGTGACTCCATTCTAAGGCAGGCCTGGCCATACTCCATTTATAGCATACATCATATAGTTTATAAATATCATTCCCCTAAAACATATATTCAGCTATATGATGTGACAGAATCTACGCTTGCAGCAGGTGATTTTAATCCAAAAATGCTAAACTCATCCCTTTACTCCAGGATCCTGTTTAACTACAACGGTTATGTGGCAGTCAAAATGGAGCTCCAAGCCATCCCACAAACCTGTGTAATTAAGATGTGTCCTGGATGAAAGGGATGCCTTGGTCACCCCATCTAACCCGTACCTGTATCTGTAGCTACCCACTTTGTGTTATGTATTAATAGTATTGTAACAAAAATTATCCTCACCAGTGCTACATAACAAATACGAGTACAAATAATTGATGAATGATGCATTATGTATACATACCGATCTCTTCACCCTCCACCACCTCACACGCCTCCTCCTCCTCTGCCTCTGCCTCGGCCGCCTCCTCGACATTCCTGGCCTCCTCAATAGGCACGACCGCCTCAGCCACCTCCTCCACATCCTCCTCCGCCACCAACACCTCCTCAGCCACCTCTTCCACATCCTCCTCCGCCACCAACACCTCCTCCACATCCTCCACCACCACCTCCTCAGGCACCTCCTCCTCCTCCACATCCTCCTCCTCCACCACCTCCTCCTCCACTTGCTCCTCCTCCTCCACTTGCTCCTCCTCCTCCACCACCTCCTCCACTTGCTCCTCCTCCTCCACAACATCCTCCACTTGCTCCTCCTCCACAACATCCTCCTCCTCCACCACCTCCGGCACCTCCTCCTCCACATCATCCTGTTCCATCTCCTCAGGCACCTCCTCCTCGCCCTGGCCTGCCTCTGCCTCTTCCCGTGCCTGTCGTGCTTGGGCTCGTGCTGTGTGGGAGAAAACAAACATCATTGTCAATGTAGGGTCATTGGGGCACATGTATTAAGCCATAACAAGAGATACATGGAAGTGTGATAATGATCGAAAATGATGCTTGAAAGTTGCTCCTTACTGTTAATGGACTTACAATTCTGAAATTTAAGTTTATATGTGATTGTTAGTAATTTGTTAAATCATTACAACCCTTGCATTTATCAATGGTTAACACATAATACATCAGGCACATTGTATGCATCCGAATCCATAATCCTATGTAATTACATATAAAAGCCACATGACTGCATGTTAACCAGGAAGAAGCACACATAACAGTCTATGGACTTTTAAACCCATGGACACCCACTTAACATTCTACAATTTTTCTAGTTTAAATATGCTATGATGTAAGTGCCAAATTTCCTTGTGTAAATACTCACAATCAGCTATTTGCCTCCTTATCTCCTGGAGTAACTCTGGCTGGCGCCTGCGGAGGTCTGACCACCGCCTCTCCAGTTGGGCGATGGTCCTCCGCACCCGGGTGCGGGCGTAAATACGGCGCCCTGCCGCAGCATAGGCTCGCCGTTTCTGGCCATTCGTAATAAAGGGCCCCGCACGGCCCAGCCTTGTCTCCATGACGGAGACCAGTGCCCGAAGCTCCGCAGGCGAAAATGGGTCTGCTCTGCGTGACTCCGCCATGTTAGCACTGGCATAAATCAACCAATCATGTGCTGTAATTGGTTTATCACAGTTATTTGTGTTAATAACTTTATTGTTCATCTTTACATGAACAGCGTCTCTGCGCCAACCCAAATGGCGAAAACTTTGCATGCCTTAACAACGGTAGTGCTGATGTATGGCAATGAACAAATCTGATATATATAAAACACAGTGTGTATGCACTTTGCAAATCGAATAACGCATCGCACCGCCAAGCAACGCGTGCTATAGCTTTGCAACGCATAGCTGTACTTCGCATTACTTACTCTATGCATCTATGTGTATGCGTACATTTATGTTTAAAAGAAACATACACATACGTGCAGGTATCCTGAGTCCACCATTATACACCAGCGCTGCCTGCCTGCCTGGCTGCCTGCCTGCCTGGCTCCTACTTGAAATGTCTAAACATGTTAATAAATTCAAATATCATATATATATATATATCTGCAAACAAATCATACATCAACACATAAAAAAGTCACCAACACATAACAAACATACATGTGTTAAAAAGAGAATAAATCAATGTACTCACCAGACATCAGTGATAGTATCAACTACAATAATGAAGATAAAACAAACACATAAGATCCCTTGCACAAGGTATAATTATGAGCAGCTATATTGTACTTCCAACAAAACTAAGGCCATATGATAAATATCTCCTATTTCTTTGCCATTAGGAGGGCAGGCTGCCTAATTGTTGTTTTATAAGACTGACAACTAACACACTGTACATATTTGAAGGGGTGATTTTTACAATAATTGGTGTGTTCTGTTCAACTATATAAAATGTACCTGAAGAATCTTTGGACCACAGAGTCCCGCAGCTGGTATCCCCTACGGCATTCTGGGGAGCGGGATGGGCGCAGGGCCGGATCTTGCGGCTCAGATGGAACCTCCCACTCATCAAAGGGTATCTCACGCCGCACAGCAATGTTATGAAAACATACACACAGGCCCACGATCCTCGACACCATTTCAGGCGCATACTGTAAGTCACCACCAGTGCGGTGGAGCACTCTAAATCGTCCCTTTAAAAGGCCAATTGAGCGCTCCACCACTTGCCTGGTGGCAACATGCGCCCGATTGAATGCCTCCTGTGGGCCAGGTGCTGGGGAGCTGTACGGCGTAAGTAGCCAGGGCGTACATGGGTAACCGGAGTCACCCAGAACCCACGCATCACGGCCTTCTAGCTCTTGGAGTCTCTGCCAAATCCCGGTTTGTCGGATAACATGAGAGTCATGGGCACTTCCGGGAAACTTCGAGTTGAAGGCGAGAATTTCCATGGATGGGCCACATACCACCATCACGTTCAGTGAGTGGAACAATTTTCGGTTCCTATAGATCTTCTCACTTCTTGATGGAGGCACAAATGGTACATGGGTGCCATCCACAGCCCCTATCACATTAGGGAAGCCAGCAATTTGATGGAAGGCCTGCTGGCTTCTGCGAAGGGTCTCTTGGGCAAAAGACATGGCCATGAAGTGCCCCTTGCGCCTAAACATGGCTGACGTCACATGCCTCAGGATTCGGCAGAAGGCCGGCTGAGATATTCCAGCAAGTACTGCCACTACTTGTTGGAATGATCCTGAGGTGCAGAAATGCAAGACCGCCAGCAGCTGAGTGTGAGGCGGAATTGCTGTCGTGATCCCATGAAGAGGTTCCAGATCACTCTCAATTAGCGAGAGAAGATCCAGAATGACATGTGGCGGTAACCAGTACCTAGTAAGTACCTCATCATCGGGCATCCCAAAGAGTGTCACCCGTGTGCGATAGATTCTAGCACGTCCTGGCCTCCTTGCCCGACGAGTGGGGAGAGCCGCAAGTGCCCTTAGCCTCCTAGCCATGAAACCCATCATTGCTTCAGCAACCTATAAATAAATGCACATAAATAATGATGCACCTATGCACATAATGGCCATATCCGACAATGAATATATTTATATGCTTCAATACGTACAATAGACGGCCGCCCAGTGAAGTCCCGAAGATCCATATTAATCTATAATGATGTTACAATAATATGAACTCAATACACACCGTCCAAAACACACAGATGCTTACAACATGTAACTACGAAACACTACTTGAGTATTATAGGTGTCTGCATTTGATGCCGACATCATGTACTATGACACATTTCAACTACTGCTGGGACATGTTGTCCTGCAATAGATGGACACACACAGGTTTAACACCTGTGAGTGAAATAGTGAACATGTGACATGTTTCAATAATGCTACAAAGCCTTTGCTGGGCCAACAATCTGTACTCAGTGAGCCAATGGTGCATACATTAATACACTTACATTGTTAATGTATATCATATCTACAAGGACCATGGAAGAGCTTACCTTAGAACCTGGCCAACTACAGATCTGGAGACAAATGATTGTAGCATCAAACCACTATTTATAGGCCTATCACATGTGTTGTGTATAACATTAGTGATGAGTATTGCATGACTTGTGGCCTGGATTTTCTAAGGGAATGGGTTACTATTATATTTCACTCAATCTCAACAATACCACAGTAGTCATGAACATTCCCAAATAGCATGTATATTGTGCGATACTCACAGGTGAACATTATATGCAATCTTAGAATAGGTGACCGATATTTAATGTATAAGTTACGCCAGGTTTTGCACAATGGAATTTCCGCAACTATGGGCGTGGCGTATGCGGTGCGAAAACAGCACGCCGTACGCTGGCGGCCGTTACGCTCGCGCACGGAACGCAGGTGTCGCTGATGTACGCCAATTACACAAACAGTATATAAAGGTGTATTAGAATGTGACAAAGTTGCTGCAAACATGGCTGGATCTCAATCTGAGGGAGACCAGGAGTTGCAGCAACTCTTTGCCCGCATGGACTCCAGCACCTCCTATGTGCCACTGAACAGGCAGGCAGTGGGAAATGATGATGCAGCTGGCCCATCTACATCAGGCCAACCTGCAGCTGGGCCATCAACATCAGGCCAACCTGCAGCTGGCCCATCTACATCAGGCCAACCTGCAGCTGGCCCATCTACATCAGGCCAATCTGCAGCTGGGTCATATGCAGCCTCAGCAGAATCATTTGGAACACAACCGGTGACTTCCCAAGATAGTAGCATGGGCAGCACTTCAAGTACAGCGACACGTGGCCGTGGGCGTGGCCGTGGGCGTGGCCGTCGGCGAACGACGGCAACAGAGGAACCAAGTTCCAGAAATATGGCATATGAAGCACAGGAGCTTGCCATCCTGGTTCCGTGAGCACGTGATTGGATCGAGTGTCCACAGGAGAGGCTGACACACACACGCAGATGGAAGATTTGGGAAGACATAACAGCGGAGATTAATGCAGTGGCGCCACAAGTTCGTGAGGCAGAGCACGTCAAGAAGAGGCAAGTTCATTTGTGTTAAATGTGACCAGTAATAGACCAGTAATGTGTGAATTCATGCTTAGATGGATTTTCCAAATGGTCTGTGAGGTTGGTACGATACACAGACATGATTGACATGTCATTTAGTTGATAGTTATAGTAGGGTGAGTGTGAATGTGTATTGTAAGGGTTGATTTCATAGTTGAATCTAATGTTATGTTTTTGACATTAACCACATGTCGTAATATGTAGCATAGAGCAATGGCTGCAACAGCAAACATCTGGAGTGACATGTATTAATATGTCAACTTACATTGCAGGTGGCACGACTTCAAAACCAACCTGAAGAGGAAGATGACCAAGCGGTGGGAACACAGCCACAGATCTGGGGCCGGGCCCATGCCATCACGCCTAGAGTTTACCCCCCTGGAGTTGATGGCCGAGTGCTGTGTTGCAGTTGAGGAGGTCAGGGGGGTGAGCACCATGGACAGCGAGGCCCCAGCTGAAGTGTTTGCGGCTTTTGTGGAAGGTAAATATTTGGCATGCCATAAGATTGTGGAAGTAATTATCTTAGAATGTGTCCTAATTGTGTTTATAATTTTCAACAGAAACCCCACTGTTTGGTGATGACTCTTCTCAGGAGGTGGAGGAGTCCGTGCCACCTGGCCCCAGTGGTAGGCCTGTGCAGCAGCAGCCATCGGTCCAAGCCGATTATGCCAGCTTGGCCCAGATGCTTGGAGACATTAACCAGCAGGGAGAGTTGGCATCAGAACGGATGCGTAGGACAGAGGAGATCATGGCGAGCTTGGCCAGCACCCAGCAGTCCATCGCTGTGAGCATGCAGGCCATGGCTGAGGCGCATCAGGCCATGGCTGCAAGTGTTCAGGTGCTGGCCGAGCAAGCCACGCGTCAAAATGATCTCCTCCTCCACCATAATGAGCTTATGGTGGAGCTAGTTGCCAGCAATAGGGTCCTAATGTCATCCGTTTCTGGTGCATTACCACCAGCAACACTCCCTGCTGGCAGAGGGGGAAGACCATCCACCCCCTCACCAGCATCTGCTCCACCTGGGCCAGCATCTGTCCGTGGCCGTGGCCGTGGCCGAAGAGCTGCTGCACATGCCAAGGAGCCTACCAAGGGCAAACGTGCCCGCAAATGAACTTGTGGGTGCATTAATCTCCACCGTTATGTGGTCCAAAATCTTTCATTGTGCTGTGTGTGTCAGCTTCTTGTGTCCAATCACGTGCTGAGGGTAACCAGATTAGCCCTTGTTTCAAATGTCAGTTTTGGTTCCCCTGTTGCCCTCTTTTGCCTGCCATTACTGTCTGCTGTACTTGAAGTGATGTTGCTAAGTCCCTTTGTGTTCCAAATGATTCTGCTGTGGTTATGAATGTGTAAAATTATATTTATTTTATGTTATAATTTATTTATGTACATTCCTGCCATGCTTTTTGATTTCTTCACAGTGTCAGTTTCTGTGAAATTTATTTAAATAAATGTATTTATTTTTCCTACATTGTGTGGTTTAATTAGTACATGTAGAATACACATGTGTATTGATAGTATTAATATTCAGTGATGTCCATTCTTAGCAGTTTCAAAGTGTGTGATAAGTACAGCATATATATATATGTGTGTGTTTAGTAAAGGTTCCTTGAAGCAGCAATGGTTTCAATTGAAGCACTGACAAGCGTGTCATTAGTGAGTAATGAGTAAAGGAGTCGATTGTATTGTGTTCAGCTGTTACTGCTTGTAGTCATTAGGCGTTCCGTTCGCCTACCGCAGGACCGAGTGGTTTCCGCAAAGCAATACTTGCTTATGGACACCGCACATTTCTATCGGTTTTGTTCGCGTGCATTCGGAGTGCTATCCGAATGCACGCCCCCCAACATAAGTGTACTCCCCCGTGTCCGCCCATGTTTCCACCCAGTTTTGCCCACTTTGAAACTACGCCCCTGTGTCATTCCGCATGACGCCCACAATACGCCCATATTTCCCGAGTGATTGCGGTGCACAGTTTTGTACGGGATTAGCACGAACAGGTACGGAGTCCATGCTTGGCACATGCGCCTTGCGTTCCCCACGCATGTGCAGACGCCGTAAAAACGCGATCCGAAAGTATTCGGGAAAGTACGCATCAATCAGAATAAGGCCCAAAGTGCCAAAAAATCACCATCAAGTGTGCGACATTTAGAACAATTGGTTAGAGCATCAATATCAAAATGTGATAAAGAGATCAGTATGGTACAACCTATGCAAGATGAAATATTGAGTTTTTGGCCAAATATTATGGTAAGAACCTCAATTTTCCTCTATGCTAGATCACATGGTTTATTATAAGTATTCTGGACAGCAATGCTTAGTATTACAGGGAGGGATGGTGGGCATTTTGGTGGCAAGAAGTTCCATTTAATGGCTGCCCCCAGTGCAGACAGTCTCACTTCTGAACTGACAGCTACTACATATTATGCCACACACCGTAATGCCCATTACACATTATGCCAAACACGATAATGCTCATTACATATTATGCCACACACTGTAATGCCCATTACTTATACCACACACTGTAATGCCCATTACACATTAGGACACATGCTGTAATGCCCATTACATATTATGCCACACGTCATAATGCCCATTACACATTAGGCCACACACCATAATGCCCATAACATATTATACCACATGCCATAATGCCCATTACATATTATGCCACACATCATAATGCCCATTACACATTAGGCCACACCCCATAATGCCCATTACATATTATGCCACATAAGTGCCACTTACCTACATGCTATTTGCCAGGGGTTGCATGCTCTTTACCAGGGGTTTCATGCTCATTGCCAGGGGTTACATGCTCATTGCCAGAGGATTCTTGCTCAGTGCCAGGGGGGTTACATGGTAGGTGCCAGGAGGTGTAACCCCTGGGTTTTATGTTCCTTGCTATGCAGGAGTACATACTTATCTCAAACGTGACAGCTGATAGCCAATCGGAAAAATCCAAAATTGCAATAATTTAGCCAGAAAAAACGAGTAAATCCAGAAAAACAATATCCGACTCTTTATTGTTGTAAAAGTGTATCAATATATTTAGGTCATAATAACCGTTTATATACAGTTTAAATACAGTACAGTAGGTACATATAGAATGGTAAATCTTTCATGCAATCGTTTGATTTCTTATATTCATGTTTTCATGGGTAATCATGAAAAATGTTCGCTGCTGTGCGTTATATAAATTAAACGAACAAGGCAAATACAAATACCAATACATGTTAGATCAGCAAATAACACTTCCATATCTAAATAAATATCTACATTACTGATTTACTCTAAATGAAACAGTGCTGTCTCTGAGATTGCAGCTACATATCACCTAAAACAGCGGCATCCTTTTCTAATACTTTAGATATCTAATATCTGATTGACTAGAGAACTTTGGGATCTGTGGCCAAATTTTATCTTAGCTATGTAGGCAAGGGTTGAAAGGAGAATATAATGCAATTACAGTGTATAGGGCCAGATGCACTAAGCTTCAAAAGTGATAAAATGGAGAGTGATAAACAGCCAGCCAATCAGCTCCTACCTGCCATGTCACAGACTGTGTTTGAAAAATGTCAGGCAGGAGCTGATTGGCTGGCTGTTTATCACTCTCCATTTTATCACTTTTGAAGCTTAGTGCATCTGGCTCCTAATATTGGGCCTTACTATAATTCACTCTTTCTGACAAAATCCTTCTTAGATGGACAAAACCATGTGCACTGCAGGGGGGCAGATGTAAAATGAGCAGAGATAATTAGATTTGAGTGAGTTATTTTGTTTCTGTGCAGGGAAAATTTATTTTTACACTGCAATATAGATCTCACTTTGAAGTAAAACCCCACCCAAATCTAACTCTCTCTGCACGTGTTACATCTGCCCAGTGCACATGGTTTTGTCCATCTAAGAAGGATTTTGTCAGAAAGAGTGAACTAGAATAAGGCCCATTATAACATTCTTCGGTACTTATGTATTAGCAGGGCGCCTATTACGTAGTTGACGTAGCGGTGTATTGAGAATACCAATACACCCCTATGCTGGCTACTTAAACTACGTAACTTACGCAAACTACATAATTGACGTAGTTGGAGCTGTGCTAATACATAATGGGTCATATCCCCATTATCCACGTCATACCCCCAGTGTTAACGTGGGCATCCGCGTCCCCTTGCGGGACTCGCTCCATTTGCTACGCTTCAGGCTTGGTGGCTCGCTACGCTCACCACACTTTATAAAGTTAACTCCACGACCACGTGGACACTGGGGTATGATGTGGATAGTGGGGATATGATTGTGTTAGTGGGTGTTGTGTGTGTGTGCGTGTGTAGTGTGTGTGTGTACAGTGCATTATACTTACCATCAATGATGTCCCCGGCGCCTCTGGCACTCGGCTCCCTGCATGGCGTCCTCCATGACAGTCCTCCCTGGTGGCAGCAATGTACGCAATTAGCGTAGTGCTGCTGGGGGAGCAGGGAAACCATGTGATGCTCCCCCAGTGTCACTATGCTGAATGACGTCCATTGCTGCCGCTACAGGATGCGTCTCCCCACCGCTGCCTGTATCTCCCTTCTCCGCCTGGCCACCACTGAAGCCCCGCTGCCCCTCCTTCATCCCGCAGAGGCCACCAGTGAAGCCCCGCTGCTGAGCCCGCCGGTCAAGCCCGCAGTGAGTCTGCACTCGCCGCACATATTAGCAGGGCGCCTGGCTAGGCTACGCTGACAACATAGCCTAAGGTACGTTGTCAGCGTAGCGTAGCCAGACGCCCATCTAATACATAAGTACCCATTCTCCATGAAGGAAGGGAAAACTGATTCACTGTCATCATTATTATTATTATTATTATTATTATTAATAATATGTCAAAGGACACAGCTGAAAGAGGAATTTGATTTACCGCAGACCCTTTTTTTTTCGCTATCTTCAGTTGAGAAGTGTGATACAGGCCAAAAAACAAAAATAAAACCCCCTTATTTGGAGAATCTCCAATAAAATTAATATTAAAATCAAGTAATAAATCAAAATTAACATCAAGAATATATAAAATATTAGGCAAAAATATACAAAATTATGGATTAAGGGGATTAAAGGGAAAATGGGAAGAAGACCTGGGGGGTATAAATAATGAGGAATGGAGAAGGGCAAAATCTGTAATAACTAAAGCCACAAATTCGCTACGTGTTCAATTGACACAACTGTACATTCTACACAGATCATATCTCTCAGTCACAATTCTCTGGGCGTTCTCTAACAAATTGTCCTAAATGTGATGACCCTTCCGGAACTTTTTTTCACTTAATTTGGAACTGTTACAGAGTAGCAGAATTCTGGGAAAGAGTTAAATGTACTATAGTAGATACAGGGATCTCTATTGACCTCTTAACCCCAAGATGTTGTTTGTTAGGGCTAGTAGGTGAGAAAGCAACGGGCAGTGAAAAAAAATATATCAATGACTTTTGCATTGGCAAAAGTGATTGTGGGAAGAACCTGGATGTCCAAGAACCCCCCGGATTACAAGAGTTGGAAGTCACTGGTTAATTATACTATTAAACAGGAAAGGCATCTATATTTAAGTCGGAATATGTTAGTTAAATTTAACCAGATTTGGCACGGTTGGATTAATTCCACATATTATTATTAATATTGAGAAGTAGTTTTATGTCTGTACTGATTTCATATAAAAACACGCTGTTCAAGACATCTGATCGTGAGATTCACAAGAAAGTATATGCACTTTATTAGATTAATTATATGCACTTCACTAGAATAATTAGCGTAAGATATACAACTTTCACTATAAATATTATGTGATTGTACAGTTTAATACACTTGATTTAGAGACTCACAAAGAAAGTACAAGCACTTTATTTATTATTTATTTATTTTAGTAGATCATTTATTTTAATATATATAACCTTTGTTACAAAGGTCACATGAGTGGATTGATATTGATGTAAAATGAAGATAAATTGCACCCTAAATATTCACAGGAAATGGAAACTGTTTTTGTTGTTATTAATTTTGTGACGGAGGGTAAGCAATACCGACAATAAGTGTAAGAACCAATATGTAGATTGTCAAACTAGCACCCCTGTACTTCGGGAAAATCTACTATCTTCCTGTCTGTTTATACTGTTATTGACTTTGTGACTGAGGGTAAGCATTACTGTTAATAAGTTTAAGAAGTAACGTATAGGTTGTCAACTTTTTCCCCCTATACTCTGGGAGAATTTCCTGTCTTGCAGATGTTGGTATATTGTTATTTGAATAAGTAACAGACGCAGCAGCTAATCATTATTCAAAATTTATAGTTTTGTGAAAACAACCACTAGAATGTATGTTCTTCTGATATGTTAAATGTATATGTTTTTTTTTGTATGGAAAAATTAATAAATTAATTAATAAAGATTTAAAGATAAAAAAAAAAATATGTCAAGGGATCTGTTATAATGTTATAAAACAAGGGATCTGCAGCGCCCAATTATAGGGTACAAAGAGGAGTAAGCAAAACAGGAAACAGGGACTTACAGTTAATTACAACAGAGGATAAGTACAGTGTACATAAACATAGCTGCATCAGCAGACAACACTGAAATATCATTTGCCAGAAAACCATAGGATTTGGTGACATCAAAGATGGTCTAATTGAGAGAAGAAAAGCACAAGAGCTTACATTCCAATGTCAATTTGATATAAATATGAGTAGTATATATCCGTGTAAGCAATGGGCATGCAATAAAGGATGATGTTGGGGAATTGAATACCCCCACTGGACAGCGTTTGTAGTATTTTGCAGGGACTGATTATGATTCCATAACTGTGGAATGCCGAGGTAAGATAGTTGCACCAGAACTATGGGCAGTGTCTGCAATGGGGATGCTGATAATTTAAATGAAGTTGGCTCAGCTTATAATGGAGTGAAGAAGTTTATACCAGTTCTGGATTTCTCACATTACCAGTTTAAGTGGTGGGTGCATGTTGAGGAAGTGTAGCCATGCTAGGCATTTAGGGAGATGAATACCTATGTATGTGAAAATTGACATTCATGTCAGTGAGAAGGAACTGCTTCAACTACTCTAATAACGGAGACAAGGCAAATGATTTTGCTCAAGTCATAGGCCAAAGACTTGGCTAAATTCTGATAATATATGTACAATATGAGTTAGGGAATGGGAAGGATAAGGAATATACAAACAAAAAAATCATCCCCAAAGGCAGTGACTTTAGTAGGGACAATGAGGGAATACCCTGTAAGTTAAATAGAGATAGGACATTGTGAAGCAGAGCATCCAGCACCAAATAAAAGGTAAAGGTAATGATGAGAGTGGAGTGAGTAGTGGTATAATGTAAGCCTTTAATGAGGGGTTACAATTTACATTTTTTTATTTAAATAGATTTGTTACTGACATCTAGGGTGAGATTAAATAGGATGAGAGATTCAAAAAGTGAGAGATTTGGGAAGAAATCTCCAGGTTTTTTAAAGCGGCAATCATTTACACTGCAAAATCAAACTGGGTTTGCAGTGTAAATGATTGCCGCTTTAAAAAATAATGGAGAATTCTTACCAAATCTCTCACTTTTTGAATCTCTCATCCTATTAAATCTCACCCAAATTGTCTAAAGTTAGTATTGTGTCTGCCTGAAGTTGATATTGGATCCAAAATAAATTATATAACATACAGATAGAAGCACAGTGCAGTGAATTTGTAGGTATACAGTATCTGCGGTGGCTAAATATGTAATGTGCTCTAGTCTTCTTATAGAGCATGCACACGGGGCGATTTAAGACCCATTTCTAAGTGATCTGACTAGATCACTTAGAAATGAAGCACAAATTACTGTGTGTGCCCCACTATCACTGGTCATCGGCCGTGTTCTATCTATTGAGAACATGGTCTTGGACAGATAGCTCAGTACACATCGCTTGTGTAGTGATTCAGTGTCACTCAGCATAAAGCTCAACTCGCCCCGTGTGTATGGGGCATTAGAGTGAAGATTATTTTAACTATACCTGGAACTAAGAATATTTTATTGATACAATATTTGTGTGTGGGAACCTTACTAATTTAATTGATAACTAATTTTGCATCGGTTTTTAAATATTTAATTATGAAAAATTTAACTTGTTACAGTAAAGGTACAGAACTGCCGCTTCTTTTAACATACATTGTATGGCTGTACGCATAAGGACTACAAATATTTATGAACCAGATAACTGCAAATAATAATTTGTAGATCCTGCTGTGTTTAATTTTTCAGTGGCAAGTGATAAAATTCCCATGTCTAATGACTTTTTGGATGTGTTTACCATGCTGTTAATTGGATACTTGCATGAGGTTAAATATACTGATTGAAATATTGAGGTTAAGTTATGTCAGCTTTTCCAATAAAATTATATTGTATTGTTGTATAAAATCCAGATGTTTATTTTATGCAGTATTAAATGTATGATAGTTCTGTATCATAAAGTTTTTGGAATGTTTTTTTTTTAAATCAATTATATTTCACTCTATTTTTGTGAAGTTGCTTGAAGATAAAAATGTCAGCATTGTGTTCTGTGATCACAAATGATGAACCTTTTAAGTAGATAATCTATAAAGTTGAATTTAGATTAAGAGATGGCTCTGGTATTTAAAGTTGGCCAGGATTTGAATCCCGGAATTGGAGGCTCCAGTCCCAGGATTACGGGATCGAAATGCACCTGCGCATTTGATACTCTTCTCCCGTGTAGCGCTGAGTGGGCCGGGGAGGAGGTGGGTAACTCGGAGTCCGGGCAGATGTGGTGGCATGGTAACACTGTGTGGTTGCGCAGCGTGACCTCTAAAATCATGTTGCGCTGCCTGGCAACAAGGTTGTGTGGCTGAGCAGTGTGCTGTGATCTCTAATACACTGTTTCCCATGCCACTGCGTCTGCCCAGACACCGAGTTACACGCCTCCTCCCCGGACTGCCGAGTAACCTCACCTCCTCCACCTATGGCTAGAGGTAATTTAATTATCCTTGGGGATTTCAGGAGGCCAATCCCGGGATTGACAGTTTTTCAATCCTGAATCCCAGGCCTTACATTTATTCCTTGTAGCAGAATACTAGTTCAGCTGCTGTACTGCAGAACTGGGTAGCATATAGTGTGAAACATGTCGCATGCGCATGGGACCGCGGATCGGAATCTGAAGTAAAACACATACGATTTGACACTTCACACAATTTATCAGCCAGATGCGCAGAAGTCATGTGAATAGGGCCCAAATTGCACTAGTGTATGGCCATTTTTAGACTACACTCTTACAATACAAATATAATTTAAAAAAAAACAACAACATACACGTGTACATCATTCTTTGTATGAACACATATGCACAACATAGTGTGACAAGGAATCACATACACTGGATAAGGCGAAGTCTTGGTCTTTACCTGGTATGCTGTTAACCTGCTACAAAATAAACAGCATACTGTAGGTAAGCACGATTAGGGCATTGCAGAATACAGGTGTCACAGCACAGTTCAAACTCCTTACATTGTTCCAGTAGTCCCTACCATAGCCCACACCCCCAGCCTATCACCTGGGTGGATATTCCACCATCAGGAACATTTACTCTCTGCCATGGAAACACATATCAGGAAAGCACAGGTGCTGCTAATCAGCCCCACACTGATCACATCAGTTTTCCGGCTGCTGCTCTAAAACCTGGACCGGATCCTGCTGTAGAGGTATGCTGTCCCTCCCACAGTAGCTCATCTTGTACACCAGGGAAACCAATCCTGCCTCATTTTTGTAATCCTGAGTTTTGGGCTTGGTAAAATCTTAATCTTGTGATTTCTTGGATTGAATTGTACAAAGATATCCTTCATCCCTCACTGCTTTCATTTCTACTTTTCCTCCCCTGTAGCCCTCTCCCTCCTCCTCCTCCTCCTCCTCCCATTTCACTTATCAAAATCACACAGCGGTAGTCAGAATGGTCTTCTCTTGTCGGCAGGTGATTTGTACCGTCATCTCCCAGTCTCAGCTGCAGTAAAAGAGATGGAGTCCTGGAATGCAGCTGCTCTCAATCACTAATTTGCTAGGGGCAGCAATGAAAAACTCAGCACTTCCTGAGTCTGCATCTGCAAACCACATAGATCTGCTTTGCTGTAATGCTCTTGGCTAAGAATTTTAACTATCTTAAATATAGTTAAAATGAATTGGTTTGCTACACAGGAGCAAATAGCTCATGTGTTAAGGGGCCGGTTCAGACCCGCTTGTAGATGACTGAATTCGGGCCCTTCCCCGATGTTGGGGTTTGCGCATGCACGTTTATGCTCATGTGCAAACCCCCGGAAGCGAACAGCTTTGGAGAGTTTCACACTCGCCAGGCCATTCACTCCAGGGGGCGGGACTGAAGCAGGGGAATGCCAAGCAGATTTATGGGGTGTCGCAGCCTGCTCACAGCGGGCGGCTGACATCACATGACGTCAGCTCCTGCCCTGTATTCAGCGATCATTGGCAGAAATAAAAATCAGTTTAGAAAATAATTTTTCTCCCCTTCGGCTGCATGCGAGGGCATGGGTTCGAGTACACCTCCCCTCGCATTGTAGTGATTGGATTTGTTTGGCAGGGCGGTGCTTACCTGTTTACTTGGCTGCGAACATACGTAGCTTAGTGAACAGCTCTGAATCAGGCTCTAAGTGTCTGACTGTGGTACATGAAGTTGCAGGGGCGTAGCTAGGGTGGAGCCGGTGGAGCACAAGCTCCAGGCGCAGATCTGTCACCAGGCGCCGGAGCCATGCTCTCTGCCGCCGGCTCCCCCGCTCCCCGCTGTGCCCGTCAGAGACAGAGCCTCCTGCTGCCGCACGCGCACCCACCCCTCTTTTTAACTCCTCTCCCTTCCCGTGTGACCTGTAGTCCCCCATTAGATTCGTATAACAGTATACCATTTTGATGGAGCGCTGGGCCAGACGCTGCTGCAGAAACACCTTACAGCCGGAAGGCTCTCTCCCTGCCTTCCGGCTGTCAGTATAGGGGTACGCACGGGGGGGGGGGAGCGGCTGTTAGTATGCGGCTGCCGCTCATAGGAGTGCGCATGGGGGAGGGGGCGTGACGGGCACCCCCTCACGCTTGCGGCCACCTTGTGCCTGTCCTAGCCCTCCAGAATTGCGGGTGCGCCGTGCGTCCTATGACATCACACAGCCCCGCGCCGGAGGACCCACTCACACTGCAAGTGCACTCTGCCAGCTCTACTACAGGAAGGAGGGACCGCTGGTGCAACACCGTCCAGCCTGAGCTCAGCAGCCACTACCTACATAGTGCCCCTGCTTTCCTGCCTGCTTGGTGCCGGAATGACTTTACTCCATCCCTTTGGCCTCCCCTCTCCAAACTGGTAGCTAACTAACCATGATGTGCTGAATTATTATCTTTGTTTTTGTGGGGGACTTATGTGCTGTATTGTATGTGGGGTAGGGGAGCCCTTTGGGCTGTATCATTATCTGTGTGGGAGAGAACCTATGTGCTGTATTATCTAGGGAGAGGGTTATTTGCTGCATTATTCACTGGGGGTCCTATTGTCTGTGTATTACTATCTGTGGGGGGGATCTATGGTATGTGCTCTATTATTGGGTGGGGGACTTATGTGCTCTATTTGACGGTATGTGCTATATTCATTTCTAGGGGTCATATAGTGTAAGGCCCATTACAGAATAGTTAAGTGGCAGTACGGTGTGTAGCGTATAGTGCAAGGTGCAGTACGGTGTGTAGCGTATAGTGTAAGGTGCATTACGGTGTGTGCCATATAGTGGAAGGTGCATTACGGTGTGTGGCGCGCAGTGTAAGTGGCATTACGGTGTGGGGCATTTAGTGTAAGATGCATGACGGTGTGCTGTATAGTGTAAGGGCCAATATGGCATGGAATATAGTGAAGGGTGCATAAATCGGGGGGGGGGGGGGGGCGCAAAACATGCCCTTGCTCCGGGCACCGTGGCACCTAGCTACACCACTGTGAAGTTGACTGTATGGTAAATTAACTATTTGGAGAAGTAAATGCAGGGGGGGGGGGTTGTAAATGGAATTTAGCTAACTATGACATAGTCACTCTAACCCTTATTAATACTTAACAGGGGTACATATGGATGACCGGTGGTCTGGATGCCGGCAGTCAATACAGTATGTCAAAGCCAGCATCCCGATGGAGAGAATCCCATCAGGGGTCAGGTGAGTATATTATTTATTTATTAACAGTTTCTTATATAGCGCATACATATTACGCAGCGCTTTACAGAGTATAGTTGAACATTCACATACGTATACTGACCTTCCCCCTGCCCCTCTAATCCTCCCTTCTTCTTGCAGCCTAACCCTAATCAGATTAATCTGCAGCCTAACCATGAAGGACCCCATTCACTAGTTTGATTTTGCTTGTTCTCACCCGATTACAGTGAATTGGGTTGAGAAGTAGGGTGAAATAGGGCCAAATCTATTGTGTTTGGCATCCAAATAGACCCAATGCTTTGAGTTGAAGTCAGAGGTTGGACATCCTGCACATATGATAATTGATATACTTTTTTGCACCCAAGATGTATTGTATCTGCTTTTCCTTTAACTCCCTGGTAGACTTTTTACATGCGATAAAATTAATGCTATTTATCGCATCTAAATAATGGCAAATCAAGTGGCAAATTGAATGTAAGGACTCCTGGGGAACTGCAAGGAAAGTTCAAGGTAAATTGGGTCCGATTTGTGGCTTAGACAAGTCGGACAAGTGTATGGGGGCCTTCCTGCTATTGCCTAACCCCCCGCACACCGCCACCTAAACCAAACCCCCTGGCATGCAGCCTGACCCTATTCCCCTCTTCTTGGTGCCTGGCAGCCTAACCCTTCCCCTCTCAGATGCTTAACCCTAAATTACCCCACTAGTGCCTAAACCTAACCCCTCCCTTTCCCTGGCCTGACCCCAATCTGTCCGCATACTCAGTGATCAGGATGACTGTTGTTCAGGCATCGGCTGTTGATCCTTTCAAAGTTCTGGTGCCAGTCTTATGATGGCAGTCGGGATGCCAGCAATGGTATACCTACTGCCGGCAACCTGAACGCCGGGTTGCTAACTGCATCCCCTTAGCAGTATGGCTGTGTGTCTTTGCACTTTAGTAACATACCTGAAATAAGGACTACAAGGAAAACAGATATTATACTAATTTCCAATCTTTGCAATCAGAGGCATTAGGATGGAAAGATTATGATGTAGAGTATTTCAGAGAAACAAAAACACATAAAAGGCAGGAAAATGTAGTAAGACTCAAAAATGTTGTTTCTGTTCTAAACAATCACTTATAATAGTGTTCACACAGCAATATTTGAGATTGGTTGGCATCAGGGACGTGCAGTGAGGTGAATGTCTGAGGAGTCCCTGGCAAGCACCAAAGCCAGATTTGCACACAATAAGCCATGAGCCATGGGGTACATACTGGCATTACACACATGTGCAGCAGTATACACTGCTGGATATTCGCTGAGTTTTAATAAGAGATGTGCAGAAAACGTAGCCTCACCTGCCATAGACTTTTTACTCCAGAGTTTTGACTATAAAAATAATTAGAATAATAAAAAAATTTAATTTTTTATATACAGTATTCTTTGTATTTTTGACATACTTTATAAATTCAAAACTTCGGCATATACATTAGTATGACAGGCAAGGCTGTGCCTCATCTGCCTCACCCCACTGCACGCCACGGTTGGCATTTGCTTAAAGAACAGAAACCATAGTTATTTTTTTATTTTAAAATGATTTTTATTAGTTTTCGAAAATACATTATACAAATATATAATACATGCTTGACATAACAAGAAAATAGACAAAGCTTCATAGATTTTTACATTCTTTACAGGTCACTTTGGATTTGGTAGCTTTGTTTATAATCCAGTATCAAGACGCATATTATATTATATATTATAACCATAGTTATTCTGCAGTAGTTATATGTATAAGCAAGAATAACATTTCATACTGACTGACATTTGGAAAAACGTTATCCACCTAATTCATATCTATTCATTTATTTTGTACATCTGATCTCTTTAAATTAGGATAATATATCCTTGCAACCAGCAAGAATAAAAGATGAATTACTCTAGCTGGACACTTAATCATTTTTATCAGCTTCATTTATAGCGATCATGAACTTGATATAACAGAAATGTAAATTATTGGTCGTGAAACGCGTAATGTAATGTGTAATAATGCTTTTCTTTCATCTCCATGCACATCCAGTAGCTGTATTAAATAAATAAATATAACTGTGCTATGCAATTAATCAGTTCAATATTAACAAAAAGGATCAAATAAATAAATGGGGAGCGCTAATAGATATAGAGGGAAACGTACAAAGGAAAGAGAATTAAAGATATGCACCTGTAAAAAAATTATGTTAAGAGACTTTTATAAAACAACAAATGTTTACAACTCTTCTCTGAGGGGTAGATGTATGAAGCAGTGATAAGGGAGAAGTGATAAAGTGCATAGTACTTTATGACCGGCCAATCAGCTCCTGTCTCTTTTTAAACCCTGCCTGTAAATTAACAGTCAGAGGCTGATTAGCAGGTGATAAAGTACCAGGCACTGTCTTAAGGGCCCCATACATCAGCAATTAATTGTGACAATTTTCAGATATGGAGATGATTGCCACAATTAATTTTAGATGTGTGGGCTCCCCCTTTTGGCAATCCCAATCAAAATCGCCAATCTATTGCTTAATCAGGTTTTTAAACATGCTTAATAATCTGGTATTATCTGCGGATCTTTTTTATATGTGTGGGCATTCCCAATTCGTCTCCTTCATCTATTTACATTAGGAACAGATGAAATGACAATCGATTGGGGCAATTTCCAGATATGAAGATGCAATCTTTAGATGGAAAAATCTGCCGATCACTGAAATAAATCTGTAATGTGTGGGCAAAGTCAGATAGATTGTAAAATCCATTTATCTGGCCAAAATATCCCAATATCTGAAAATCCATAAATTGTGATTGCTGATGTATGGGGCCCATTAAGGGCCCCATACATCAGCAATTAATTGTGACAATTTTCAGATATGGAGATGATTGCCACAATTAATTTTAGATGTGTGGGCTCCCCCTTTTGGCAATCCCAATCAAAATCACCAATCGATTGCTTAATTAGGTTTTTAAACATGCTTAATAATCTGGTATTATCTGCAGATCTTTTTTATATGTGTGGGCATTCCCAATTCATCTTCTTCATCTATTTACATTATGAACAGCTAAAATGACAATCGATTGGGGCAATTTCCAGATATGAAGATGCAATCTTTAGATGGAAAAATCTGCCGATCACTGAAATAAATCTGTAATGTGTGGGCAAAGTCAGATAGATTGTAAAATCCATTTATCTGGCCAAAAAATCCCTGGATCTGGAAATCCATAAATTGTGATTGCTGATGTATGGGGCCCATTACTCACTTCGGTACTCTTTACCTAGAAGGGCGCCCGCGATTGGAATCGCGGGCGTCGGGGGTATAAAATCGCGATTTTCCCATAGGGAACAATGTTAAAAAGGATGATTGACCGCGATTTTAATGTAAAATGCCTCAATGCCCGCGATTTTACCATAGGAATCAATGTTAAATGGGCTACAGAGCCCAAATAGGCACAATTAACCCTTAAATGTCCCCCCAAATTTTTAACGCCACACCACGATCCACGCCAACCCGAAGCGTGGCGAGCGCAGCGAGCCCGCGAGGGGCGGCGGTACGCGTCCTCCGACCTTTTCATGCCCTACTATCCACGTCGGCGTGGAGTTGAGAATAGAATAGTGTGGCAAGCGCAGCGAGCCACCGAGCCCGAAGCGTGGCGAGCGCAGCGAGCCCCGCGAGGGGACGCGGATACCTTCACAGGTAAACGCGTCCCTTCGCGGACTTCACAGGTGTCCGCGAGGGGACGCGTATAACTGTGAAGGTATCCGCGTCCCCTCGCGGGGCTCGCTGCGCTCGCCACGCTTCGGGCTCGGTGGCTCGCTGCGCTCGCCACACTATTCTATTCTCAACTCCACGCCGACGTGGATAGTAGGGCATGAAAAGGTCGGAGGACGCGTACCGCCGCCCCTCGCGGGCTCGCTGCGCTTGCCACGCTTCGGGTTGGCGTGGATCGTCTGGTGGCGTTACAAATTTGGGGGGACATTTAAGGGTTAATTGTGCCTATTTGGGCTCTGTAGCCCATTTAACATTGATTCCTATGGCCAAATCGCGGCCATTGAAGCATTGAATGTAAAATCGCGGTCAGCACAAAATTTAACATTGAACCCTATGGGAAATCGCGGTGATCGCGGGCATCGCGTCGCGGCCGTTAATGTACTGCCCGCGATGCCCGCGATCACCACGATGGGCGCCCTTCTAGGTAAAGAGTACCCTCACTTCTCCTTTATCTCTGCTTCATACATCTACCCCTGAAGAGCAGCATTCAACTGCACGGCGAGCGCAGGCCAGCATACGCTGTTTTGGTTACGCCGTGCTTCTGCTGTCCTCCCTGTCTGCCGCTAGTGTTCCCTCTCACTCTAGTCAATGTGTCAGGGGCTCGCTGCCCCTGATGGCAAAAATAACTAAATCCAGCGTGCGCCTGCTACCCACCCTCCAGCAGCCAGAGGGGACGGTGGCAGGCAGGATGGTGGCCTCCCAGCAGCGCATGAGGTGCTGGTAGGGAGGGGGAGCGCCCGGTGCAGGGGACGGGTCCAGCAGCAGCAGCAGACCTCCGGCTCAGCAGCCCCAACACTGGGAACACTGCTTGCTCTTGTTCTGCTGCTTCACTGCGGTTATCAGTAGATGTCAGCGCTGGGGCAGCATTGCTGTAATACCATAGGTGGCTGGAAGCGGAGGCTGGCAGTGTGTGACAGCAGCTGTGCTGTGTGTCCCAGGAATCAGCTACAGCATAAATATAGTCCAGCCAGGACTACACCCCTGGGCTACTCATTGCAGATGCCTGATCCCAGTGTCACTGCTGCTGACTGATCCCAATTCAGTGTCACTGCTCCTGCTGCCTGATACCATTGCAGTATCACTGCTCCTGCTGCTTGATCCCATTGCAGTGTCACTGGTCTGATGTCAGCACTGGGGCTGCCGAAACCAGGAGCCGGTGATCAGGTTACCCCCCCCCCCCCTGGCAGAGAGAAGTTTAACCCCCCTGGCAGTGAGCATGTTAACCTCAGGCAGTGAGCATGTTAACCTCTGGCAGTGAGCATGTCAGTCAAATGCAACATGGAGGAAGAAAAAAAACACAGCATCAAAATAAAAATATATTAATGTGGCGCTTGTAAAGAAATAAAATAATAAATAAATTGACTTGTAGACACCAAAAAAAATAATAAAAAAAAACATTTATTTTGTAAGTACAAATTTCAGTTCCCCTAAAAAAGATGTTGAGAGCAAAACAGCGAACGTCACCAAAAAAGAAAGTGAACACAGTTCTCCATTTTAGCATTGAATACACTTTTTGCAAACTATGCTAAATTTCCCATAGAAATACAACGAATATCGGTGACTAAAAAAAGGCCGACATTCGCTGTTCACTTTTGGCGAACAGGGAGCGTTGAATACGGCGAACATCATTTTTGGCGTAATAATTCTCCATTTCGACAAAAATCAGCCCTGTTTGCTGAAAAAAAAATGGACAATTAAGAACATTGAATACTGCCCTGAGAGATTTGGAAAGAAAGGATCTATGCCTGTCTCTACCTCTAGCAGTCCCGTCAGTTCGATGGGATCTGGTCCGTTGACTGTGTGGAGGCTGGCAGAGAGATGCAGGGGGACTTTGGTCACTTGTTAATCCACACTGCCCGGTTCTTCTTGCTTTGGCACTGGAAGCACCTGCTGGTGCCGACACACCACCTGTTCTTCAATCCTGGTGGCTAAAGCTGTAGCAGGTTCTATGTAGCGTAGCAGAGGTGGGGAGAGGGCTCCATGGACTTTCAGGCAGTGGCTTCAATGGGTTTCATGTGCTTGAGCACACTTTTTCAATAATGATACTTCTGCTATATTTTCCTTTTTGTTTTTATACAAAAAACCTTTATTACTAAAATCGGACGTGGTAATCCCAATAATGGTGTGAACCACATAGAAAATATGAAACAATATTCTGTTTTCCTATGCGCATAAAACCATTGCTGGGGGCTGCTGTGACAAACACCTGGAGCCTTCACCATATAACTCCACAAAAAAGGTCCGGAACTAGCCGATGACGCATTTTTTGCTGGCGTGTCATCTCCCGTTTTGGTGGGAAAAATTCCAATGGATGATGGGAATTGATGACAATTAGGATAGGTATATAAGCCTAACTATGCTGGGAGAGAATTATGCTTCTGAAGGACCCAGTGTCCGAAAGCGCTTAAGCTATAAGTCTTTTTTAAACCCTGATCTGAGGACCATACCATCGGTGGGGATTTCTGTGAAGAAGATCTGGTCCAGTTTCTGGGATTGGTGACCAGGACTCTTTTATTACCATCAACTGCAGATCCTCACACCCTGTGTTTTGAAGCCTCAGAGGGACACCTACCATTATTATGGTGATTTGCGATTTTAATACGTTTACAAGTGACTGCATTTGGTAAATAAATATATTTTTATTTGTGTAACAATACTGCACTATGTCTATGCATGTTTGAGTCCTTTTCAGTGCCTTTGCATAAAAAGAATACTAAGAAGAGAAGACTTCATATCCACAATAAGTGGACTTACATGCGATTTCCTATATATTAACATGTGAGTGCAAATCTCTGCTAATAAAGAAAACCACGTTGTATTGGCAATATTGCACTCTCTTTCCTTTCTTGGAGTTTTTTCAGAGCTTAAGAATAAACAAGCAAAGGAAAGATTTGATTCACATAAAGAGGAAATGCTTTTTTATAAATTGGTGTTGTTTTTCTGGTGAATGGCAACTACTGGCGGCACTATTTGAAAACAGTTATTGTAACCACTTTTATTGTCCTAATGGGATATTCCTCACCCAATTCTGGTTATGTTTGCTATGGATGTTGTTAACGTTAACAGGTTTCATATATGTTTTTATGTTTTTGTAATGATGTTGTGTTGTACACCTCGATAGACATCTATAGGTCTATGAAGACAATACTTTCTTTACTCCTATTTGTGGTAAAATGTAAATCCAAAGAGTTGGCATTCAGATGGTCCTTAACTTCTTCTAATCTCTCTTCTGTTTCTCCCCAAATGAAGAAGACATTGTCTATATAACAATTCCAAATGTCTTTTATTCAACAATATAATATCATCCTTCCACTTTGAGATGAAAAGGTTGGCATATGATGGGGTGAAAGATGTGTCCGGGTGTGGTACGGGACTCCGTCAGTCGGGATCCCGACAGTCATTAGCCCGACGTCGGGATCCCGACTGCCCGGAGTCAGACAGCATGGCGAGCGCAAAAAAGCCCCTTGCGGGCTCGCTACGCTCGCCACACTGTGGGCACGGTGGCTCGCTACGCGAGCCACCTATTCTATTCCCCTTCTATGGGGGTCGTGGACCGCTACGAGGGAAAATAGCGGGTGGCTGTCGGGCACCCGGCTGTCTGTGTTTTGACAGTCGGGATCCCGACGTCGGGTAAACGACTGTCGGGATCCCGACTGTCGGGAACCCGTCCGGCACCCGATGTGTCCATAGCTGTCTCGCACATCTGAATGTAGGACTTGCAATCATTCCAAAAATAATTATGCTGGAGAATGAACTCTATTCCTTACATAATGAAATTGACTCAGTGGCTGAATAATAAAGAAAACGTTAAGTACTGATGGATGTGGTCACATCCTTCTTGATGTCTGATTGATGTATTCAGTGATGTAACATTACTGGTTCCCAGGATATAGTGGTCTTTCCAATCTAACTTTGTAGGATCTGTAAAATATGAATGGTGTCCTTAAATAACTGCACTGTGTGGATACTAAATTGGAAGAGATGGAAGGGATACCAGAAACAATTGGTCGACAGGGGGGTTGTTTCATGAGGTCCTTGTGTATTTTCGATAAGCAGCAGAAGGTAGGTATTTTGGCGTGATCAATTTTGATAAAATCATATTTTTTTTTTATTTATAATTCCCAAATTCAAAGCTTTTCCCAAAATGTGTATTTGTATTTAGATGTAGTCCTTTGTTGGATCGATGTCAAGGACCTCATAGGTGGTGGTGTCTGATAGCAGGTGCACATCTTTAATTCTCTTTCCATTCTACTTTTCACTCTATATCTATTAGCACTCACCATTTATTTATTTATATCCAGTAGCTGTACCTTGTACACTGAGGTAATCGTACTAATTAAGCCCTCATCATTATTATTTAGCAACTAGTAATTCACAATTACTTGCATATATGCAACATAACAAAAGCGTTGGTGAGGGAATTTTTTTATGACATGCTGGCAAGTGAAAACCTGTTTTAGGCATATTGAAAAATAGAGATAATCCCCTTTGAGGGGCATATTCAGCATTCCTCATTGGTTTAAATCAACCCTCTATTGTGAAAAAGGTTATAATAGAAAAAAAAATTGTTTTGATACTGTTTATTGAACTGTTTAGGGAAAATATAACAAATAATGTATGTCAGAGGTTGAGTTAGACCTCATGGGCCGTAGGCAAGATACCGTTTTGGGACCCTCCTCCTTCCAACAATTCGTAGCACTTTAATATTGCTGCTGATTGCAGGCGGCATTGATAGAGTACCTTGGCATGTGTAAATTTTACCAATAAATGCTCAGTTGCATGAACATTGGCATTGCATACAAATCTGAATCAGGCTCTAGGTCTTTTGGAAGTAGGCTTAATACCTTTGTTGCATTTAAAGTAAACTGACTGCAAGCTTTACATGTATTGTTTATCCTATCAAAAAACATCAAAGGAACTTTGGAAATGTGACAGGTCCATGTGTTATGACATTATGCAGTAGGGGTGCAATGCTCCTTTGGCAACATTTTGGATGGCCAGAATATCTTTATTTGGCCCCTTGGGACCTGCAGGGCCCTAAGCAGGTGACTAGGTTGCCTTGTGTAAAGTCCAACTCTGGTGTATGGCAATTGTGAAATGGACAACTCAGTATCCATAATGTAACATAACAAGCAAAAAGGAATATGTAAATGAGGGAAAGTGTGATGGCTTAAGTCTTAAGGCCCCCATACACTACGCGTTTTGGGCCCGATTTCACCCGATTCTGGAGGATCGGGCTGAGAAATCGGGTGAAATTGCCCAAATCGCGTAGGGTATGACATCCAATCTGATAATATTAATAATTATTTCTGCTCAGTATTCACTGCCGAAGGAGAGGGGAAGGGGCCACAGTTAAGTTGCAAGTATAGTCAGAAAACTGAGGGAGAGACAAGTACATTTACAGAGGAGAAGGTCCTCACAGAACTCTCAAAACTGAAAGTGGATAAATCAATGGGGCCAGATGGGATACATCCAAGGATACTAAAAGAGCTTAAAGGGGAGCTGGTAAAACCAATAACAGAATTATTCAACCAGTCACTAGCTACTGGAGTAATCCCAGAGGACTGGAAAACAGCGAATGTAGTCACACTGCACAAAAGTGGAAGCAAGGAAGAGGTAAGCAACTATCGACCAGTGAGCCTTACATCAGTAGTAGGGAAATTGATGGAAACACTCTTAAAACAAAGAGTTGTAGAATATCTCAAAACCAGCAATTTACAGGATCCAAAACAGCATGGGTTTACTGGGGGAAGATCATGCCAAACAAATCTTATTGACTTTTTTGACTGGGTTACTAAAGTAATAGATCAAGGTGGGGCTGTAGATGTAGCTTATCTAGACTTTAGTAAAGCTTTTGACACTGTCCCACATCGCAGACTGTTAAATAAACTTGAAAGCTTGGGATTGGATTCTAAGATAGTTGAATGGATAAGAGCGTGGTTGCAGGACAGAAAACAGAGAGTTGTAGTAAACGGAGTACAGTCAAAGGAGGGAAAGGTTACAAGTGGAGTACCCCAGGGATCTGTACTTGGACCGGTGCTTTTTAATATCTTTATTGGTGATATTGCAAATGGAATTGAGGGAAAAATGTGCCTTTTTGCAGATGACACAAAGGTATGCAACAGGGTAGACACATCAGGAGGGGTAAAACAAATGATTGAGGATCTAGGCAGATTAGAGAAATGGTCAAGAGAATGGCAACTACAGTTTAATGCCAAAAAATGCAAAATCATGCACTTGGGTCTCAGAAATCCAAAGACTCAATATAGTATAAATGGCACTATAATGGAAACTACAGAGGAAGAGAGGGATCTAGGTGTCACTATTTCAGGGGACTTAAAAGCAGGTAGGCAATGTAACAAAGCAATGAAGAAGATGCTTGGTTGCATAGGGAGAGGTATCAGCAGTAGAAAGAAAGAAGTAATAATGCTTCTGTATAGGTCATTGGTACGACCTCACCTAGAGTATTGTGTTCAGTTCTGGAGGCCATATCTCCAGAAGGATATAAATACATTAGAGACTGTACAAAGAAGAGCAACTAAAATGGTGCATGGCCTACATCACAAAACGTACCAGGAAAGACTAAAAGATCTTAATATGTATACTTTAGAGCAGAGAAGGGAAAGGGGGGACATGATAGAAACTTTCAAATATATCAAGGGCTTTAACAAGGTACAGGTGGGAGAAATTCCTCACAGGAAGAGGAGCAACAGAACACGAGGACATGCACTGAAACTAGAGGGAGGAAGATTCAGGGGAAATGTGAGGAAGAATTTTTTCACAGAAAGAGTAGTAGATAAGTGGAATAGCCTCCCAACAGAGGTGGTAGACGCAAATACAGTAGTACAATTTAAACATGCTTGGGATAAGCATATTGATATCCTTACATAAAAATAAGGATCAAATATGGTTTGAGGTAACATGTTTAAAAAAAGGGGCAGACTAGATGGGCCAAGTGGTTCTTATCTGCCGTCAAATTCTATGTTTCTATGTTTCTATGATCTGATGCGTGGTCCCGTGCGCATCGGATCAGATCTGAATGTCGGACGGTCTGCACATAAGATGAATCTTATGTGCAGCCGGCATTGAGCTGGTCTGGGGGAATGGGGGCCGGAGAGTAGGGTCCGGTCCGTAGGTGATGCAGAGAGGGTAGTCAACTAGTGGCAGAAGAGGTGGCGGGGAGCGGGGTCCAGTCAAGCTGCAGGAGGGGTAGTGGGCTAGCGGGTGGACTGGAGAGGTAGCAGCAGGCGGGGAGCGCACGGCGCATAACAGAGTCCGGGTAGCGGCGAGCGGGAGAATAAGAAACATCCTATTCAAAAGACTGGGTGGGCAGGGCGTTCGCTGATTGGCTGAGCTCTTGGCCAATCAGCGGCTGCCCAGTCATTTGAATAGGATGTTTCCTATTCTCTCGCTCACCGCTACCCGTACTCTGTTATGTGCCGTGCGCTCCCCGATACCTCTCCAGTCCACCCGCTAGCCCACTACCCCTCCTGCAGCTGGACTGGACCCCACTCCCCGCCACCTCTCCTGCCGCTAGCTGACTACCCCCTCTGCATCACCCACGGTCTCTGGTCCCCGCTCCCCCAGACAGACCCTGACGCCCCCCCGCCTGCAAGCTCCCCCCAGACCCTGCTCTCCGGCAGCTCCCCCGAATTTACATGTGATAAATCGATCTGATTTATCACATGTAAAAAAATGGCACATCAAGTGCCAAATCATATCAGGAGCTGCCGGGGGAGCTCAGTGGAAGTCGGTGCCGACATTAGGCCGACTTATCCTTAGGACAAGTCGGCATAGTGTATGGGAGCCTTTAAGCTCAGTGAAGCCTCAAAAAGCCTGGTCATATCAAGATTACTTAATTATTTGTTAAAGGTACATGATAATGCCAGGACTATCTTACTGTATCACGTCAAATAATGCAAAGGAGTTTCATAGTATGTTATCCATGACATGCGCTATTGCCATACACTATTGATTATTGTAGAAGATATTGTTGTGAAGTTACCAAATTACATATTTTGAGTAAAGGTGCATACACATTTGGCGTTTTTGCCCAGCGTTTATGCACAGCGATGATGAGGAAAATCGCTGGGCTGAAAATTGCTCAGTGCTTCAACACTGAGCGATTTTCGCCCATCTAAGTGATTTTGCCTGGGTTGGACGGCTTTCTATATCAATATGCTATGTAGAACCAGCTGACACAGACCCAGAGCATAACACCACCATCACCTTTACTGTATCTTCTGTAGACTCTGGCAACAGACTTTCTCCTGAGTACAATCAATAAAGTATGTTAAGTTTCTATGGAAATTAGGAAATCCTAAACTTGGAATATCACATGCAACAGGTCATTCACAAATGTATTGGATCATTTCAAATTCACTCACTGAACTATGGCTTGTTATTATTAAAGATACTGTTAATCTGCAGCCATTGCAAAATCAGATCTATGATCATATGTGCCTCTGGATCTGTGGTCAGTAAAGGAGCAGTGACACCAGCGGCGTAGCTACGTTTTGGGCGCCCCCCCGCCGCCCATGCAAGCCCCCCCAATCCCCCGCAGCCTTACCTTTTGTGCTGGTCCCGGCGGCTCTGTTCTTCTGCTGAGGACCACCACAAAATGGCCGCCCCCATACAGCAGACAGTTTCTGTCTGCTGTATGGGGGTGGCCATTTTGTGGTGGTCCTCAGCAGAAGAACGGAGCCGCCGGGACCAGCGAAATAGGTAAGCCTGCGGGGGATTGGGTGGAGGTGTAACTATAGCACCGCAGCCCCCGGCGCCCCCATATGCACAGCGCCCCCCGCGGTGGCGGGGGCTGCAGTGCTATAGTTGCGCCACTGAGTGACACTATATAACACATCATCCTTTATGACACATCAGTGGTTGGCGAGACCATCTGAGAAACATGGGTACTATAATAATTATCATTAGTGCCTCACAGCACTGAGAACTTGGTTCAATTCCTATCACATCACTCCCTCTGTTTGAGTGGTTTTCTAAATACTCCCACAATTCAAACTTATATGTGTTGGCTATTTGTGGTAGTGAATAAAAATTGTAAGCACTACTCAGTCAGGGTGTGGACAAATAAATGTAAAATGAAGCAAAATATGTGTGCGCTATAAAAATAACTAGTAATAAATAAATGTTAATCCAGATTTTGGAA
Organism: Crinia signifera; assembly: GCF_055691185.1. Lineage (NCBI taxonomy): Eukaryota > Metazoa > Chordata > Amphibia > Anura > Myobatrachidae > Crinia > Crinia signifera. The sequence continues at coordinate 131,721,600 of NC_139220.1, forward strand.
TAAGCATTATTACGACACACGGAAAAAAACAATCCGAAAGCTGTTTGGTAGCAAACTATCTGTACAAGAGGGGTGACACTTGCAAAACCATTTTTGTATAGTCTAAGGTCAGTGGTCCCCCACTCCCTTTTAACTCATGCAGAATGTTTTTTTTGTTTTTACACATAGTCTTTTTATTTAATAGCCATAACTCTTTGTCTATTTAACTCAAATGTATTTCAAAAGGTGGTTACGTTGCTAAGATGGAACAAATTCCCAGTGGGATAAAACCACGACAAATGCATAACACAAGCTGAAATAGCATGTCTCTGTGGATTACACTCACATATAATATTCTTCTGTTCTGTTAGCACACAAACCACAAAAAAGGGAACTTGCATGCGCTAGCATAAATACATAGAGATACTAGGATGGATACACACTTATTCAGAATAACTTTGAAAAAGAGCACATAAACTACTGTAAGAACCTAAACCATAGGTGCTAGTGCAGTCACACATCTGATGTTCACAGACAGCACTGCTAATCACTGAAACATCTTGGGCCAGAAGACTAAGCTTCAAAAGTGATAAAATGGAGAATGAAAACAACCAACCAATCAACTCCTGCCAGCGGCGCAACTATAGCACCGCAGCCCCCGCCGCCGCGGGGGGGGGGGGGGGGCGCTGTGCATGTGGGGGCGCCGGGGGCTGTGGTGCTATAGTTAAACCCCCCCCCAATCCCCCGCAGACTTACCTATCACGCTGGTTCCGGCGGCTCCGTTCTTCTGCTGAGGACCACCACAAAATGGCCGCCCCCATATAGCACATAGTTCTCTGAAACTGTCTGCTGTATGGGGGCGGCCATTTTGTGGTGGTCCTCAGCAGAAGAACGGAGCCGCCGGGACCAGCGCGATAGGTAAGGCTGGGGGGGATTGGGGGGGTGTTTTCATAGGCGGCGAGGTGGCGGGGCGGCAGGGCAGGGGGGTAGGGGTGCTTGGCGGGGCGGCGGCGAGGGGGGGGGCGCCCCCCCCTAATGGCGGGGGGGGGGGGTGCCCAAAACGTAGCTACGCCACTGACTCCTGCCTGACATTTTTCAAACACAGTCTGTCACATTGTAGGAACTAGCTGATTGGCTGGCTGTTTAATCACTCTCAATTTTATCACTTTAGAAGCTTAGAGGGTTATTCTGGTTCACTTGCAAAGGCAAATTCACTCTTTAATGGACAAAACCATATGCACTGCAGGTGGGGCTGATGTAACCTGTGCATATAGAGAGTTAGATTTGGGTGGGGTTTGTACTTCAAACTGATATCTATATAGCAGTGCAAAAAAAAAGCAGTCAGTATTTACTCTGCACAGAAACAATATAACACACAAATCTAACTCTCTCTGCACATGTTACATCAGCCCCACCTGCAGTGCACATGGTTTTGTCCATTAGAGAATGAATGTGCCATTGCGAGTGAACCAGAATAAACCCCTTAGTGCAGCTGGCCCATGGTCTGCTTCCTATAGCTTAACAATAAATGACCCAGCTAGAATGTCCTTGACCTATAGCAGCCCTCACTTCCCTGTGGTTACTGGTACTTTCTGCCCTCATATATTTTGGGTAAGTCGCAGGTGTTTATTGTTAATCAGACTATTGACTTAATAATGGGGAAAAAAATAGTACTGAACAATACATTCTTTTTAATAAAATGTTTTAGTCAAGAGTCAAAAGTTCACATGAAAATAAAACAAAATGGTATAAAGAAGTCATAGAAATAAAAATGTTCACAGTATATTCATGCAGTATCAAAAGGTTATATTATAGAAATAGAAATGGAATTAGAAAGTATTTAGGAAAAAATAAGATATCCACATTTAAGATTGCTACAATTAGTATCTTAAAGATAAATGTACTAAAATTTGTATTTCAGGTGAGTTTTCCCGAATTAAGCTCGGGTTGGGATCATACATTGGTGTATTTTGTATAAGAAATTCATACAATGTCCTAGGCTCATGTGTTTGCTGGAATCATGTTTTTATTTGTATAGAGTTGTATTTTTATTCCGTCTTTTTTTGGTGATTATGCCAAGTACACCATGAATAGCTCTTCCATGACTGGTCCATCTTTCGCAAATACACCAGAAAGCCAGAAAAAGAAGGAGTATTTAGAAGCAGCTTCAGGTAAAGTGTGATTGTTGAAAAGTGTTCTACAGTATGTCGACGAGTAATGCCACAGGCATATAAGTATGCCCCAAACCAAGCAATCCTTTTGAGTTTAGTTACAGTGATGAGAGTTGGTTGTTTTCGGAGTTGGTTGATTTTTTTTTTATTTCTGAGTGCTGTATTGTGTATGAAAGTTTGTGTTTCTTGTAGAGCTGTCATTTAATAGTCTTATGTTTGTGTCTTTTTATTTTAAATCTTCAGTCAATGTTTCTGTGTGTGTGTGTTGTGTGCCGTCTTATATTTTCTGTGTTATTTGTTGTTTCTCCTTAGGTCTGTGAGTAAGGCTAATGAGGTGGAAGACATGGCCGTGTCTGATACTCAGTCCTCTGATGAGGAAACTGAGGAACTGCCTATATCAGGATCAAGTCCAGCCACAAGGTAAGTTCTCCTTGGCAGAGAATTTGGTCCTGTGCATGAGAGGATGAAACATCACCGCTCCTTGTTGTGGCATGTCTCGACGCATAAGAAAAATACCATCTTGGAAAAGGTCAACTTCGCTGTCAATGCCTAGGGCTTGGTGTGTAGTAATGAGGAGGCCTGCAAAAGCACTTTAGCGATATAAAACACTGAGTTAAGGCCAAATTGGCAAAGGAGGCCAATGCCCTTACATCAATATTTACCTAGATTTTGAAGACTCCCATCCAGGTCTTCTTACCACCAGAGATTGTCATGCACACATATGTCAGGAACTGTGATGTGCAAAATAAGTCTGGTAACTAAATATACATTTTTAAGTTTAACATTTTTCTTGAAAAACTTTTCGGGACGTTTGTTGCTTTTTTCTCTGTTTAAAGTAGAGATGTGCGAGGTCCGGATTTACTCGGTTCTTATCATCAAATTAGTGCAGGTTTGGATTTATTCAAACTGTTCTTATTGGCTTCTTATTTTAGTTATGCTAATAGGCAAAATGCTGCGATCTTAGCAGAATCGACAGTGCATGCATGCATCACCAGGGCCATCTTAACAGCATAGTAGGTTCTGGGCAAGGAAAAGCATTGAGCCCCTACAAACGTATTCACGGTAACTGTGCTATATAAGTAACTGTAAATAAATAAAAATATAGGTACTGTTTTAGTTTCACGGCGGCAGCGTCTCAGCCGCAGCAGCATCTGCTTCCCCTTGCGGGGCACGCTTCGCTCGCCCACGCTACGGGCTCGGTGGCTCGCTACGCTTGCCACGCTATCTAAAAATTAACTCCATGCCAACGTGGATAGTGGGGGTATGAACCAATTCACGTTGGCATGGACTTTATTTTAGATAGTTTTCCGAGCGCCGAACCTGGAAGTAGCGGGCGGCCATGCTGCCGCCGTGAAACTAAACAAGAACCAAATATATAATGATAAAAACAGTATAAATAAAAGTAAAGTAGGATAAAGTTGCACTCAGGTTAATAAGCACCAGCAACTGGGAGACTCACTGGACTGTGCTAACCTGTAAGGTATTTGCATATTCGGTACTTATATGTTAGTTGGGCGCCCATTACGTAGTTTGCGTAGTGGTGTATTGAAAATACCAATACACCACTATGCTGGCTACGTACACTACATTACTTAAGCAAATGACGTAAGTTACGCAAATTACGTAACTGGAGCCCTGCTAACACATAAAGGATCATATGCCCACTATCCACGTCATAACCCCAGTGTCCACATGGGCGTGGAGTTCATTTCAGAAAGTGTGGCGAGCGCAGCGAGCCACCGAGCCAGAAGCGTAGCGAGCGCAGTGAGCCCCGCGAGGGGACGCAGATACGCTCAGGACACTTTCTACAATTAACTCCACGCCCACGTGGACACTGAGGTTATGACGTGGATAGTGGGCATATGATTGTGTAAGTGCGTGTTGTGTGTGTAGTGTGCATGATACTTGCCATCCCGGCGGCTCCGGCACTCGGCTCCCTGCAGTCCCGGCCGCCATGACAGTCCAGCATGTACGCTATGTACACTATTAGCGTAGTGCCGCTGGGGGAGCGACACTATGTGATGCTCCCCCAGCGGTGACTATGCTAAATCACCGCCATTACTCCCCGCTGCCTAGAGGCTTCGCCCCCGCCCAACCACAGCTGATTTCCCGCCGCCTGCCCCGCCACCAGGACGATGTAAGTTAAAACCCCCCCATGTCTGCCCGGCCGCCCCCTCCCGCCGCACAATCCCTGCCTGACGCCCGAAATTAACCGGCCGCTCGGCAATGGCTTCGCTGAAAGCTACGTTGTCAGCGTAGCGTAGCCGGGCGCCCGGCTAACATATAAGTACTGCATATTCAATGTCTGGCCAGACACATTAAATGGACATATTTAAGCTTACAGTATTAACTGATTATATACTTTTGCTTTCTGGACTAACAACTATACAAACTTTGCTTCTATATGGTTCAAAGAGCGGACATTAATTACCAACATATTAGAGCTTAAATGCAGGACGTGGCTTTTCTTGACATTGTGACATGGATCCACTAAAACTAAGCAAATCACTGTTTATGTCACTATTAAGTACTAACAACAAATAACATCCTAATTGTTGCTATGCAAAAAGTTACCAGGAGCTAATTGGTGTTATCATTAATTCTGATTTTATTTTATGTTTACTATACCGGTATCTTATCCAGTTGTCCAATAAGGCCAAATTTTTGGTTAATATTACGCTTTCAAAATTATGAATATATATTTTTTGGTCTAGTATTAATACTGTTTAATTGGTAATCTTTTGCTGAATAGCTAGTGCCGGACAATATACTCTTTTTGTGCTCATATATAGGTAGTTGTTAATATCCAAATATAAAAAAGACATGAAAAGTATTAAAATAAGTATCAAAATAATGTAGCAAGCTTAAGCTGTGACCACAATGGACAAGGTACTATAGGCGAAGGAATAAAATGGGCCACATGAAAAAAGTATTGCATCTTACAAATTGTAAGCCAACACCAGTGTAATATCGGGCACCCCCAGCTCAGGTGCCTTTAAGCCCCAAAGTATACATGGGCATGTATTAGATATTGCTGCTGTGCCATCATGAGCACGCATATTATATTACACAGCCCAACACTTGTTTTGGTGGTGAGATGTTTGTGCTGATTTTATGTATATTTGGTGTGCTGATCTCAAATATAACATTAATTTTCACCTATCAGTTCTATTTTTTGAGATATAAACATAGTCTGATTTTTGTTACCCTATTCATATTAGGCCTATGATTCACATAATAAAAATAGAAAACGTTAAAAATAATATATTCTAAAAATATTTTCTACAATAGTTTAATGACATGAATAAAACATACTAACATTACAGTTACACTGTAGTGACTCGAATAACACTTTCTCTAGATAAAATGAAACCATAAATTAAAAGAAAATTTGTATATGAAGCTTTTTTTGTAGGACATTCTAGAATGGACTTTTGCGCCGATTCAGGATCACTCAATGTGATCCAAATTTGGCCCTAGACCCGATGGTCGGGATTGATGCATTTCTGCGCATGTGCAAACCCTGGTCCTGAACAGCTTCAGTGAGTTATTTCGGGGCAGAAATAGGGCTGAACCATGGGAACGCCCAATGTTTTATGGGTGTCCCCATGAAAAATGCTGGACATTCCCATGGGGATGCAGGCCCTATCCGTCAACCTGCAAAATGCCAGTGTTAACATCTACAGTAAAGAGTCAACTCTGGGATGGTAGCCTTCTAGGCAGTAGACACTGGCATTTTGTGGGTACCATTTAATGAAGCTGCCATTTGAGGACCTGTGAGGCATCCATTTTTCAAACTAGACCTGTGGACATGTGAGGCATCCATGTTTCAAATAGACACTCTCATGTACTTGTCTTCTTGCTCAGTTGTGCACCAGGGCCTCCCACTTCTCTCTCTACTCTGGTTAGAGTCTGTTTGTGCTGTTCTCTGAAGGGAGTATTACACACATTGTAGGAAATGTTCAGTTTCTTGGCAATTTCTTACATGGACTAGGCTTAATTTCTAAGAACAAGAATAGACTGTCGAAATTCACATGAAAGTTCTCTTTTCTGCCCATTTTGAGAGAATTGAACCTACAAATGTGATGCTTCAGACACTCCACTAGTTCAAAGGAAGGCCAGTTTTATGCTTCTCTAATGAGGAAGCCTATTTTCAAATGTGCTAAAGACCCCATCCATGAGTGCGATATCACCTGTTTTCATGCATTTGCGATGCTTTGCTCTGACTGATTGCATGAAAAGTGACACGTTGAAGCTGATTTTAGTGCAATTGTGATGCCAGATGCGCTCCTATGTGCCTTGCATCTCAGTCGCAGATCTCACTGGCTGCCATGAATATCAATCAACACCACACCTGAATAGGTGCACATCACAGTGCATTTGGACACCTGCGATGCGATTGCATGCGATTACGTGGAGGAAAGTTAATAGCCCATCCCAACTGATGAATTGCATGTGTACATTGCAGGTAATAAAAGGCCTTTAAGATTTATCACATGAGATGGATCACAGTAGGATAGATTGCATGTGATAAATATCATATAAAAAAAGCCCTCTCGTACCAAATTGCAATTGCAAGCCTCCTGGGAAGGTCCCGGACAGATTGTAAGGAAATTGCATGCAACCAATTGCTGAGAGATATCGCACTAGGGGATGGGGGCCGTTACAAAATTGCACAAGGGTTTTCTAATCTTCCATTAGTCTTCTAACGCAATTAGCAAACACCTGTAGATATTCCTTTAAAAACCAGACGTTTACAGCTAATATAGTCATTTACCACATTAACAATGTATACAGTTTATTTATGATTATTTTAATGTTATCTTCATTGAAAAACAGTGCTTTTCTTTCAACAAGTGACCCTAAACTTTTGAACAGTAGTGTACTATGAATAGAGAAGTTGTAAAAATATCTGATAGAAGAACTGTTGACCAAAAATGTAATAAACGTAATAAAATACAAATGCAATGTAAAAGAAGAAAAGAAAAGGCAGAAACAGTAAAGGGGGAAAGGAAGGAGGGACATAGGCTAATGGAGTCTGAGTCGCAAACAATATACAGGTACAATAAAAAAATAAGAAGAGTACAGTATAAGATACATATTGTATAAAGGACAATGTGAGAGAAAGCAAAAAGATACAACATCACATCTTTCCATCAATCACCAGTACCAATTCATTGAAGTACTGTAGGTAACAATTAGTTGATTCAAATAGGGATAACACATGTTGTTGTTGGGATGTTTCCAATGTGTCTATAATACTGCTTTCACATTGCAGAAATGGGTAATGACACGGTATTCTTAAATGGGACTTTAAAACGGGTCTGAGCCTTGAGACCTTTCACATTGCAGGTGAAAACCGTTTTAAAAATCATTTAATACCATTCAAACATTCAACCCGTTTAACCCCCAAGGGACACGTTTCAAGTCATTGAAATAGAGCTGTTCAAACTGCCAAAAAAACGGCTTTGAACCGTGTAGGACTCTGCTTTTTAACCGTGTTGAAATACCGGTTAACTTTAACCGGTAAATCAACTCTGGCACTTTCACATTGCAGCCTTAAACGTTTTAAAATGGAAAAAAAAACGGCAATATACCGTTTTAAAAGTGCGATGTGAAAGGGGTATAAGTGGGCCCCTAAATCAGAATCACTTTATTGGCCATGTACAGTAAACTCTCGTATACTAGGATTTTTTGTGGATACAGTGCAGCTTCAAACATGGCACAAGAGGGATAACAGGACATACATACATTGCATCAGTTGCGCATAAAAATGTCAATTCCCATGTTATGATTTGCAAGGTCAGAGCAGTTAGGTGTTTAGATTAGCAGTATCTTAGAGTACATTGATACAATGGTATTATTGATTATATATTGTTTCTACGGTAATTCACTTTTTGTGGTTTGATTAGCTTTAAGTCTGAGGCTGATATAGCTTCCATGTAGTTAGTTAAAATATGGGCCTAACTCAGATCTGATCGCACACGGCTGTGAATTTGCCGGCGGGCAATTATTGATAGGCTACACATGAGTATAGCACCTAGTACGCATGCAAGAGGCCATCTTGTGATAAAATTCTGCTACATTTTCAATCTCTGGCTGTACGCAAGTTGATTGATCAAAATACAGTTTTTGGGTGGTAAACGGCTGTTTTCTGGGAGTGTCATGGAAAATGCACACATGCCCGAGAGTTTTAGGGGAAAGAGTGTGATGTCACATCTGGCCCTGAACAGCCCATAAGTGCTGGACTAAGCAAACTGCACACAGTGGAAATATTATTAGATACAAATGGATTTGCAGTTAATCGATGAGCCATGTAATTTTTACCAGCACTAAGCCAGGTCTGGCCATCCTGTGGCTCTCCAGCTGTTAGGAAACTACAAGTCTCAGCATGCCATAACCCAGTTTTTCTATTAGAGAATGTTAAATCTGTGGCAATGCATGCTGGGATGTGTAGCAACACAACAGCTGGAGAGCCATAGGTTGGCCGGGGTGCCCTAAGGAAATCTCAGGCTTGCACGGGGGATTGTATACCTGAGAAATCTGGGAACCCCTATTTGTCGGGTTCCCTGATTTGAGCAGGGCTCAAGAAAAATTAGCAGCCCAGCAATCAGGGCCGAATTAGGCCCTATATGTAAACTTTTTCTTTTTCCATATGACCTTATTTTCACTTGTCTTAAAAAATGTAATATTGCATGGAAGCGAGTCCTGTTATGAAAAGGATTAAGACAATATAATTTTAATGCTGTTAATGTGACCAAATAGTTAGAATGTGAAAACAAATATTTTTTGTAACTGCAACCAGTTTTACATTGAGGTGATCAGGATACATGCCCCAGCTAATTGTTTAATGGAGGAAACGTTGAATGTGTCCTTTTGTGTGAAGTCTGTTTAGAGGTAGAGCTTCTGATTAATAATATTTGATTTGTAATAAGAGATCTCACTATGGGGCGTGGCTTGGCCTGCTAGGTGAGAGGACGCGACTGGGGTGAGCTCCGCAAAAATCCTTATAAATACTTCTGCCCCAGGGACCGCGGTGACTTGCCTCTTGCCCGCTTACCTTCTGGAGCCTGTGCTGTGTCCCTTGTGCTGCCCGCTGGTCTCCTCGGATCCCTCCGTGTGCTGCTTTGCCACGCCAGCCTGCCGCGCTCCGGGTTGCTGGGCGCCATCCTGCCTCCTGTCATCTCCCTGCTCCTCCGCTGCGGTGCTGTCTGGTGAGTGAGGCGGCGGGTGTGATGGACGCTGTGCTACCTGCTGTGGAACGCTGATCTGCCCGACTGGAGACTCCTGCTGAACGGCACGGAGGGGAACACCTGGTGCCCACTGAGTTGCTGCTGTGGCCGGAAGAGTGTTGGGCACCATTTTATATCTCCCCTCATTTTAGAATCGCGCTTGGTACTTTGCCTGGTGGCAGTGGATGTCTATAACGCTGCTGAGGCTGAATCTGCACACAGGTCTGGTGTATATTTGGTTTTTTTTTATCACTCTCCTGCACAGTCTGGCCTGACATACAGCTTCTATGATTTGCATCACTACCATCCTACTGTTTTTGGCGGTGTGCTAGCCACCGTCAATGTGCCCTGAATTACTCCTATAGTGGTGTCTGATTATTGTGCTGGACTTTGCCTGTGTATTACCCCACCAGTTGGTGCTGTCACCCTTAATACTGTGCTGCAGAGTCTGCATTGCTGGCTAAATAGCTTCCAGATGGCTTGCTTTATGCAGCAGATACTTCAGGCTATCGCTGCCTCCACTGAGAGACTTATCACTAAACTTGATACTATAATGACTGCTCCTACAAATGACTTAAATACTACAAATATGCTAAATTTATCCAGCATGCAAGATGGATATTCTCCTGAACCTGAAATCCCCATACTACATGCATGGCCTGCTCAGGTTGTGATATCCACTAAGATTGATGCTATGCTACCTGCAACCTCAGATGCTCTGGACGCTATCTCCAGATCTCCTACAATGGTGGCGTCTCAGAGGCTATCCAGTACACTGGATGGATACACCCCTATACCTGAAATCCTTTCACTGAGTATCTGGCCACCATCTCCTATGAAAGCTCCAGGCCTCTTTTGTGTGACTGCTCAAGATGATTTCCTTTTCCAGGAGTCTTTCTCTGCCTACCTCCGAAATCCATGTATATATCCTCGGGCGCAAGATAAACCATGTGCTGATTGCTCTCCTGCTTCTTCCCATGTAAAATGGGTCACTACTGACTTTCTGTCTTTCTCCTATACTTATGCTGGATGTTGGCCAGATTAGTGTACGAATATACGTATATGGACTTGTTGCTACTGAGAACCTGATCCGTCTGCTACATCTTTTATACCCATGTGTATTCCCTTAATTTTCTGCTGGTACATTTGTATTTTATGCTTTTGTGTAACAGGGCAATATTTGATTACTCTCCTGTTTGTTCCACGAGGCTTAGGTCTGCCCTACTATATACTACGAGTCGGCTGCCCCTGGCGGCCCATATTGTTTAGGCTTCAAAATTGATCCTGGCCTTATTACGGCCATTAGCTTAACCCCCGTTAGTTATCCTTTATATATCCTTCCATATTTACATAGCTGGGTGAGAGGGTGGGTGGGGTGGGAGGGGTAGGTTAGTTATTTGGCGTGATTAGCTTAATTTTTAGCTGATGGCCACTAATCTAATCCCTCTTAAATTAGTGTAGTTTAATATAGGTTTGAGGAAGGGTGCTGTTTATTGGGATCCAAGTATGCCTAGGGTTGGGTTAGGCCATACAGGGTGGGGGGTTTTGGGGTGGTTTGTGTTGGGAAGTTTGATTTTATTTAACTCTATTTTTATTCTTCTATCCGACTGATCAGACACGATTATGGTATATATTCTTGTTTTCTTTCTTGTATCTTTCTCTCTAATTGACAATATATATATTTAATAGCAATTGTAATGCTGATGTACGATCCTGTCACTTCTATGGCTATTCTCCTAACATTGGGGGTGGGTTGGGTGACTCAGAATGGCGCCTTCGGTCGCTCAATCCATGACCACTTCTTAGTACAGTGTTAATACCCTTAATACTTTGGTATCTACCATGCTATCCTAATTGTCTATGACTGTGTCAATTGTGATACTTGCAATATGTGTCTGATACTCCCCATACTGGCTCTGGGAGTTTTGTTTTGTCTTTTTCTTTTTCAAAAATATCAATAAAAAATACTTAATTAAAAAATAAATAAATAAATAAGAGACCTCATTATATTGATTTTACCCTTTGAGTGCCAACATCTCTGTGACAGATGTTCAAAATATCCACTAAAAATACCAGCGTCACGAATAATTGTTATATAAACTCATACAGGTCATTATGATGATTAAAAATGTTTGCTTGCCAATTTTTATACCTATTTTGAGAAATTCACTTGGCACTCAAATGATTATATGGTTATATGAGGTTATATAAGGGTTAAAGCTTATATGGAACATGGATGGATGTTTCTGGTTGTACAAGGGTAAGCATAACAATCTGCAAATAAGTTTTGTAATGTGAGCTGTATTTCAGGAAAGGAAAGAGGTAGCAACCTTGTCTCGTTCCATTGGAAATTGTAAATCGGTTTCGAATAGAGACTGCTTTAGTCACTGAAGCATGTGGAGCTCGGTAATTCAAAATACATTTCTTATTATCTGGTTTTTCACATAGTTGATAAGATTGCACTAAGAGAAGGGCCATTGAATCTGAATCTATGGAGTCAAAGTTCCATAAAAACACCATTTAATATGGTAGAATGATTTTTTTCAGTAATACAAGTCATGTTTTGGATTGAGGTACATATGAGATTCTTCTAGTATTGTCTAGTGTGTGTCTCTCTGGGATAAAGGCAGTATGGCCTGATTCGGGAAGAAGACTTGCAAAGAAGTTAAAACTAGAGGCAAGCAAGGACACAAACATGTATAAATAAGTATTTTACCGGAAAGTGCAGTAATGTGGCATAGTTCACTTTTACATCTTTTTCACTTAGGGATGTGTATAAGACACATTTGTGGGGAAAACAGATGCTCAGTGCTTGCTGTTGTCTCTCATGTACCTTGTGTGTCACAACTTCATTACGTATGGAGGCTAGATAAGGAATTATGCATTTGTGTGTACTATTCTGTATGTATGTATGTATAGGATGGAGGAGTTGAATCATCACTTAACCCCTTCCTCATTACAAGACATATATGCACAATAATGCATTAACTCCCCAATTAAATACAAGAAGATCCTTCACTACCTACCAAACGGGTAACAAATTAGGTTGAATCTAAACATCTAAGAAATTGAATATGGTGAAATATTTAGTGGTGGCTTCTGCTTGATTTAACTTGAAAGCTCTTTTTTAGCCGACAACTAATACACCCAAAGGTTAAGAATTCTATTTGGCACAACACAATAGGTGAAGTGTCTTGAAACTAAAATCTAAATTGCAGTGTACAAATAAAGCAGTTTTTTACCCTGTACAGAAACAAAATTCACCCAAATCGAAAGGCCCATACACACTAGGCAATTTTGAGATGAAAATAACTATTTTTTGGTGTTTTGAGCTACTTTCAGCTCAAAATCTGCTAGTGTATGACCGGATGACGAATGCTGATGCATGCTCCCACATAATCGCCAGATTTGCCCATCGGGCTGTTTTACCAGTGAAGTGAAGCACTTGGTTCAACCCACCCATGAAAAATTACTGGGCCGGGTGAAAATTGCTCAGTGAGTATGCACTGAGCGATTTTCACATGATCGGTTTGTATACACACTGGACAAAACCACCCAGTGTGTATGCACCATAATGCTCTCTGCACATGTTACATCCGCATTTTCAGAGCAAATTTGTCCATCAGGTCTGAATTAGGCCCATTTATGGGTGAATTGGGCATAGACCATAAGCTGGCCATACATCTACAGATTTAGGGCCAGATGCACTAAACTTCAAAAGTGATAAAATGGAGAGTGATAAACAGCCAGCCTATCAGCTCCTACCTGCCATGTCAAAGACTGTGTTTGAAAAATATCAGGCAGGAGCTGATTGGTTGGTTGTTTATCACTGTCCATTTTATCACTTTTGAAGATTGAAGATTGTCAGATCTTGCTGGTTGGAACGGAAAAATGGTAATGGATGAGAGAAAATGACAGTTGACCATTTGCTTGGAAATACTGGAAAACTGACAAAAACTGTTGTTCAGATATTACCAGATTTTTGTTTCAACCAGGCAGATCAAACAATAAATCTGTAGATGTATGGCCATCTTTACAGTTAAGATTCCCATGAGGCTAATGCAATTTTGAGTCTGCCTTTCAGCCATTTATTTTGTTGCTCTGCCCAGAGTAGTGTCCTCATTCAATAGGTAGCAAAAAAAGAAAGCTAAGCAGCCCTGTATATAAGTGATAACATTTGGCAAAATGTAATACAATGTAACATACAGAAATAGCACATAAAACACCATAGCAAAAAAAGTAAATGGCACCCACAATATTAAAAGTGTCCCCTTTCCCCTTCTGTCTCCCACACAAAAGAACCTGCTCCGGCTGCCTAGGCGCTGCCCAGTTTGGCGGGCATGTGCCCCCCGCATGTAATGTCTTAATGTAACGTATGTAATGTTCCCCCCCCCCCCCTTCATCCCTGCTTGATGCTGCACTGTAATCCACAAAAAATTCCTAGTGTGCACAAGCACACATGGCCAATAAAGTTGATTCTATTCTATTCTAGTTCACAGAGCACTACAGATGCTGCAAATACTCATCTAAGGTGGGCACCCATCTATATCCATTGTGCATCTGTTAACGGGATAGAATTGGGTGCTATTTAGTGGTGTATTCATTTCTGGGCTCCACTGGAGGAGGGGTGAGGACATTTGGGGAATTATGGTAATGAGTTGTTTGTCTGTGTTCGGTATCAGTGGGGGATGTGGGGTATTATTTGAGATGCAAAGGTTTGTGGTTTGTCACAGCAGCTTAAAGGTCTGGGGGCCACTAAACTGCCAAGCATATTAAAAGTAATGGCTTCAGCACAGGTGTAGTAATGTATTAATCCCGCCTATTTTAGAGTTGGATCCTCCTACATTTGATTTAGTGCCACTCATGTAAGGCCACTTCTTGAAAATATTCAGTTTCCAATCCATGCCTGAGCCTTTCTCTCATTCGGGTTGTTTTTTTTAAACAGAGGCTGTTAGTATTTTCTTATGATATGAATAATTACTAAAATATAACCTTTGAAAACATCTCCATGGAAGATCAGGACAACCTCCTGAGGTGCAATTCCATCATATTACAAATTCCTTAGAGCAGGCATGTCCAAACTGTGGCCCTCCAGCTATTGTGAAACTACACATCCCAGCATGCCTTGCCATAGTTTTCCCTAATAGTAAAACGGTGGCAAGGCATGATGGGACTTTTCGTTTCACAACAGCTGGAGGGCCATAGTTTGGACATGTCTGCCTTAGAGCCTCTGTGAAACACTTTTCTTTGCAAACTGCTTAATGGCTTAATCATTTCCCCACTGAAAATTGAATATCTTCTCAAAATGCTGGAATATTCCATCACAACTTTTCCTATGGCCAAATTTACAGAAATATACTTAAATGTTTTTTTACCAATAATCAGGATTTCAAATGGGAATTTTTGAAAATGCCAATTGCCATAAATTTAATTATTCATCTGGAGTTTTATTCCATTGTTTTTGGTCTTGCCTGATTATTAAATAATTTTTGGAGACAGGTTTGCAAATTTACAATGGACCATTTAGTCAGTTATGTCCCATTCACCCCAGAATGGGCCATATGTGGTCTGTTACCCTCTGACATCAGAATTCCTCAAGCTGTAAGAAAATTACGATTGGTGATCTCAGCGGCCTATGAATTCATTTTGCAATTATCGATACCCCCGGCCAACTCCAATTATTTTGAAATAAACTTTTTTTTCTCTACCATATGGATTGGTTGGAGGCTGTCACATCTGAAGTAGCACCAGCTGGAGAATATCGTAAGCTGGGTGCCTTGACGTATGGAGGTTGCATCCACGACAGAATAGAGAAAACAATAAGAGTAAAATATAATTGGTTTAATGAGAATATTGCAAACAGTGATAATGATGATATAAATGGTATATGGCAGATATGCAAATATAAAGTCAATTGTCCAGTAAGTTATTGTAATAAATGATTAAGCTTAGTCCTTAAAGAATATTGCAATATAATTGAAAAGTGGTACTTGAATAAAAGTCTTTAGGTTGTAGAAGGAATTGAAGATTGGATGGGTTGGAGAACAAATGAAGATTGTATTGCAAATTGGAAGATTGGATGAATGATTGAAGATTGATATATTGGATGATTGGTTGAAGATTGAGAGATTGGATGATTGATTGAAGATTGAAAGATTGGATGATTGGAGGATTGAATGATTGGAGAATTGGATGATTGTTTGAAGAATGGAGGATTGGATGATTGGAGAATTGGATGGTTGTTTGAAGAATGGAGGATTGGATGAATGGAAGATTGGATGGTTGTTTAAAGATTGGATATTGGAGGATTGGATGGTTGTTTAAAGATTGGATGATTGGAGGATTGGATGGTTGTTTAAAGATTGGATGATTGGAGGGTTGGATGGTTGTTTAGAAATTGGATGATTGGAGGATTGGATGGTTGTTTGAAGAATATTGGTAAATGAAGAATGATGAAGAAGAGTTGTCCTTTGCTGAGTGAGACCGTGGCTGCTGCCAGAGGTAACCGTGGAAGTAACCGTAGGGAGAGTAGCAAGGTGAGACCCCTTAGAGAGCCTGACCTTGCATGTCCACATTGGCGGTAAGCAGAGTCCGATGGTACGTGAAGCAGTGAACGGCCAGCAGGATCTCTTCCGGGAGAAGCTCAGGTTGTAGTGAGGACTACAGAGCCAGGTTGGAGCGAGTAAGCTCAGGAGCGTAGTGAGTACTACAGAGCCAGATGGGAGCAATGATGCTGCAGGGTGGACATCATTGTACTGACTGCCGGACTAGCCTGAGCAGTCAGTACTTACCATGTGAGCTGTGCCGGGATTGGTCAGGCAATCAGGGAGTGAGGCGGAGCTGTGCAGGAGTGGCTGGGGAAACCAGGAAGATGGCGCCCGCCAGAGGGCAACAGATTCTAGCCGGCCCTGATGATACGCAGCTGCGCAAGCACCGGCCTTTAAACAGACGCTGACCAGGCACAAACACACATGGCGGCATGCTACACATATCCTGCATGACACTGGAGCACAATACGCCGGTGTCACCACGTGGTGACAACGCGACCATATGTACCCCTGTGAAGCCAGAGACATGAGCAGAGGTGAGCAACATGGTTTTAGTGTACCCAGAGGGTCCAGGGCTGAACGCTACACAGGGGTTGTGGGCAAACGCCATGGTGGATGTGACAGAGGCCTTGTTCCAAAAGGAATCACTCTCTAAGAAGAGCGTGGTTCTACCCAGGTCCAGTGTAAGGCTTCTCAGCACCCTAGGCAAAACTTCAACCTGTTTTTCCCAGCCCCCCCTGGAAAGGTGGGCAAGTCCCCTTCTTTCCCTGGAGGCCCTCTGCACCCTCCCCTTTGCTACACGCAACAGAGTACAAGGAGGAGGGGCAGCAATGTAGATTCTCAAGAGAAACTATGGAGGTGAAGTCTTAGAAGTTCCACAGCTGCCACCTGCATTAAGTACAACAAGGATCCTCATCCTTGATTTTTTGATTTGCAGACTTGGTGGCGCCCCCTCAGATCCCGGCGTCCTAGGCAGATGCTTTAAGCTGCCTAATGGTAGAGCCGGCCCTGGTTCTACCAAGTACCACTATTAATAATAGTTTCAGTAACACATTGTCGTATGAAACAGATTGATTTATGCATGATCCTCCAATACCGCTTTGTTAGATCTATGATATTTAACAAATGCTGTTGTTTCATTGCATTGTACTTATGAAAAACTGACATTTCATTTTGATTGTCTTGGTCTCGGTACAATCAGAGACACTGTTGTTGTACAACAAACATACTCTTTATTGTCCAGTTTTAGAAATGTTCTTTCAAAAATTAGGAAAATATAAACTATCAATGATTTTTATAAAATCTTATAAAAATCATAACGTCATAATGTCATAACGTCGACATTCACATATTCACATTGTTGACATTTGGAATCTTAAGTCTCTGAATGTTAACATTAGGATATGGTGGTGGTTGTAGATGGGGCTGTTGGAGGGTAGTGGTGGGGTTGTAGGATTTATGCAATAGGGGGAGGGATAGTTGGAGAATAGTCTTTTCATAGTTCAATGCTGGAATTGCTACTCACATGACCGCTGAGACCCAGAAGCCACTGCTGAAGATGCTGCTGCCTCTGGGACATATAAGGCACCACTAAATCACCATGGGCAGTTTGTGACAATCTATCATGTCAACATTTCAGCAGCATCCATGTTCCGCAGGTTACCATTTCATGTATATCACATAAATGTGGATGTACACATTGCTTATTTTCCCTGGCTCATGCAGAAGATCTAGGATTTGATTTATTTGAAAGAATGACAAAAGTTCCTCAAACTTCTGTTTCCAGGAAATGAAAGCAATCTGAACGCTCTCATAACTCTCTCATTCACTGAAAGCACAACTGAAAACTTGAGGAATACACAGGAAAATATGGCACATAATTAGGTTTTGGGCATAGGAAAGTATTTGAGCAATCCTTATTCCGGATGAATTGAAATTGTGTTCCCTAAATGTATTCTGAGAGACGGGCAGTTGCTTTCTATTTTCACTGCCCTACTGGAAAAGAAACAAAAAAAAAAATGCTTGAAGTATCAAATGCACTGAAGTAAACGAAAATAGATTATTTTTGTAACCGACAATCTTCAAGCTTTCAATTCTGCTTGTGAGTTTTCCATATTGCTGCAGTTCTAAAATTATCCAGCAAATTATCAGTGAGATACAAGAGGAGCCAGAAGCAGGAAATTAGTTTCATGTTTTTGGAGTTAACACCTTCTTCACTTAAATGATGAACTAAAGATAACTGGGAAAATGTATATGGTCCCAACCACCAAGGAATTTGTTTGGGCAGACATGTATAATATACAGTAATGCTTGATGAACAAATTAAAAGATATTAAGGGGGTTATTATGGTTCACTCCTTCTGGCAAATTCCTTCTTAAATGGGCAAAACCATGTGCATTGCAGGGGGCAGATGTAAAATGTACAGAGAATATTAGATTTGGGTGAGTTATTTTGTTTCTGTGCAGGGAAAATACTGATTGCTTTATTTTACACTGCAATATAGATCTCACTTTGAAGTGAAACCCCACCCAAATCGAACTCTCTCTGCACAAGTAACATCTACCCCACCTGCATTCTGTTGGGAGCAATCTGTCCATGCAGAAAATGTTACTTTTAATACAGCATAAAAAAAATTGCCAAAACTAGATAAAACTTCACAAAGAGAAAAGGAGGAAAATGATAGTGAGGGCTAACAATAATATAAGGTGTTTTCAACTTTTAGTGCAATGACTAGATATGAGGTGACATCCTAAAAATATTAAAGTATCTACAATCAAAGAAAATATAAGTATTACAGTGCCAAAAACTTTCACAAATTGCAACATAATGATAAACTTTTAAGACTGATGGTGGGGAATCAACTGATCATCATGATGCAACAAATGGAAAATGGTACATATATAGTTCACATCTAGTAGAAAAATGTAATCCTATGTCAAATGCATTTGGTAAATTCAATATGTAAAAAATAAAGCAAATGCTTCAAAAGCTAGTCTGCTACCTTGTGATTGCCTCTGTGTTTGTGCATGTGTGAGAACAAAAGAGATTTTGTTTCACTCACAGATGGCAGTGATTCGGAAACACACAAATGGACACTAGACATATATATATATATATATATATATATATATATATATACATATACAAATGACCGCACTCTCACCCAAGGGAAACAACAGTGGGGTGCCCAACCATAAGTGCAGGCCAAAAAGGCTTGCACTCAAAAATAGTCCAGGTATCTACACGCAAGGTGCAGAAGGGAGAGCACTCTCCAATCACAAATCAAATATTGTGAAATCCAAATACGTCGATACTAATGAAATAAAGAGACATCATAGTCCAAAAGAGATAAAGGTGATATATTGTATGACAGCCCCGACGTTTCGGTCCAAATCATGGACCATTATCAAGGAGCCTAAGGCACACAGAAAACATAAGTCATAAACACACTTTCAGTATGACAGAATGTGCATAGATACAGCAAGGTAACGATAAATGCTTACATAGTCATCTGAGCATACAGGTAGTCAGTGTTGAAGTAATCTCTGCCAAGTAGGTCAGGACAAAGTCAGCTACCTATAGTGTGCAGTCCGGGTCCCGCTATATAGGTTCAAGGCGCCAACCCAACCCATATCGCCTTAACACGGGATCATCCACATCGGCCTCTGACACCGAGCAGTCAGGTCCACAATCCGATTTTTTAGGATCCGACCCCGGCAATACCTCCAAAGCCAGAAAACCGCCAAGGGGGCGAGGAAGGGGCATAGACCACACCCTCGGTGTGGCCGACTTAGGAAAAAGAGTCAGGAAACCAGTGCTGACCTAGTATTCAACTTGTCTGACTCATCCCTTACCCCGGCAATGACATCGCTTCTCGCCAGAGGCTTGTCGTTTGTCCCCACTTGCCCCCATGACAGTTTTGATACCTCCTTAGACGTTTATAAGTTCAGCAGGAAATTACGGTTGCAAGAACAGTTCGCAGGCGCCACTAGCACTGCTCCCCGTTCTAGCTTCCACAAACCATCTGTGTTTGACCCGACTTCTCTCAACCCCAGTATCAAGACCTTCACTCGACTGGTTGAGAATGACATTCAACAATCACCTCTTAAACCTAAATTTGACAATCTAACCCGTGCAGAACGAACAGCTCTCAAATCCCTGAAGGATGACCCTAACTTGGTTATTCGCCCAGCTGACAAGGGAGGGGCGGTGGTGGTACAAAACTGGTCTGACTACCACACTGAGATACAGCGCCAACTGGCTGACAGTAATACCTATCAATCAGTACCACAGAACCCGATCCCAGTATTCAAAAAGAGAATCGACAAACTCCTCCTCGACGGCCTGACACACCAGTGGATCACTAAGGAGACACATGAATATCTGACAGTAGATTTTCCAGTTTGTCCCATCATATACACCCTACCCAAGACTCACAAGTCCCACTCTCACCCACCGGGCAGACCCATTATTTCTGCCAGACTCTCCCTACTACAACCACTAGCCATTTTTGTGGACAACTTTTTGCAACCACTGGTCACCTCAGGCACTACGTATGTCCGAGATACCACAGACTTCATTGGAAAATTGAAAACCATCAACATCCCAGCAAACCCGGTACTACTAGCAACCATGGACGTGTGTTCTCTATACACAGTGATCCCACACACAGACGGCCTACGAGTACTGAGAACCAAGCTGGATGCCAGACCGGTACCTGAACCCCCTACTAACTTCTTGGTTGATTTGGCAGAAGTAATTCTCAAATGTAACCACTTCCTCTATCAACGGAAATACTACATACAGGTGTCAGGGACTGCGATGGGTTCTAATTTGGCCCCGTCGTATGCCTGCCTGTACATGTCTGAATACGAGGAGACCCACATCATGCCACAGTATGGCCACCAGATCCTCTTCTACAAACGCTTCATTGATGATGTGTTCTTAATTTGGTCTGATACAACTGAATCATTCAACCTGATGATACAATCCCTGAATGAACTCAACTGCCCCATTAAATTCACTCATCTTACTGACCTCCAATCCATAAACTTTCTGGACATCAACATTTCCATCAAGGACGGCATTCTGCATACCAGCCTGTTTAGGAAACCGACCGACCGTAATACATTACTTTCCACAACCAGTCAACACCCTCCGGCTCTAAAAGAACACCTGCCCATCTCCCAATACATGCGGGTTATAAGAAACAACTCCAATCAAGCCACGATGGAAGTCCAACTCCAAGAGATGACCCACCGATTCTCCCAACGAGGATACTCATCCACCACCCTGGACCGCTGCCTTGCAAAAGCCAGAACCAATATGCTGCCACCACGGCCAACCACATCGGCCACTCCTAAAAGGCAACCACGGATGGTCTTTGTAAACCAGTATGACCACGTATCTTCCAAAGTTCAGAAGAGTCTAAGAAAACACTGGCCTATCATCGCTTCCGACAAAACTCTGAAACTACAGCAATTTGGTCCCCCAATGATCGCTCATAAGAGAGGACCCAACCTGAAGCAATTACTCATGCGCCCGATGATGAGCCCTTCACCAGATAGCAACGTCACATGGCTCCACTCTAAACGCCCCGGCTGTTTTCGTTGCACTGGATGCACGACCTGCAGCAGCATGACCCTGGGCCCTACCTTTCCACACCCGCATTCAGGTAAACCGATCAAGATCAAATACCGCCTCCATTGCCAAATGGACCACATTATTTACCTCCTAAACTGCCCTTGTGGACTGGCATATGTAGGCATGACTACTAGGAAATTTCGAGAAAGGATGGCAAACCACAGGAACTCTATCCGAGCTGCACTTGAGACCAAGAAAGCAGACTTGCCCATTCCCCGCCATTTCCTTGCAGCAGGACATCAGAACTCTAATCTCCGGTGCCGACTCATTGACTGGGTACCCCCGTCACCCCGTGGGGGTGACAGGGGACTGAGACTAAGGAAACTTGAAAGTCGTTGGATCCACAGGCTGGACACTATCGCACCCAGGGGTCTCAACGAGAACAATCCTTTGTCCATCTTTCTTAGACAATCCTAATTACTCATTACCAGCATTATTTTTTGGTGTTATACTTATGTTCCCCTCTTACTCTATACCCCTCTCATAACATTACCCATTGTTATAGTACGGTGATTGTTTACTGTAATATGTCACTACTCTCCCAATGTAATACATCATTTCTCTTTCTCCTTCCCTTTTAGGTTTTCACTTATGCATATTGCCATGACCCCTTAACTGTTTGTGTGTATATACATATATATCCCTATGTGTGTTCTAATTTTATATTAATATCTCCAATCCCTTTACTATACTCCTCCTGTGACTGTAGCTGACTGACCAGCATCACGTCCATTTTTTTGCCCCATTATCTCGAACCCCTTTCATTCTCGGATATGTATATTTACATTTATATTTATTTTTATTTCTCTCCCTTTAGCACTTCCGGATTTTTCAACCCCATATGCAGTGCTTTCACGCACTTCTCTTGCCTCCATTACCTGACTTATTAGATAATTATTGGTTCATTATGACTTATTACTCCCATAATTTTATCTCTCCCCCCCTTTACCACTCCCCTGCTTCTGGCACCGGCCCCCGCTATTTACCCAAGTATGCGTGCTTTTCACATTATGGTGACACCAGATGGATGTTTATCATGGTTACTTTAAACCCACACCTTATAGATGACTTTGTATCTTGTATTTTGTCTCAGCGCATAGTCACTTAAATTACTTTAGTACTCCTGAATATGACACGCAGCTCCCGGCATCCCGGAAGCTGTGCGTTCCATTTGCGGTCCACAGACCGCGTAACTTCCGGTATTTCCGGAAGTCAGCGTGCGCTCCAGCAGCCTGACACGCAGGCTATTATGGCGCGATCGCTGTGCTCCTTAACCCCTTCCTGTGGGTATATATAGCGGGACCCGGACTGCACACTATAGGTAGCTGACTTTGTCCTGACCTACTTGGCAGAGATTACTTCAACGCTGACTACCTGTATGCTCAGATGACTATGTAAGCATTTATTGTTACCTTGCTGTATCTATGCACATTCTGTCATACTGAAAGTGTGTTTATGACTTATGTTTTCTGTGTGCCTTAGGCTCCTTGATAATGGTCCATGATTTGGACCGAAACGTCGGGGCTGTCTTACAATATATCACCTTTATCTCTTTTGGACTATGATGTCTCTTTATTTCATTAGTATCGACGTATTTGAATTTCACAATATTTGATTTGTGATTGGAGAGTGCTCTCCCTTCTGCACCTTGCGTGTAGATACCTGGACTATATATATATATATATATATATATATATATATATTAGTACCAATAATCCTCTCCGCGCTATATATGCAACAATAGTTCGTACACTGTAATAGACGGCCGCCTAACCACACAAATCCCTAAAGGGTTTAGGGACAACCAAAACGATAGAAAGCACAATTGTGGTATGGCGCCTTAAAAATAATAAATAAAGTCCATATGTATGGTGGTCATAGATCAGTAAAGCAGACCAGAAGAATTCATCCAATTTCTTTGTTTATTGATGTCAACTTTTTCATCGGCAAAACCGTGAGAAGTATCCCAACGCGTTTCGTCTAGAACGACTTCATCAGGGGTAACATCATAAAATTCTAAAATACAATTATACACATTTTAATAACAAATTTATATTCATTTTTACATGAGTTACATACATGGTTTTACTGATAGACCCAATTGCTATAGAAGAAATAGAACAAAAAGAAAGCAGGTGGTGGTGTGAAAAAAACAATAATTTGAACCCTGTGATTGAGCTATAAGGTAATACATATACCTTTTCTTTCCTATAATAGGAATAAAGTGTATATTGCTCCTCCAATAGACAACGGGGAGGAATGACTGTGATTCCAGACCTAAAAATTAACATATTTCTCAGTGACTTAAATACTTAAGGTTTAAAGTACCTCTTACTTCATAAAGTGAAAATATACATACCAATTATTTTTATATGGAGTAGAGTTAAGCTGGTGACATGCTTAATCGTATACAAGTGAGTAAACACCTATAACATATATATAAAAAATTATTTGTTATCAATCAATATCTACAATATTAGTGCTACTTTTTTAAGATGCTTTAATGTACATACCAATAAAATTCTGGCAAAAAATACTTTTCTTCCCTGTGTGATCAACCTATAAAGAGGCAACATTCTTTTAATTTTTTTTTTTTATAAGTCTATCAGTAGCTATTAACATCACATCTAATTATCCAATTTTCTACAACACATATAGGATACCAGTCAAGTATTTAATTACCTTTCTCTCAAGGATCTCTCTCCTACAGGGAAGAACTGCAGACTGAGTGTCCTAAATCGTGTGGGTATATATAGGGGAATAAATCCCTATGTCATATCCTCCTAATTCCCATTGGTCCAATATGGATTCCTCTATTTTGCAGCTCTCAGCTATATAATTAGTGGTCTATTACCCATGGTTTATGCTAAATGGAAATCTACTTATATTTTTTTATTCTAAATATTTAAATTACTCGTCCTAAGGGATGAATTATATTAAAAAGGATTCTACCCATAATTCCCTATTCTACCCATAATGCTGTTCCCCGCTTCACTGTATTGTTAGACAGCTTGTGTTTAGCCTTTAAGGCATATATTGCATGAAGTTTAATAGACCAAGTGGGGATCTCATACCGCTAGGACCTAGAACCCGTTAGTAGCGTACTCTGATCCCTCCTAGGATCTTTTAATTTGGGCGAATAGATTAACGCGTACCGCCGCCCGCTACTTCCGGCTTGCGTTCCATGCAAGCACCGGAAGTGCGTCTTGCGTTCCATCTCCTGCTAAGCCGTAGTTCCCGTTCTCATGTTAGCTATACTATGTGGTGTGGGCGCCCGCCACTTCCGGCTTGCGTTCCACCCAACCCGGTAGTGTGGCTAGCGTTCCACCATCGCTGAACGGGGATGCATATACTGGTTGCTCCGTATGTCCTAGTTTAGTTACATCGTTCTTTGGGTATAAAATTATGTTAGTGTTAGCTAACTGAGTATTAACTTTGTATGGTAAATACTGGTTTATTATAGATAACTATGCGCTCCATTTGGCTGCCATCTTAGTTTCACTCAATTTCTCTTTAATAGGTTTTTTTTTTTTTTTTTTATGGGATTTTATAAATAGTCAATGCTCCCAATTAAATGATTGTTAATATCGCTATTTAATGGGGGGGGGGGGGGGATCTGTTTATACTTTCAGTGTTATTACTAGAGATCAGCAATTTAAATCTTATAACGACCTATTTTGGGTCAATTTCCCTTATTTATACTGACTGGTACCTTCACAATCATAATACAATTACAATACAATACTTATATAATTCTAATACAGTTTTTCTAAACATTCTCCTAATTTTAAACATATTCGCGGATACACCGCAAAAAATATATCATAAAAATAATAATAATAAAAAGTAGGATGCATATTTACCCTTACTCATATAGATAATAATCAATTAAATATTAAAAAATTAAAAAAGAATTAAATTGTTATATATATACCCCTTTCTATTGTATACACATTAATGTACTCTAACCTTGACTAGTTTACTATGGCCGGTTTCTAGTCCTAGGCGGGACTTAATTTTGCTATAACTTTAAGTAGGGTTTTTCACAAAAAGGCTGTCATTTCTATGGTTTCATTCAGACCCCTAGGTATTAAGCTATTCAAAGAATAAATCCAAAAGGACTCCCGTCTAGTTAGAACTAGTTCACGGTCACCCCCTCTCTCATCTATTTTCACTTGTTCTAGGGCAACAAAGGATAAATCCTTAAGGTTGGATCCATGTTCTTTCTGGAAGTGGCGCGGAACACTATGGTTTTGTACTTGATTCCTAATATTCCTCATATGTTCTTGTATCCTCAGTTTGAGGGTTCTTTTCGTTTTTCCCACATAAATGAGATTGCAGCTACATTTCAATAAGTACACTATGTGAGTTGAGTCACAAGTGACAATGTCCCTACATTTTGGGAGTCCAGGAAAATTGTTTTTAAGCCAGTCGTAGAGTCTTCTGTCTATATGCTTACAGCAAATACATTTGTTACAGGGGTAAATCCCTGTCCTTTCATTTAAGAAAGATGGTCTTCCGGATGTCGTGGGGTCTTTGCAAGGTTTTAATCTGCTTGGTGCTAGCATATTCTTCAAATTGTTTGCCTTTTTAAAAATAATAGTTGGTTTTTCGGGGAGGTGAGGGCCCAACACTGGGTCCTTTTGGAGGAGATGCCAGTGTGTATCTAAACACTTTCTTATTTTGTAGTGTTCTTGATTATACTTTGTTACGAATGGTCTTGAGTCAGAATAGCGGGCAGGTTCTGTCTTTGGTTTTTCTTGTAACAGGGGTTGTCTATGTAGGTGTGAAGCTTTATGCTGATCCTTTTGTACTTGAATAGGGTCGTAACCTTTTTCCACAAAGTTCTGTAGTAGCTGGTTTGACTGTTCCCAATATAGATCTATTGTGCTACAGTTCTTACGTAATCGAACAAATTGTGAATATGGGACTGAAGTTTTCCATCTTTTCAGGTGACAGCTGTTACTGGGGATGTAGCTGTTCGCATCCGTTGGTTTAAAGAAAGTCTTTGAAGTCACGGCTTCATCTTCCCTAGCCATAAGGATCAGGTCGAGATAATCGATCTCCTCTGTATTCTGTTTGTAAGTGAATCTTAAATTGAAGTTGTTTGTTTGGATCTCATCAATGAACCTTTTCACACTATCCTCATCTCCTTCCCATATAAATATCAAATCATCGATGTAACGTTTGTAATAGATAATTTCTGGATACTTGTAGTTTGTGGACTCATACAGGCACTCCTTTTCCCAGTTGTCCATGTAGATGTTTGCGAACGAGGGGGCGAATTTCGTCCCCATAGCTGTTCCACAGCGTTGTACAAAATAATTACCCTCAAACTCGAAATAATTATGGTCCAAAATGAACTCGATTCCATCCAAAATGAACTTGTTCTCCATTTCTGAGACTGTTTTATCTTCCCTTAGTATATCGTTTACAGCTTTCAAACCATTTTTATGGGGAATGCAAGTGTATAAGGCTTGTACGTCTATTGTTAGCCATCTAAAAGTGTTCCGCCACTTTAAGTCTGTCAGCTCTCTTAGCAACTGAGTTGAGTCTTTCAGATGTGATCTTTGTTCTTTTACATATTTCTGTAGTTTCAGATCCAAAAAGTGGGATAAATTTGAGGACAAGGAGTTGACCCCTGCCACAATAGGTCTTCCGGGGGGGTCATCCTTATTCTTATGGACTTTCGGCAGATGGTAAAATACCGGAATCCTTGGCTTAGCTACATAAATATAAAGGTACGCCTCCTTACAGATGACTTTATTGGAGTTGGCCTCTTTCAACAAATCAAGGAGTTGGTTGTTGTACATAGTAGTGGGGTCTGAACCCAATTTTTCATACGTTTCCGTATCATCTATGAGTTTGTGTGCTTCTGTGATGTACTTGGTTTTGTCCTGGATTACTACTGCCCCTCCTTTATCTGCCATTTTAATTATGATTTCCTTATCCTTTTTCAATTGTTTAAGGGCCTGCTGTTCTTGCGGATTCAAATTAGTGTGGCCAGACTTCTTCGGTTTAATTTCCCTAAAGTCATTTCTCACCGATTCATAAAAAATCTCAATGTGGCTGCCCCTTGACTCTATTGGGTAGTACTTCGAGGGAGGAGCCACCAATGGTTTTACTCTTGTATCATTGCTCAATTGATTACTTGAAGGATTCTTCAAAAAATGTCTTTTCAGAGTCAGGTTCCTCACATACTTATTTAGGTCGACGAACAAGTCAAATTTGTCAAGGTGCTGGTCAGGTGCAAATTTTAAACCTTTATTTAATAAGGCTTTTTCTGGTTCAGAAAATTCCTTCTGGGAAATGTTAATGTAGTTTGTTCTAACGGGTCTTTTTGCGTCTGAGTGAGTCTCTTCTTTTTTGGGGAACTTTTTTCTTCTTCCTCCTCCTCCTCTACATCCTCTTCTCTTATATATCTTTTTAAACCTTGAGGGGAATCCATTCTCATATGTAATTGTTCTTTCCTCTGAAGGTTCCGAAAACCGACCTTTCTTTGGGATTGCTCCCCTAAAAAAGGTGTTCGGTGTTGATAAGGGGACGGAGACCTCTGGAATCTTTGTTGTCTCATTTGGTACCCTCTATTTCCCGGTGAATAATTGTCACTTGAGGATATTCTCCTTCTTCTATATTGTGGAGAAGGTTTTCTTGGTCTATACCTCCTTTGTTGGTAGTCATCATAGTTGTTTCGATACACCGACTGTTGTGACCTTGAGAATACGTCATTGTCATATCTTCTTATAGGCCTTTCCTTTCTTTGATTGTATTTATAGTCCCTTGTTTCAAATCTCTGGGGTGGATTTGAAGCCCAGTCGTGAATTCTCCCATTCAAATAGTCATTCTTGTCCCTGAGGAATTTCTTCTGTTTACGTCCTATGATCTCATCTTCAAGGATGTCTAATTTACGTTGCATGTCTTTCACATCTCTTTGAAACTCCTCACTGTTATCAAATTTCGTTAAAGATTTTTCTAACATATTGATTTGGTTTTCTAAGCCCCCTAGTTCTTTCTTTCTTTCACTATAAGGCTGACCAAACTCAAACCGGCCTCTTCTAGGGTCTTATTCCAGTTTGCAGTGAAGTCTTCATTTTGAGATATAAAAGTTGGGGTTTTATTAACTCGTAAGCCCCTAGGGACTCTTCCCACTTCCAGATATTTTTCTAAGGTAACCAAATCGTACCAACATTTTAATTCCTTTGTAGTTAATTTCTCCATATTATTTAAGGCATTATAATAATCCTCCTCACCACCATCCTGTCCTATTAGTTCCATTTCCTCATCAAATATGACCTTATACTTTTGTGAGCGACTTGTTCTATCTTTAAACAAAGGCATGTTCAAGCTGCGTTTGAGGACTAACCCTTCCACAATAAACAATAGTACCAATAATCCTCTCCGCGCTATATATGCAACAATAGTTCGTACACTGTAATAGACGGCCGCCTAACCACACAAATCCCTAAAGGGTTTAGGGACAACCAAAACGATAGAAAGCACAATTGTGGTATGGCGCCTTAAAAATAATAAATAAAGTCCATATGTATGGTGGTCATAGATCAGTAAAGCAGACCAGAAGAATTCATCCAATTTCTTTGTTTATTGATGTCAACTTTTTCATCGGCAAAACCGTGAGAAGTATCCCAACGCGTTTCGTCTAGAACGACTTCATCAGGGGTAACATCATAAAATTCAATAAAATTCTGGCATATATATATATATAGATGATTATAGGTAAACATAATAAATGAGAAATAGTGAAGAATTACCACATGAACCCCTAAAAATAGCAAGTATGAGTAGAGCGAGAATATGTATGTACAAAGCCCTTCAGTAATTTTAACCAAAAAGGCAGCTGCTACTTTGCTACAGTATCTGTATTTCTACATTTCTCTCTATCTGCATCTATACATTTCTCTCTATCTGCATCTATACATTTCTCTCTATCTGCATCTATACATTTCTCTCTATCTGCATCTATACATTTCTCTCTATCTGCATCTATACATTTTTCTCTATCTACATCTATACATTTCTCTCTATCTATCTGAAAATGTCTGCATCTGTGCATCTCTCTCTCTCTCTCTCTCTCTCACTCTCTCTCTATCTGCATCTCTACATTTCTCTTTATCTCCAGCTCTACATTTCTCTCCACATATCAACAGCTCCACATTTCTCTCTATCTGCATATATACAATTCTCCCCATCTATCTGCATTTCTCTATCTCTATCTACATCTCTACATTTCAATCTACCAAACTGCATCTCTACATTTCTCTCTATCTGCATCTCAACATTTTTCTCTCTATATTTGCATCTCAACATTTCTGTCCATCTATCTGCATCTCAAAATTTGGTACTTGTGTATTTGCAGGGCGCCCAATTAACATACATACGCAGGCGTAGTAAAATCGCATTGCATGGCATGTTTTCGTGCCATACGATGCGATCTCACTAGTTAATATGGTACTTGTATATTAGCACGGTGCCTGTTACGCAGTTAGCATAATGGCGCTGTCAGAATCAGCGTAGTGCTGCGTAGATAGCGTAGTCAGTCAGAGCAGCATAGTCTAGTATCCATTCCCAAGGAGCGGAGAAAGGCTGGGACTGAGTAGATGGCTCCTGTTCCAGAGGTTCGTAGCCTCTGATGGGGAGACCGCGAAAGGCCCAGCTTAGTACCTTAACCTTGGGATCGGAGAAACACTGAGACTGAGTAGATTGCTCTTCCTAAGGGAGTCAGTCGAAAAGCCCAGTGGAGTACCCATTCCCATGCCAGGGGCTGGAAAATGCCCTACGATGGGAACAGAGAAACCTTGGTCGGACGCTGATCGGTCGGTTGCTTGGAGTCCGAGGCTGCACTGTGCCCCCGGGGAAACTCGGGGGTGCCGAACATGCACGGGTGATCCCAAAATCACCATGCACTAGTATGGCACTTGCACTGCGCACTTCCCTTCAGGTAGCGCTTCACGTCCTTACCCCGTCCTTTTGGATGGGGTAGGACAATTTTTTCACACCCCCACCCTGACCTTCTGGCTAGGGTATCTTTATTATTTATTTCTCTTCCCCACTCACGTTCGTCACTTTTCGCGTTCCTTGTTTTTTGTAGTTTTGTCACTTTTTTTTGGGTAGTGTGGTCGACCCTTTCGGGCCTTCCATTTCCCCAATGTGCCGAAGCTCTCGCCTTTTGGGGAGAGCTTCGTGCCCCCCAAGGACGACCCCGAGCTGCAAGGCGGAGGGAAGTCTACTGAGGGTCTCTCCAAACCTTCGGGTGCGGAAGACCCACCGTCCTAACCCTTCCGGGGGTTGAGGAATGAGGGTCTCTCTAAGCTTCGGCGAAGAGGACACACCGTTCCCTATTTTCCCCTCTTCGGCCTTATGGTTGAGAGGGGTTAGGGGAAAAACGGGGCCCGTCTCCTTCGGGAGATGGCCCACTTCGATCGCACGGCCCCCTTTGCACGTGTTTAGGCACAGCACTGGTGGTAGGGAGCACACCTCGGGCTCCTGAGTTTCTTCAAACAGTCAGTCAGAGCAGCATAGTGTTCCCGCTCCCTGTCAGATTCAGTCAGAGGTGAAGGGGAAGTGACTGTGTAATGGCTGCAGAACGTGTCACAATGTTCACCTTGCCGCAGACAGAGGAGGAGGCAGTGGTTTTCTTCCAGCAGCACCATTTGCTGCCAGTGACAGAAAATTGAGTTAATGGACACCCAATGCGCTTAAGTATGAAGGAGTGCAAGTGGCGCTGCCATATTAAAACGTGTCGGATGAAGGTAAGCCTCCGTGCGGCACATTGGTTCCTGTGTTGCCATTTACCTTTCCTGACGCTGATACGGTTCATTTATTCATGTTTGGAGGAGCTCACAAGTATCAGTTTCTGTGAGCAAGAACTCAAGTTGTCAAATAAAACAACTGTGCTATACAACAACCTGATGCGCGAGGCCTGCACCGTGGACCTTATGTCACAGCCCCAATGCCATATTGGAGGTCCAGGTAAAATCAACGAGAGCCTCTATGTACAGAGGAAAAGTAGCGTGGGACAGATGCTACCTCAACAGTGGCTATTCGGAGGCATTTCACGAGACACCGGTGAGTGCTTTGTTACACCTGTGCAAAGATGTGATGCCAGTACCCTGATGGCCGCCATCAATCAAATCATTGAACCAGGGACGACTATCTACTCCGATTGCTGGCGTGCCTATAATACCGACCAGCTGGAGCAGGCAGGGTACCACTATGCTCGGGTGAACCACAGGTTTAATTTTGTCGATCCAGAGACTGGTGTTCACTGTAAATGGCAAGTGTCAAAGAGGCACTGCGCACCAGAATCTCAACTACTACTTCCAGGAATTTATCTCGCGAAAGACTGTGGGCGCTGAAAATGTTTTTGAGCGTATTATTTATGCACCTTCTCTTCTGCCAAAGGCTGATGCAGAATCAGAAGAATTACTCTTTTATTATTTTCTTTGTTCTTGATTAATTGTTATTATTGTAAATGTGTTCATTTGATTATTTCTTCTTAATTATTAAGTAAAATCCAGTTAACAGTTAACATATGTCGTCAATGTCGTCATTACTTTCTCAGATGTATGATATAGCAGGTGTGAATGTGTTCCTAAAACACCCCCACTATCCACGCCAGCCTGAAGCATGGCAAGCGCAGAGAGCCCCGCGAGGGGACGCGTTAAGTGTCCTCCCGACCTTTTCATACCCCCACTATTCACGTCGGCGTGTATTTGACTTTATAAAGTGTGGCGAGCACAGCGAGCCACCAAGCCCAATGCGTGGCGAGGGGACGCGGATTACTTCATATGTATTCTGTGTTCCCTCGGGGGGGGCTCGCTGCGTTCGTCACACTTTATAAAATCAACTCCACAAGGACATCGATAGTGGGGGTATGAAAAGCTTGGGAGGACGCTTAACGTGTGCGCTCGCCACGCTTCGGGGGTGACGTGGATAGTGGGGGTGTGCTAAATCCCATTGCATCACATAGACATGTACACTGGGGGTGTTGTGCTAAATCGCATCACACGTAAAATCGCATGCGATCGCATATAATTTTGCGTGTGATGCGATGCAATTGGCGGTCAGGGTTTAGTGAATAAATAAACTAGTGAGATCGCACAGCACGAAAACGTGCCATGCGATGCGATTTTACTATGCAGAATAGCCCACTAAGCAAATAGCTTAGTGGGTGCCCTGCAAATACACAAGTACCCAAAATTTCATTATATCTATCGGCATCTCTACATTTCTCTTTATATATCTGCATCTCAAAATTTCTTTATATCTATTTGAAACTTTGTGCAACTCTCCATTTCTCTTTATCTACAGTATATACACAAATGCAGTGAATAGCAGAGCGAGTGTTTCTAAGAGGTATACCAAGAGGGTTAGTAAAGTAAACTGTGCATTTGCTGTTTGAGTTCTAAATCATCAGAAACCCTGATATAATCAGTGCAGGGTCAGCTTCCGGGGATATGAGTACCATGAAGTCATAATTAGTAGTAATATGGATACATATCCAAAGGGTAGCCCAGGATATTGTGTGGTGGAGCGTGGTATCACTGTATTCAGAGGAACCTGAAGTGAACAGTGAGTCACACAGCATACAGCAAGAAGATAGTGTAGGCAGTTGTGTAGCTAGTGCCCAAGCGGTGTGCCCTGTTACAAACGTTTTGCAGTTACATGCATAACAAAAATGGGGACATTGTGCAGCGTAATGCTCTGGTTATTAGGTATACTTTTATCAAGTGAGAGGGTCACCTTCTGCTTGAAAACATGGGTTGCCAGTAAAGTATGGCGAAAGGGGACCCAATAGAGCACAGCGCATTCAAATGTATTTTATTTATTTATTTATTTGCAGTTTCTTATATAGCGCAGCAGATTCCGTTGCGCTTTACAATAGTAGACAGTGATAAAACAAACTGGGTAACAGACAGACTTGGAGGTTAGAGGGCCCTGCTGCAAGCTTACAATCTATTAGGTAGGTATCGTGTGGACTTATCTGCTATCACTGCTGTTTGGAGGAGTGATAGTTTTGTGCTTTGGAACTGCTGCTACAAGGTATCGTGTGGACTTATCTGCTATCACTGCTGTGTGGAGGAGTGATAGTTTTGTGCTTTGGAACTGCTGCTACAAGGACTGCCATTTTGGACTGCTACCCGATAACGTTTATATGCTACATTTGCCTCTTGTTCATGTCTTTGTCTACCTGTGTGTGCTGTGATAAAAATAAACCATATGTTGGTTTCATCTGCTCGGTGTCTGAGTGATTGAAGAACCCGTATCTTCACATTTGGTTAACAATGTAGTTAACATTGCATGATATTGTCATGTGTCCGTCTTTTCCTGGGTAACCATCCCAATTCCATCTAACAGGACAGCATAGACAATACACCACAATGGCGTCTAAGGCTCATCTCCACATTCTGTTATCTGGTTGGTAGATGCCTTTAACACATGTTCCAGTATGCACATAGTTCTTCTGACCATTTATTCAGAACCTTCTCTATATATAACGGGAACATTATAGCTTATGCAGCTAATAACCAACCCAGCTAATTAGGCTTGCACGGGCCGGATTTCACTCTGGCTGGGTGGTTTAAACCTGATTGCAGGGCTCTGCAATTTAGCAGATCAGTTATCAGGTCTGAATAACCCTCAAAATCACACTCCTGAAATGTTATGTGCTGCTGTGATCTGGATGGCTACAGGTTATACTATCCATGCCCACTTCAAAACCTGGGACATAACCTGGGACATAACAGACAAAACACAAAGATTGAATAAAAAATGTGTTCACACCTAGCCAAATGCACAGGCAAAGGTGAATGTGGATCAGTAAAATCTACTCTCCACCCATTTCCCAGCATAATGATTAGTGGACTTTTTTGGTAGTCTGTCTAAATATAAGTCACATATTCAATATTTTCTTAACTAGTCTAATTATATATTTAGCAATGTAATAAAATGAGCCATTTGTCTCAGCAAACACCGTGCATCATCAAATTCGAAGAAAGGAGAAAAAAATAAAAAAGAGAGCGGTTCTAATGCCAAGAAGAACTGCTGCCTCATTTTATCCGAGATTGTGATTTATAAATGAGAGCCTGTTTTTGGCAGCAAATCAGCAGTTGGAATAGGCTGATCGTATTGCATTTAATTTGGTTCATTCAGGATCTCCTATTGTTGCCATG
Source organism: Crinia signifera (assembly GCF_055691185.1). Taxonomy (NCBI): domain Eukaryota; kingdom Metazoa; phylum Chordata; class Amphibia; order Anura; family Myobatrachidae; genus Crinia; species Crinia signifera. Next base: position 131,756,364 of record NC_139220.1, read on the forward strand.
CATAATTAGATTCTGTTTAGTTACAAGCCTCAGCATGAATGCAAAGGAAATGGGGACGTACAGCACAGATTGGTTTAGAATTCATGAAAAAGAAATGCCGTTTGCTGATCCCTTTACACAAGTAGGACACATTACAATTAAACATACACATACAGCTTTCAAAGCTAACATAAATGGTTTAGGCCTCATTTTGGCTGGGTGTTGGCACAAAATTGAAGTTCCATTTATTACAAGGCCAGAAAACAAAGGGGGTTATTCAGACCTGATTGCAGCCCTGCGATTTCGCAAGGCGGATGAATATCGATCGGCTAAGCATGCATACGAATTGTAGCGCATATTTCAACATCTTTTCTGATCGCAAGCTGTTTGCAAGTTGATTGTCAGGAAGTCAACGTTTGGGTGTGGACACCCGGTCATTATCTAGGAGTGTCAGGAAAAATGCAGGCGCCCAGGCACTTTCAGCGAGGGTCTGTGTTTCTTTTTTTTTTTAATTGAGTAATTTTTATTAGTTTTGCAAAAGAAAACAAACAGAAAAAAAAAAACATTACAGACAGCAATGTATCAATAGATCAATAGGTGCGTGCAGGAGGTATGTAACAGCCAAAATAGTATAAATACAGGAGTTTATAAAAGCATCGATATTTATGTGTTCACGTACATAGCATATAGGATGTATATGAGATGAATACCATCCTCTCAGGATATAGACAGGAATACATTAAGCCAAGTACCCAGAGGCGCCATCCAGGTTCCCGTGGACAGAGAAGTAGAAGGAGGCACAATTACATGGACATAGCGCATAACAATACATTGAGCACCATTGATCTGTATCATAAAATGATTAACTAACAAATAACACCACTGTCTAAATAAACCCACTAACGTTAATAGAAAAACTAAAAAAAGAAAACCTCCCAAAAGGACCCAAAGCAAACCACCCACATAACCCCCCACCCTGTACTACCCACCCCCAACTGAGGTGTACCTGGAGCCCTGCAACCATACTACCCCTATACCCATTCTGAACCCCTCCACTATATCTACATAAACTATTTATTATGAGAAATAAAACACCACCCTCCCACCCCCCAATGGACTGATGATAGGCAAATGGGCTGACTGAGGCAATGACTTGGTAATAATTAAAAATTATAGTGAGGATGGTGCAATACAGTTACAATATATATACTGTATATATATATATATATATATATATATATATATATATATATATATATATATATATATATATATATATATTGGAGGGGAAAAAAGCAGGATATATAAATGCGCAAAAAAAAAAAGTATTATTGAGATATATGATATATGAGAGCAACAAGCATAGGAACTGATGAATGTTAGTCAGGCCAGGCCTGCTTCCCATGTATAGCTATATAATGCAGTCCCACCATCATATATTTATTTATTTACAGTTTCTTATATAGCGCAGCAGATTCCGTTGCGCTATACAATAGTAGACAGTGATAAAACAAACTGGGTAACAACAGACAGACTTGGATATATCCAAAAGCACACATAAAAATCGGTAGTGTAATGACAAAAGTTCCAGGTTTATACCATCCAGCCAAGGATATAGAAACAAACATGCAAGGAGGGAGTCTTCTATAAATAGTGCAGCTGTTGGGGCCGCAGGACGGAACCTCATGTAATCCACCACAGCAGAAGCTGGAACAGTATAAAAAGGGCATTGAGACTCCAAAATGGTGTCCGGCGACGAGCACATGCAAGCCGGGAGGAAGGCACCAACCAAGTCAGATGTCCCCCCTCGACCCACCAGTCGCACCTTGCAAAGTGTACACCACACTTCTACAGCCAAGCAGCCGAAGGGTACAGGAGAGGAGCCGCCGGAGACACACGCTACCAGAAGGAGCTTTCAAGATGGCGCCAAGCAGCGAGTGCACCAGAGCCGGGAAGGCAGCACGAACCACGCCAGAAGTCACACGGTGTCCACCACAAACGGGCCACAGGCACACCAGACAGCTCAGTCGTGGCAGGGGTACACAGGAGACAGGTACATGCCAGATAGGAGTGCTCCAAGTCCCAAACACAGGACATTTAAGCCGGATCATTGCGGAGCTATTGCACCCAACATCCTCCTAGATGCACATCCAAGCCACACACCCCCGGAGGGTCTGTGTTTCTATTGCACAGGCAGAGTATGTTCTGTGCTAGGCACAGACTGGGAAAATCATTTCACAGTAAGTGAGTTGGGAATGGATTTGCAGCTATTCCTTGATTGGTGGGATTTTCGTAAGCCATTTTCACAGCCTTGCACAGGTTGGGATTTCACTCTAGCGGGCAGCAGCCATCTGATCACAGGACTCTGCAATATCGCAGAGCAGCATTCAGGTCTGAATTAGGCCCAATATCCGTATGGAGAATTTGCTACATACTAATCAATCTAGCACACAATTTGCAAGGATAAAGGTATCCACACACTACTGAGATGTATCGCAGCAGTGTATTGGCCACCCGACCCCCCAGAGCCGCTTGGGACCTTCCTGGGTGGCAGGATTGCAAGTGATACATCGCATGCGGTCCTTTCCCATGCGATGTATCGCTTGCGATCTTCTCACTGCCGCTGGGAGAGGGGCCGAGACAGAGGTCAGACGAGCAGCAGGTCCGATGCACATGAGATCGAGCATCAAGCCTGAGGGGGACATCAAACACATCAGATTTGGGCCGATTTCTCGGCCTGATCCGTCGGGATCAGGTAAAATAAGCCCAAATCGGACAAATGTATGAGCACCTTAAGACGTCAATGAGAGTTGCATTAAGGCGCACTTTGCAGGTTATTTCAGCATGTGTGCTCCATGAGCTTTGCTATTCGTTTTAATTGTGGTAAGTGTAAGGAAAAGTGGGAAGTTCGATCTGAACCCCCCACAAATGTCCATAAATATGGTAGGATTGCACAAAAGGCTGTTCTTGTTCTTTAAGAAGAATTTGGGGACCTTAAAATGCCTGTAAGATTTGTATGTCCTTTGAAGCTGTAAGTTGACATGTTCCACATCATTTACCCACTACTCCTAAATTGTTTAGCTTAAAATAGGTATGCCACGCCTGTGGTCAGATCCTGGCTGGACATAACCACAGGCGTAGGGGCTGACTGGTGCCTTAATAAGACTATTACGCATAACCAGGAGGCACCCAGGACAGTTAAACCAGAAAGATGACCACAGCAAATAAAAGGAGCAAGTCTTTATTATACCCGCAGATGAGTTTATGAATGCATCACTCCCACAATCGGGCTGCAGCTTGCTGCAATGGCAATGTGAAAGGGCGCAAAATGTATGGTTTGCAGGAGGGCGCCGGACACCCTAGTTCCGGCCCTGTCCATATGATTCCCAATCCTGTATTTGAACATACTAATCATATCACCTCCAACCTCCAGTGAAAACATATTCAGCCTGGTTAAACTATCTTTGTATTCTAGTAATTTGAGACCTTTTACTAGCTTAGTTGCCCTTCTCTGTACCTGTTCCAATTCATTTATGTCCTTTTTAAGGTGCGGTGCCCAGAACTGAACACAGTATTCCAAGTGTGGTCTCACCAATGCCTTGTAAAGAGGCAATATCACATTGGCATCCCTTGAATCCATACCCCTTTTAATGCATGCCAGTGTCCAGTTTGCTTTTGCTGCTGCACTTGGGCAGTGTGCACTATTACCGAATTTTTCATCTATGATGACCCCCAAGTCCTTCTCTACAGCAGAATTTCCTATAATAACTCCATTTAGCCAATAAGTAGCTTGTTAATTTTTGTTCCCATAAGGAATTATTTTTCAACGTTAAACTACATTTTCCACCTTTCCAGTTTATTTAAGTCACTTTGTAGTGTTTCCACATCCTCTCCTGAGTTTATATCCTTACTCAATTTTGTGTCGTCTGCAAAATCCTTCTTAGATGGACAAAACCATGTGCACTGCAGGTGGGGCTGATGTAACTTGTGCAGATAGAGTTAGATTTGGGTGGGGTTTTACTTAAAAGTGAGATCTATATTGCAGTGTAAAAATAAAGCAGCCAGTATTTACCCTGCACAGAAACAAAATAACTCACCCAAATCTAACTCTCTCTGCACATTTTACATCTGCCCCCCCTGCAGTGCACATGGTTTTGTCCATCTAAGAAGGATTTTGTCAGAAAGAGTGAACTAGAATAAGGCCCTATGTCACTTCCAGTATCATTAATGAATATATAAAACAAGGTGGGTCCCAATTGAACCTTGTGGGACTCCACTTTGGACCTTACCCCACCTGGAATGTATGCCCTAGTTTCATTAATAACCTTTTATGAGGCAATCAAGCAGTATTACATCAACAGATTTCCCTAAGTCCAGCCCCCTACTGACTTCCTCATAAAAGCTAATTAAATTAGTGTGACATGATCTATTTTTGACGAACCCATGCTGAGCCTTACTTATCACTTTCTCCTGTTCTAAGAAATTTTGGATACTATCTCTTATTATTCCTGCTATTATTTTCCCCACATTGGATGTAAGGCTGACCAGTCTATAATTTTCAGGGTTAGTTTTGCTACCTTTCTTCCATATTGGTACTACGTTAGCTATGCGCCAGTCCTTTGCTACCGTCCCCGAGTTAATTGATTCCTTGAAAATGAGATAGAATGGTAGTACTATGACAGAACTCAATTCTTTTAGTATCCTAGGGTGTATTTCATCCGGGCCAGGAGATTTGTTACTATTTAGGTTCTGTAATCTATTTTTGACTATTTCATCATTCAAACATACAGTTTGAAAGCAATCAAGAGCCAAGCATTTAATGTGTGAGATTCTTCCCTTGTAAATACTGAAGCAAAACATTAATTGAATAATTCCGCTTTCTCTTTTCCTTCTATTACCAGGGTACTCTGCTTATTTTTTAGTGGGCTAATATTTTCCTTCCTTAACCGTTTCCCGTTTATATAAGTGTCGAATTTTTGG
>NC_139220.1:131766322-131923822 GCF_055691185.1 Crinia signifera
TATTCTTATTCAATCTCCCTTTTTTTTGGCAATGGATATTTTTTATTTATTTTTGCTACGACTTCCAGGATGATTAGATTGGGAATAATGTCTACTTTACATCTATAAGTTCATTCGTTCATTTCTTATTTCATATTTTAATGAGATTCATTTATACAGTTTACCTCTATTAATGTTACCAGTTCATTTATATTATACATATTTATATTAAACATACAGTTTATTTATATTATACATTCAAAGCAGGGTACCACCCACAGTAGATAGAATACATTGTATAATGACACAAAAATTAAATTTTATAATGAAACATAGTATTGATAATACTAATTTTATGGATTTCAGGTTTTATACATAGCCAATCAAAATTCCCAAATCTCACAAACATTATATGAAAGCTTATCACTAACAGAATTACAATATAAAAAATTTCAATATAACAGAATTATTAGTTAATAGAATTATAACAAAAAAAATTACAATACAAAAAAATAATAATAATTAATAATTCTGTTATATTGTAATATTTTTGTATTGTATGATAAGCTTTCATATAATGTTTGTGAGATTTGGGAATTTTGATTGGCTATGTATAAAACCTGAAATCCATAAAATTAGTATTATCAATACTATGTTTCATTATACAATGTAATTTTTGTGTCATTATACAATGTATTCTATCTACTGTGGGTGGTACCCTGCTTTGAATGTATAATATAACTAAACTGTATGTTTAATATAAATATGTATAATATTAAATGAACTGGTAACATTAATAGAGGTAAAACTGTATAAATGAATCTTATTAAAATATGAAATAAGAAATGAACGAATGAACTTGAAGATGTAAAGTAGACATTATTCTCAATCTACTCATCCTGGAAGTCGTAGCAAAAATAAATTAAAAATATCCATTGCCAAAAAAAAGGGAGATTGAATAAGAATAAAAATCCTTTAAAAAAAAATGTCTAGTTAATTAGGACCCACAAATAATAAAATAATAAATATTAAATTATAGTATATATAAATCTATAGATATCTTCTAGGCGTAGGATATGTTCACCTAAATAGTTGCGGTTATACTGCTCATATATATAGCTGAAGCAGCAGAGCGAATATAAAATATAGGATCTAAGCCCGAGCAGAGAACTATGAATAACATTAATAATAAAAAATGGCTGTGCGTTCCACCCAAGTGGACAAGTGGAACGCACAACCACTCAGTGCTTTAGCCGGATAGTAAATCTCCAGCAGAAGTTTTTAAAAAAGACCAATGGCGGTGCGTTCCATCCGGAGAAGGGGTGGAACGCATAACGCTACTATCCCCCAGCCAGGAAGTCGTCGCTGGAAGATATATGCGTTCCACCCGATATACGGTGGAACACAGAATTAATACATTAAGGCGGCAGAAACTATTGATAGAAGGATGTCCAAAATGGAGGTGCGTTCCACCAGCACGAAGGTGGAACGCAAACAAGCCTATTAAGGCTTATTTCTATATTCTCACCACTAAAAATATAAAATAATTTAACACATTAGTTTAGTATAACTAGAAATATGTTACCACAGAAATAGGACTATATAGAAGCCAAAATAGAAGCACAGAGACACAAAATAATAATACCACTATTTAATATAAGAATATAAAGCACAAAATCATATGAATACAAGTAATTGTAGTAAAACATAGACACGGAAAAACTATATAAAACTAAAATAAAATAAAAATTAACACAAAAATAAAAAAATTAGAAACACAGGAAGTGATGTCACCAGTTACTCCCTATAAATAGAGATACCAGGACACATACAAATCACTTGCACATTGGACACAGAGGAGCACACTACTGCTGGTGGTAATCAGGTAAATATTGGCCATTTAGACTATCTTGGATTCTTTGTTGGGAATGATGCCTGCTAGTTCTGATATATGTTTAATACAATGTATGTTACCCATTAGGGATTAAAAGCTGCCTTGAAAAATTGGATTTATTTCCAAAGGATTTCTCTATTGTATGCTCATTGGAGGTATGTAAAAAGACCCATAAGAATATTGCTATGTGGGGATTAATTATAAAATATCAAAAAATTATTATATGCCCCTAACCCCCACAACCGTCCCCCTCCCCCTATTTTTATAGAATAAGGCTGGAATTACAGTTCTGATTTGAAAGTTGAACTTATATATATGGGACGTTTCTATCGGCAGTATTGATACCTGGTCATTTTAGAGCTCCAAATTGATTGGTATGTATACAGATAATTGAACAATAAATAAAGTTTCTTGTGAAGCTGATGAACTCACCCTTGTAAATCTAACAGATATCCCTACAGTAATTGCCTATAAGAAGAGTGACTAAAGAACACACTAAAAAAAAACAACTATATATAAAAGGTAATAAAATTAATCGGTACTTATGTAGTAACTGGGCTGCCGATTTTGAAATCGGGTCCATCGCATCGCATCGCACCCGACCAAATCGCATGCGATGCGATGCGATGGACCCGATTTTTCCATAGGATTCAATGTTAAAATGGACTGAGTCCATTTTAACATGGAATTCAATGGGAAAAAGGGGTCCTTTTCATACCCCTACTATCCAAGTGGGCATGGAGTTGGATATAAACCTGTGGCGAGCGTAGCGAGCCACCGAGCCCGAAGCGTGGCGAGCGTAGCGAGCCCCGCGAGGGGACACAGAATACCGTCCGCTCGCCACGCTTCGGGCTCGGTGGCTCGCTACGCTCGCCACAGGTTTATATCCAACTCCATGCCCACTTGGATAGTAGGGGTATGAAAAGGACCCCTTTTTCCCATTGAATTCCATGTTAAAATGGACTCAGTCCATTTTAACATTGAATCCTATGGAAAAATCGGGTCATCGCATCGCATCGCATCGTATGCGATATCGCATCGCATCTGATTGTATGCCTTAACTTAAGGCATACAATCAAAAAATCGGCAGCCCAGATACTACATAAGTACCAATTAATCATAACCTCATACAATTATACTAAAGAAATATTGACAACAGTAGTTTTAATGTATATTTCTTTATTAATAGTAAGATCACATCAAATGAAAAATTCACTTATATGTTACTACAATTAATATCAACATAGAGAATTATAACCTTTGAAATAAGGAGAAAATTCTCATACAGACCAATAAAGGTATGAAATATCCTCCTTACAATATGGTATTTCTAATTAAAAACTCAACCTTCCTCCCTTTCTTCCTTCCCCCCTTTTAAACTATATATTAAATCTCTATAGAAAAAATCTTTAATTCAATAATTCATATGGTATAACCAATAAACATAACCACTAAAAGATGTCCAAGAAAACCTCCATCTGTTCTTCTTCCGATCCTTTTTCTTTTCCTATAGACCATGTGCCAAAATGAAATTGTACATATTGTTATGTTAATGTCTTTCCTGTTTGTATATGCTTACCAATGTATCCTACTTTTTGTAGATGTTTGTAAAGCACCCCTGATGAAGTCTCTTAGTGAGACGAAACGCGTCGGGCTGTTATTCTCATCCATTGTCTAAAAGAAAATCCTCTGACAAGGAACTATTATTCGTTTTAATAAGTGTACTTTTAAAAAATGTTTTATATATTTGTAAAAATTTTGTCTATGGATGATTTGAGTTAAGTAAAAACTAAGAAATATTGGGCGCTACTTAACACTATTGTGGTGATTATATATATATATATATACTTGCACGGGACGGCGGCACTCACATTCAGCAAATAAACTGAGACCACTCAGCGCTTGAATATTAACGTTTTCGGTTTACTTAACCGTCATCAGATATCTGATGACGGTTAAGTAAACCGAAAACGTTAATATTCAAGCGCTGAGTGGTCTCAGTTTATTTGCTGAATGTGAGTGCCGCCGTCCCGTGCAAGTATATTTGGACAACTAGTCCTAGGAGGGCACCGCACAAGTTGGATTACAAATTATCGTTTGGAGTGCCGAGGCTAAGACACTGGTATATATATATATATATATATATATATAGATAGAGAGACAAACACAGGGGGCCCAGCACTCACTACAACAGACTAACTCACCTTAACATTCAGATCATAAATTAAAAAAATAATGGGGTTTTAGTTCATGAATTGATCAATGGCCAAGGGACCCAATTTCACTGAAAGTCCTACACTAACTGGTTTTATTAGGAACCTGGCAACTACTGACACATCATAGCTAAAATGTGTTTTTTTTATCCCTTGGGTTAAAGCTCAACTGCCAAGTACCTTATGGTTTTTAAAGGTGAGACAATCCCAAACACAGCACCTGAATTAGTATTAAAGGGGCAGCTGTCACAGGTTTCAGGTAAATGAGCTTATCTAGGGTGCACGAGAAAGCTATGATCACAGTAACAGAGGTTAATTAAAAATCAACCCAAATATATACAGAAGTACCAACACACTCACCATTCCTACGAATGGGGTGCAAACAGCACCCACACTTCCCAGGCTGGGGTGCAGTGGCCTGTGACCACACACTTTAGTAAATACAAACACAGAGGGCCCAGCACTCACTGCAACAAACTAACTCACCTTAACATTCAAATCATCAATTAAAAAAAATATATAGATAGATAGATAGAGAGAGAGAGAGATCTTGTCATTTATGAGAAGGTTTTGAATAAAGAAACGAGGTGGTCTATTGGGTCAATGGTGGTATTTGCCTTTTTCATACTTTACCATCAACGTGGACTCTCATTGAGCGTATACCTCCCAACATGGCCCATTCCAGGAGGGACACAATGCGTTCTTACTGGACTTCCCTCTTAATTTATGATTGCCATCACCTGTTTTTAGCAGGTTAATTGATTCACTCTTTGAGAATTTGTCAAAATATGTGTGAAAATTGCCAAGCAAACATTTGTATTCATCATAATGACCTGTAATGTTTACCTTATATAGAAAATATAATCTTTTTGCATACATTTTTATTTGAATTTATAGAACAAATTTTGAGTGACGCTGGCATTTTTAGCGGACATTTTGCACATCTGCCACTCTAAGGCTGGTTTCACACACTCCGGTTTTGACCGGACAGAAAAAAGCCGGAAACACTTTGTCCGGTTTTTAGCCGGATGGCAGAACCTTTCACATGCTCCGGTTTGAAGCCGGATGAAAGAAATGCAGCAGCATTTCTCACTGTGTTGCTAACTGAGCAACATGAACCGCAAACGTATAATTGCAATGTGGCTCTTATATCGACGGCGCAAAGCCAAGAAGAGAAATCGGATTTTTTGGGTCCACCCAATCAACTTGCAAAGAGACAAAATGGAATTATTCCACACACTATTACAACAGCTACGTGCTGATGGAAATACATTTTTCAATTACTTTCGTATGTCCTTGTCATCTTTTGATGAATTACACCAGCGACTGGAACACTATATTCAACATGAGAACACAAAACTGCGAAATTGTATATCACCTGTTCAAATGTTAGCAGTCACGCTGAGGTAAGTAAATGGTCGTTGATTGATTTAGAAATATTTTAATATTTTGGCAAACTTTTTAGAAATTAAATGACATATTGACAACTGTAATGATTTCACAACTGTAAGTCATAAATGTGCACAACAGGGTGTGCTTCATTCGGTCTCCAAGAAAACGGTCGACACCATTTGGCCACTGTGTCGATCAACACCCATGTCAACCTTGGCCCATGTCAACCTTTATGCATGTTGACCTAATGGTGTTGATCCAATGCTTATCGATCTGAGTGTATCCCCTGTAAATAAATGCAACTTTATTTCACCAACTTAAACAAAAACATTTCTAAATTATAAAAAACATCTGTGTACAAATATGTTTATAATGTCTCCAATGTAGGGAAATCAACTGAACTGTACTGGGAAGCCGATAGTGCTGGGGTAGAGGTTTGGGTAGTAAAAGTAGGATATAATTGTGAGGTACAAACAGGTTGGGATTGAGGATTTGAAATTTGGGGAAAGTTTGTTTGTTGGGGCATGCCTTGGCCCATTGGCATCCCTTGTACCATTGGAATCCCAGGGACCATTGCTAAACCTTGACCTACTGTTTGTTGTGCAGGATAAAATTGGTATTGAACCGTTGGAGGCTGCATTTTTTTTTTTTTTTTGCTGATTGATATTTGACACAATTTGGAGTACCCCCATTTGGAATTGAAGGGTTTCCTCCTCGTCAAACCTATCCAATGCAGGCAGGATCCCATGGAAAAAGGATAAATGGCGGTTTGGTGGCTCAGCTTGCAGTGCTTTTAAAATTTGAACTTCAACATCATCTGGCTTTCGACGCCTTGCTGGTTGGCGGAAACCAATATGTCTGGCACTCGTTGATGGTGTTTCTGAAGTTGGTGTTGAACACCCTGATGTTGTTGGTGGATTTTGCTCTGTATCTCCTTCCCGATTATCGGGAATGGTGTTCTCAGGTATATCTTCTCCTCCTGATTGATCGACAATTTCTCCCTGTGTGAAATTTTCTGCTGTGCCCCTAGTAATAAACAATTTTTTTAAGAATTGCATTTGGTCATGGAACACATATTTTTTGGTTTTAGATGCCCCTGCTCCAGATCTTTTAGATTCTTCAATTCTTTTAATACTTTTTGCAAAAGAATCACGGATGTTTGTCCATCGTCGTAATACCTCTTTGCCTAAAAAAAGGGACCATAAATTTAGCATGGTTATCAGCTTGTAATATTTTTGAAATACCGAATTAATAAAACTACATTTTTTGCATTTTTCCTTACAGATATTTAGCAAGCGGTTGCACTTTTACAGATCTACACTATACTTTCCGTATTGGGATTTCAACGGCAAGTATGATAATCAAAGAAGTTTGTCGGGCAATTTGGACAGTCATGCAAGCAGAATGTCTACCAACACCTACAACACAACAGTGGCAATCGATTGCTGCCGGTTTTGAAAAAAAATGCCAACTTCCCAAATTGCATCGGCGCAAACGATGGGAAACATATTCGACTAATATGCCCATCCAGAAGCGGCTCAATGTTCTTTAATTACAAAGATTACTACTCTGTTGTATTATTAGCTATTGCCGACTCCAAATACCGCTTTGTATATGTGAATATAGGTAGTTTTGGTAAAGACTGTGACTCTGCTCTCTGGAAACAATCAGAATTATGGAGGTCAATTGTAAGTAACACACACCAACTGCCACAGGCGAAATGTCTACCAGGAACAGAAAGTCCAAAAGTCCCATATGTCTTAGTAGGTGACGAAGCATTTGCACTTCATAAGCACCTACTATGACCTTATGGGGGTACTCAGTTGACGGAGGAGAAAAGAATATTTAACTACCGCTTGAGCAGGGCCCGTAGGTATGTTGAATGTTCATTTGGCATTCTAACTAATAAATGGCGCATTTTCCATCGACCAATTAATCTGAATCCCGATTTTGCTGTGGAAATTGTGAAAGCATGCATTCTCCATAATTTTGTACGTGAAAGAGATAGGGTACAGTTTGAGGATACTACAACAATAACAGGCTTAGAAGATTGCCCACAAGATGCCAGGGCACGAGGAGGCTTAGAAGCAAACAACGTGAGACAAATTTTTGCTAATTACTTTGTAACGGACATTGGAGCTGTGCCTTGGCAAAGGTCACATATTTGAATGCGGGTACTTTCAGTAAAGGCAATTACAAATCTGGCCATTTCAACACTGTTACAAATATGGCAACCGTCAAAAATGCTATACATTAAACTGGTTATGTTTTCATGTGTAAATTGTGTTTTTGGCCTCGGTATTGAATTCTGCATTATTTTGTGGACTCGAAGGGAATCTATGTATCTATCTATGTCTAGCTGCCAAATTGGCGTCAGTCAGGGCTTTGTGAATGCATAAATGGTTTTTATTCCATTTATGTTTTCTAAATTCCCTGAGAGATGCCTATTTGCCAACAGTTATGCAGAGGGCAGCAAGGGCCGAAAGGGTGAGAAAATTATAACCAGCATTAGTGGAGTATAGAAATGAATATGGTTAGGGGGGTCACCAGAAATATTTGTTCATCCAGAGAGGTGAGGATACTGTGACAGCACGGGAGATCCAGGCTGCTGGCACTACATATGTACAGGGATGGCCATCGTACATTACTCATTTGCAATGGTTGATGCTCGATGTTGCAAACTTTTGTCATTGAAGGTGGAGAACCAGACAGTTTCCCTCCATCGATAGAACTGCATTACTCATGTTTTAATTGTGTGTCTCTTTCTAATGCAGGAACATGGATCATATGTAGTTTTACATCTTGATGGTCATCCATTGCATAGTTTAACAGGATCGATGGTCGGTTGAACTATTGGCATCAATGGCAATGGCAACGATGGACATCCCAACATATGTTTAACCAACAAGGGGGGGAAGGCCCACCAAGTGGGAGTGTCAGCGAGATACGGTCTACATGCATTACTTCGACACCACTAAGTCTACATGCATGAAGGTCGACATAAGTGTAGGTCAACATGTGTTACGTCAACCGGGTCAAAAGTTGACAGGCTCATTTGGTTGACTGAAGTAAGGTTGACAGGGTCATTAGGCTGACATGGGTAAGGTCAACAGTGATAAGCTGTGCTCGCCACACTATGTTATTCACCCACGACACCCTAGAGCATGGGTCTTCAACCTGTGGCCCTCCAGATGTTGTGAAACTACATGTTCCAACATGCATTGCCACATTTTTTCCTATGAGAGCATGCCAAAACTGTCAGGGCATGCTGGGACATGTAGTTCTACAACATCTGGAGGGCCACAGGTTGAAGACATGTGCCCTAGAGGATGGTAGGGCATGAAATACCGCCTGCTGCCACATGTTGACTCAAGAAAACAGTAACAAATCCACATTTCCACCTAATGACCCTGTCGACCTAATCCAGGTTGACCTAAAGTCTTGTGAACCTTACTGAATGTCACCCTAAACTCATGTGGACCTAAACTCGTGTCAACGTGTCTACATGTCGACCTAGTGGTCACCTACAATGAGCATATCCCAGGGCAGGAGGGATAGCAGCATGGATCATAGATTCCTGCTGTGGGCCCACCTGATACCTTTGGGACATATTTAGTATGTTTGTGGGTAAACCCCAAGAATGTTGGTAAAAATTAAAAAATGGTCACCATTATGTGCAATATAAATTAGAGCCCTGCAACAATAGGTGAATATGTACATAGGTCACAGGGGATATTCGTCAACATTCTTTGACGAATATCCCTGTGCGGCCGGCAAGGGGGATTTAGATCCTGCACCCTTCTCCTAAACTATGTTTCGGGGGGAGCCTCGCCCTCATAGGTGCAGCAAGGAATCCCTAGAACGTCAGAGCTCCCAGCCGCAATCGCCATTACCACCTTGCTGTGAAAACGAAGCAAGGTGTAAATGGCGAACGCAGGGGAGGGGGTGGGGAGTTGAATACCACCCCCCTGCCCTTGTTGCGCAGCAAATGCTGCCACCATTATGGGCCACATAATCATGGATATAGAATACATTTTAAGAAACAAAATAATTTTAAAAACATAATTACTATAACTAACCAAACACATCTTTATCTAGGTCTGCAAGCTCATTGAAATCTTCTTTTAAATTCATGCAGACTTCTTGCCAGGCTTTTCTAGTGGCATTTCGATCCTTGTAGATATCAAGGGATTTATCCCATAGCACTGGTCTGGCTTCTACTAGACAAATCATTTTCTCCACATCCACATCAATGTCACACATTTTGGGCACAGAAATTGTCATTGTGATATGCAGTGTAGCAAACACAAGTGACTTTTCTGTTTAAATAGCCTGGGTTGCTGTAGTCCCGCCCCTCTCATCACATGGGGGTGTGTTAAACCTGTTTGACTGGCATGCGCAGCCAGACTCACTGTAGCCCCGCCCCTCACATCACATGGGGGTAGGTCCAAACAGTTTGACTGGCATGTCCAGTCTGTCGGGGTGTACGCCCGCCCCACTCGTCACATGGGGGCGGGCGTTAGTATACGGCAATTTCCGTGGTGTGTAAAAGGCGCCCATTGCCTTCCACACCACACTGAATGGGCAGGACAAGATGGCCACGGCACGGCAGCCGGACACTGCAGTGGTAAGATCCGACTGCTACCCGCCGGCCGCGCCGTGACCGTCCCGTGTGAATGGACACAGAGCTGTCCATCACACACTGTCGGGGCTGCACGGCTTTTAAGCCGTGCGGGAATTTCCCGTCCGGCAGGAGCCGGACAGTGTGAAACCGGCCTAAGTGTTTACAGGATGGTAATCATAAATTAAGAGGGAAGTCCAGGAATAGAGTATTCTGTCCCTCCTGCACGGGACGTAAGGGTACACACTTCACTAATTGGTGATCCATGTTGACAAGTATCAACAATGATATATATATATATATATATATATATATATATATATACAAAAATCCAGTAGACCGGCACCCTCCTTCATATGCTGCTGCCGCGGTGCTAGGAAGACAAACTTAGTATATCATCTCCAACATCCTGCACCCACGGTCTTCTTAGGAATAATTCATACCACACAGGCTCTTTTCATCGACAAGCTTTCGGACTTTAATGTCCTTCGTCAGGTCAGCAAAACAGAATAATAATAATAATATTCTGTTTTGCTGACCTGACGAAGGACATTAAAGTCCGAAAGCTTGTCGATGAAAAGAGCCTGTGTGGTATGAATTATTCCTAAGAAGACCGTGGGTGCAGGATGTTGGAGATGATATATATATATATATATATATATATATATATATATATAAAAAGGTAGATAACTGATGTCTATCTTTTTATGTCAACATTGGAATTTTTACCTTAGCCAATGGTTCGATAACTCTTTTGAATCACAGCACCCTATAGTATTAGAATTATTTTCATGGCACCTCTAGGTGTTTTTTTTATTATTAAGAAATGTAAAGATAAATAAATATTAAACCAAGTAAATTGTGTTAATATGTCATCCTTAATATGTCATAATGACTTTTTGTGCTGTAACAAACTCTGCTGGTAACTTGGAATCATACTCCTAACATCCCTGCATATTGATTATTTTATATTTGTAATTATTAGTCTTTATTAAGGCAGGAAATGTTTGGGTATTAGTGGGGGGGGGGGTGTCTATTGTACTTTTCTTATTCACACTTCGCAGCAAGCCTTCTGCTCTGGGTGGGGCTATCAATTAAGTTCCAGACACAGGTCTAAAGGCCCCCTTATACTATGTGATTTGGGCATGATTTCACCCGATTCGGATGAATCAGGTCGTGAAAACGGGCCAAATCACACATGCAGACATCCTGTCCGACCCGATGCGTGGTCCCGTGCGCGGCAGGGAAGGAAGCCTCTGTCGTCAGCGCGCCAGTAGGAGCAGGGGGGGGGGGTGGCGCATGCAACCAGGCAGAAGACGCTGCCAGGCAGCAGCGCAGCGCAAGCAGAGAACTAAAAAAAAAACCCTATACAAATGAATGGGCAGCCATTGATTGACTGAGACCTCTCATTCATTTGTATAAACTGAATATATATTTCTGAAGAGCTCTGCTCCCACCGCTGGTGCCGCGCCGCTACCCAGCAGCTTCTTCTGTTGCCTGGTTCCCTGCGCCGGCAGCTGCTTCCTCCCCTTCTCCCTCCGCCTGGCTCTCTGGTCGCGGGCTTCCCCTCGCTGCCGTCCCCCGCTCCCTGGTCCCCTCGCCGGCATCTGCTGCCTGCAGCTCCCTGAGAGTTGCATGTGATAAATCACATGCAAAACTTGACACATGAAGTGCCTAATCACGTGATCCCTCCGGGGGAGTAGCCAGCACAATCAGGCCACACAAATGTATGGGGCCCGAAGACATTTCTATTTAACCTGAATCTGGATGGCTGGTTGCCTTGTGTGGCTGTGTTGTGTGCAGCAGTGAAGTGTGGTAGCCTAAAGTGTTAGGAAATATTAATTAGATTATTGGAGATATACCGGAGAGGACAGGTGGACTCCCATTTAACTTCTAAAATCCCCCAGACTGCTACAGTATCAATATAACAGTGAGCTAAGGTCTTCACATTCAACACATACTGAATGCACAGCCTGGACAGCTCTCAGTGAGCTCCCTGCCTGCAGTTCCCTAAGACCTAAAGCTCTTATCAATTGCTTTCTGTTCAACCTAATATCACTAGTCACATTTTCTCTGTAACCATTTCAGTGTGCCGAATTCCACATCAATTCTCTCTGCATTGTCCTTCTACACCTGCTTCTCACACTACTTACCCTAATTTTGCATTTATTTTTATTTTCTCTATTTTAACACTCTTTCTGAATTGCACTGTTGTACCAGAGTCATGGCTCTTCGATCCTATGCTATATCTTTTCACTCTGCATGCTTTTGGTCTCCTAGCAGGTGTGTTGTGTCATGGGCCACAGTGCAGGGCTGTTAGGGGTCAAGGGTGCAGGTGGAGCGGACTACTTTGCCCATTCTCTCTACCTGCTGCCTCATGTGCTGACCATCCCTGCCATGATCACATCTTGCCTTCAGGTCTCCTTACCTGCACCTCATGTCACCTGTCTGTCTCCCCCTCCCTCTAGACTGTAAGCTCCATGAAGCAGGGCCCTCTTCCCTCCTGTTCTCCCAGCACTCTTCTTGCATTTCAATTACAGCTCTCTTACACGCTTACAATCTATGCATCTCTTCTCACGTCCCTATATCTCAGCTGTATTGTGTACTAAGAATTGTACTGCTAATTGTTAATTGTGCCATTTTAGTTCTTGTTGCTTTTATGTTTATTTCTGTGTACCCTATACTGTTCTAATGTGTGCTTAATGTACAGCGATGTGTACCACTTGTGGCAGCTTCTAAATAAAATATAATAAAAATCCATAAGGTGCCCATACACATCCAATTTTGGGCCTATTTCGCCCGATCCTGATGGAGCTCGTGTGAAATTAGGTCCAACTTGTCGCCTAATGTATGGGGGCCTCTAGGTTTAATTATGAGGTAAAGGACAAAGTTTGATTCGGTTTTTCAATCTAGCTTATGATTGGCGGCCCTTTTTTCCCCCCCTATTACATTGACCATAAATATTGCTAATTAGTTCTGGACCACCAACCCTATGGCACTCCAGCACACAGTTTGGGAACCATTGATCTAAACACTGTAGACCAGGGAACTTTTTTTACCTTTAACCCAAAAATGTATTTAGATACGCTGATGTTACCCCATTGATTTGAAGCAAAGGAAATCATATAATTGTAATACACATGGTTTATGATATACTCTGCTAGTACGGTACACAGCCTGGCAGTCATTGATGATTACCATGTATGGCTGTGTGTGGTACAAAATTTGTACCACACACAGCCATACATGGTCACCATCATCTTCATTAATGGCTGCTAGGCTGTGTCTGGTATAGCCATTGATAATGTGACATCCAGACAACTATTAGTGTCAGTATTTCAAGATGATATAGTGAGTATGCAATTTTTTTCCCCCTAGACTAATGATGGGTATACCGTGAAAGGAGTTTAGAACCAGGCAAAGAAACTTGGCACCACAGCGGCAGTACATGCTGCGAGCTGCCGTGATGGCGCAGCAACTAGTTGACTCTACTGAAGAAGTGGGCAGACGGTGACAGGGCCTGGGTCATCACACAGGGAAGCATGTCATACACAAGGGCCTGATGGACTGCATCTGATCCTTGTACACTACAGTACTGTAACACACAGCTGGGCATGCATATAGAATCTATACACTGAGTGGAAAAATTATTATGACCATAACTTCACATTTTTGCCACTAGAGGGCGAGATAGCTATAAAAAGGGAATGCAGGAGAAGTGAAATGTCAATTGCACTGTGTTGCTAGCGAAGAAATGGGCAAAAAACATGATTTAACGGAGTTTGAATGTGGGATGATTGTAGGCGCTCTAACTGTTAGAACCAGTATCCGCAAAACGGCTGCACCTGTGAAGTGGAAGGAGTAACTGTAAAAGTCTCTGAACAAACTATTTGCCGCACATTACACCGTAGAGGCTATAAAAGTCTCTACTGTCTGCCTTGAACAACAGTAGACGTCTCCAGTTCGCAAAGGAGCACAAGGATTGGACAGTAGATGACTGGAAAAGGGTCATGTTGTCCGAAGAATCACGTTTTCAATTACACCATGCAGATGGCAGGGTGAGAATATAGAGAAAACAGCACAAAAGCATGGACCCCAACTGCATTGCCATAACACTTCAAGCTAGTAGAGGCAATATAATGGTTTGGGGGATGGTTTCTTGGTATTGTATGGGTCCTTTGATTCCTGTGAAACAACGTCTGCATGGCCAAAAGTATTTAAGTGTTATCACAGATCAAGTACATCCTGTTATGTTAATGGTGTACCCTGTCGGGGATGGATACTTCCAGCAGGATAATGCTCCCCGTCATAAAGCTGGCATTGTCCGCAGATGGTTTGAAGAGCATGACAGAGACTTTACTGAGCTTAGTTGACCTGCACAATCACCAGATTTCAATCCAATTGAGAATCTGTGGGATGAGATCGAACGAGCAATTAGGCAGCTGGATCCAGTACCATCAAATTTTACGGAATTGGAAAGTGCAGTTCATCGGATATGGTCCCAAATTCCTTATACCACCTACCAACATCTCATAGAGTCCATGCAAGAAGAATCCATGCAGTATTAAGGGAAAAAGGTGGTCCAACATTGTATTGAGGGGGTGGTCATAATAATTTAGCCACTCAGTGTAGAGTCTACATGCATTAAAATTTGTGGGGGTAATGGATGCTCGAGCTGCCAAAACACAGCCATAAATGCATATAGATTCATATGCATGCCCGGCTGTGTCTTGGCATGCATGGCTGTCCATTACCCCTAAGAATTTCATTCTTACCCCATTTGGGGTAATTTACCCCTGTTCCCTGACCACTGTTGTAGACCTTTCTATCCACAACCAAACTAGTATCTTTGCTACTACAAGAGTGTGCAGTGTAAATGACTCCAACCCAGGAATATCAGTCAGATCCGCAGTGGAAAGGTCCATTTAGCAACAAGTTTAGCTACTTTGCATACTTTTAACAGTGCTAAAGCCTTTCTGCTCCAAACTGCCATTTGTTTCAAAAGTGACAGGAGCAACATTTATCATACCCATTAATTTTCAAAACTCGATATCAACGGTCAGGACAAACAAAACAAAGAAAGACCCATGTTCATCCATCTTCCAGGGAGGTGGGGTGTCCTCGGACTATGGAGCCCAACAGGGATTTCATCTGTTTCCTTGTGAGCCATCCTGACCCCGGGAGGCTGCAAAGATGCTGCCGGTGCAGCAGGCGGTTCGGCATATGCTCACTAGCTCGGGAGACCCGACTGCAGCAATACCCGTACAGTGGCGGCTGTCACACAGCAAGCATTGCATTGCTCTCCTCAAGATGCTGAAGGCTACTCGGCCAGCGCGCCACACTACTGAGAAAACACAGGGACATGCGCCCCTTCCAACTAGCACAGAAATATGGCAATGGATAAAATACAGACAACAGCATAATTTATCTCCGTCCCCTCAGCCAGACGCGGCCGGCCCCCTACTGGCCTGCATGACTGTGCCGCCGCAGCAGATCCCTTGCCACCCGATTCCCGCCTGCATGTAGTATTACTGGCTACCACTCCAGTGACTGATCTGCCGTAGAGCCAATCAGAGAGCAGTGATCACACAGCGCTGGCAGCGCCACCGGATGCGCCGTAAACTGTGACTCGTCCGGCGTGCAGCGTTCTGCCGCTCTGCCCCGCCCCCCGCTCGGAGAGCCCCGCCTCAGCAGCAGCCGCAGCTCCGGGGCTGTATGTGAGACACCCGGGTCACCGCCGCGTCTCTCCTCCCTCCCCGGAGGCCTAGCCGCCGACAGCTTGCCAGGTGTAGGCTCCGTGGGAGTGGATCGCTAGCTATATCGGCGGGTGTGTGGGTGGGGACTGGCTGGAACGGTCACGCACAGAGGAAGGCGGCCTTCCCGCACACAAGCTCTGCTGTGCGACCCCGGCCCTCTCCCAAACAGCAGCCGCCAGCGCTACAGCGACGAGCCGGGCGTGAGGGTGCCGCCGATCAGGCGGGAATAGCAGCAGGCCAGGAACAGCTCACGGGCTCCATCACCGGCGGCAGCAGCATGGCGAGCGCCTCGTACCACATCTCCAACCTGCTGGAGAAGATGACATCCAGCGACAAGGACTTCAGGTGAGGGACTGCCAGGGGTAGTATCGGGCTGCAGGAAGGAGCGCTTTCTGTGGCGGTGACATCCCGTTGTAGCAGGGGACGGGGTGCGGCCTAGCTGTCACACTAGCATGGCTCTGGCAGTACTAGGCCGCGGCTGCAGGGGTGAGCGCTGTGCCGCTGCCTATGCCTGGCTCGTGTGTGAGCTTACATGTGGGTTAGTTCCTTGCAGTCCCGGCCAGCTATGCACAGATCACTCACATGTGTCACTTACAACGGAGGTTGGTCATATGTGAGGGTGTCTTAAAAACAATTACAGTATAAACACAAATATATATAAACTCTCTGTCACACTCATGTGCCATACTGCAGCTGATTCATGCTGCAGTGTTGTAGATCAGTACTTATATGTGCGGGTGTTGGAGGTGCTGTGAAAAAAAGTTAGATTTTCGATAAATGATTCAACTAACGCTAGGTACTCCCTGTACAAATTTAAAACTATATTGCCTGTATCCTAACAACACATTTTTTGGTACTTGTTTCCTAGCACGGCGCACACTAAGCAAATAGCTTAGTGGGCTATTCTGTATAGGAAGATCGCATCGCATCAGGTACCGTGTATAGTGCTGTGCAATGCGATGTCCATATTAAGTGCACAGGAGTGCTTATACAATGAAATATCGCATAGGATCCCATGTCACCAAATGCGATATTTCATTGTATAAGCACCCATGCCATGTGATGTGATCGGTGTTTACTATGCCATTGCGTCACCCCCAGTATCCACTCCACCCTGAAGCGTGGCGAGCGCAGCGGAACACGTCCTCCGACCTTTTCATACCCCCACTATCTACGTCGGCGTGGAGTTGATTTTATATAGTGTGGCGAGCCACTGAGCCTGAAGCGTGGCGAGGGGACGCGGAATACATGTAAAGTAATGCGCGTCTGCTCGCCACGCTTCGGGCTCGCTACACTATGTAACATCAACTCCACGTCGACGTGGATAATGGGGATATGAAAAGGTCGGAGGATGCATTCCGCCGCCCCTCGCGGGGCTCTCCACGCTTTGGGGTGGCGTGGATAGTGGGGGTGTTTTAGGAACACATTCACACCAGCCATATCATACATGTGAAAATATGGAACATCGCATGTCATGCAAAAAGCGCATGCGATGCGATTTCACTACATTACGTAGAAAATCTGGGCGCTGTGCTAGGAAACAAGTACCAATTTTTTATGTGTACTCACTATATGATGCACGCTCCCATGGGTTGCTAGTGAGGTCATTGATTTCATCAATGTCGTTGGCAATAAGGTGCATATCGTTAAGTTCTTATGCTACAGGTAAAAAAAATTTTTTTTAACAATTTGATCATATTGGGCCATGCATGTAAATGTAAATCGTTTGGTTATTTGTCAAATTGCTCAGTGTCTACATGCAATATCTTTTGTCTGGGACTTCGGGAAGTTCAAAGAAAATTTTTCATCAATATTGTTTTGGTGCATGTAGTTTAGAAGTAAAGCAAGTGACATTTCAGGATGTTTCAGGTAAGAAATATCACTGCTTGGATGAGATGTAGTCAGTATCCAGGGACTCTGCATGCCATTGCTCATACTCGCGTTAGTATGTTTAGGTGGTTAGGATGCGGGAGAGGTGGGTTTGGGTTACAATGCTTATTAAAATCCATGAATGTTAGTTTTCCATTACCGGGATTCTGGCAGTCTTTATGCGAAGCATCAATATATCGTACCCAATCCCCTTAGTTAAGGCAAGTAAAAAAATATATAAAAAACAATAAATGAATGCACTGGTATTGGCGCAGATACCATAAAGAGATGTTTAAGACACGCCCATGTATTATAGGGGGTCAGATACAAAATTCTGTAAAAATTTCCTAGAAAAACATATATAACATTAGATGCATATTGGAGATGCTGGAGAATTTCCCTTTCCTAAAAAAAATAATAGAGTACAGTAGGTACCTCACTCTATTTTGGGGCTGCAATGGGCTATCACTGACAACAGCAAGAAGATGGTCCGAGCCTCAGTGCCCAGCACCACCGCAGTAAGCTTTATGGGGTCCTAGGATCTTGGCCCAGTCCACCACCGATGTTATCTCCAATAAAGTGCTGGTGCATCTGTCCTCACAACTAACTTGACAACAGAATGGGAACTGAAAACGCATCTAAACTAGTGTTTGTATCGAAAATGTTTAATGCCAGTGGGGATACGGTCATTAGGTCGACATGGGTGTAGGTCAACAGTCAAAAGTTTGATGGGGTTTTCACTATTTTTTGAGCCGACAGGCGGTATTTCATGCCCTCCCATCCACTAGGGCGTGGTGGGAGAATAAAATAGTGTGCCTGAAGCATAGCTAGCGATGCACCTTAAACTGTGTCCATGTTGACAGTGTTGACATTTGGGTAAATAAAACAGAAAAACCCCATGTCGACCTTTTGACTGCCTAATGCTTGTGTCGACCTAGTTGTGCGACTTAGACCCATGTCAACCTAGTGGTGTCAACCTAATGCTTGTCTACTTAGTTGCTGTAGACCAAACGATCCCAACCCTGCCAGTGACATATCCAGTGCTAATGCTGAATTCCTTTTTTTGTTTTTGTGCGTTTCTCTGAAAAGCATTTTGGCATGTTTTAATTATATTTAGTCTAAAATTGATTTTATTGAAATATCTGAAATAAATCATATTAAAGAATAATAACTTTGGAGAAAGCATTAAAAAAAATATAGCAAAGTTTCACACTATATTAGAACAATCTTTTTTCCCATTAAAATGTTAATGCAAAAATTGGTTAGAAAAAAAAGTTTTAACAAAACGTTTTTTTTCCCCCCGACACTGGATCTATTATTAAACTTGTATTTTTCTAGGGGGCCATTCATAATTGACAGTGTTGACAATAGTATTGACTAAGGGGTAGATTTATCATTGGTGGTTTAAGGTTCTTTATGCATGCAGGTTCGCTTAACCACTTTATCGTGGTGAAATGAACCTGCCTTTTGGCCGACTGTATTATTGTTTGTGCGCACATTATGGGACTGCGTTATCCCCTGCTGACGGGGATATGTTTCCTCCCATAACGAATGGTGCGTACCCATCCGGCAGCATCATCTGCGCATGCGCTGGATACCTTTGTCTTGCAATGTGTACCTGGCGCATGCGCAGATTACACAGCCGGACGGCGGGGAGTTGGACAAGCAGGCGCCGTGGGTAGAAGGCGGCACTGCTCGTGACCTCAGGCGCCGGCTACTAACTGATGAAACCAATAAAGTTTAATGAAAAGAACAAAAAAAAAAGAGAGAGAGACAACGAAGTGTACAGTGCCAAATCATTCTGGCTATAGGAACAGCAGCGCAGACCCCATCGGAGGGAGATCAATAAGTTTCATAATTTGGGTAGGACTCTGGAGCGCTGTACTAAAACTAGTACATGCGGTAAGTCGTCACCGCCACCGTTAAAGTACCTGCACAGCGGGTTTGATAGATGAGGGGAAGCGCTATCCCCTGCTTTAGCGCAAGGGGATAGCACATATGCCCCACAGTGCCGGATGATAAATCTACCCCTTAGTCACCAAAGGATAACCAGTGTAATGTTTTGTTGTGATCTTTTTAAGTGATGCAAGTAGAAACTTGAAATGCTGGCGGTAGGGTGTTGCTGGTAGTACAGTCAGTGCAATGAAAAACTTGCCATGGTACCACTACTACATGACTGATAAGTTTGCAGCTGGTTATCACCCCAATGCCCTTTGGAATATCACTTTAAAATTAATTCCTCAAATCCCCCAAAGGGCCTCTGACTTCAACAGATTTGAGAATGTGTTTTAAGGCCCCCATACGCTATGCGATTATGGGCCGATTCCATGCGATTTCGGCACTTGGGCCAAGAAATCGGCCCAAAATTGTGTATGCGTGTGACATTTGATCTGATCCGATGCGCGGTTCCGTGACAGTGGGGCAGGCAGCGGTGATATGTCTGTGCGCCGCAGCAGGTGGGTGCCGGTGACAGTGGGGCGGGCGGCGGTGATATGTCTGTGCGCTGCAGTGGCTATTACAACTTTGAAATAACATTGTCAAATGACTGTCCGGCTTCCGCTGGGAAGGAGGCCGCTGATTGGCTGAGAGTGCTCTATCTCAACCAATCAATAACCGGACAGTCATTTGATATGTTATTTCAAAGTTGTAATAGCCGCTGCTCGCCCGCCCGCTGAGGGGCGCACACATGTCACCGCCGCCCACCCCACTGTCACGGCACCCGCCTGCTGCTGCCCACCCGCTGCGGCGCACAGACTTATCACCGCCACCCGCCCCACTGTCACCGGCCCCCACTACCGCTGCATGCCCCCCTGCCTGATCCTCACCGCCCTGCAGCTCCCCGTTTTTTTTTTATTTACATGTGATAAATCACGTGCAAAAAATGGCACATCATGTGCCAAATTGTATGTGACCCTCCCGGGGAGCTGCCGGGCGGCTCACAGGAGAATTGGGTCCGACGTGTCCCTTGGACAAGTCGGCCTAATGTATGGGGGCCATTAGATAACACTAGTGGGCAGATGTATTAAGCTTTAACAAGAGATAAATCCAAGGATGATGAGGAGAGATAAACGTCCAGCCAATCACCTGCTAACTGCCATGTTACAGACTGTGTATGAAAAAAGTCAGAAAGGAGCTGATTGGCTCACCTTATCACCCTTGCATTTATCTCTTGTTAAGGCTTTATACATCTGCCCACTAGTGTTATCTATGTCTGTACTATATTGTATTCCTTCCTAATTTCGCACTTGACATTTTTCAGAATTCTAAAGCATTTAAAAAGGAATTAGTCTTTTAGTATTAGATTTGGATTGTTGATGTAAACAGGTGTGTAAGTTAAGGGGGTTATGCATTCTTTGTATCAACTGGCTAATAATTCATTGGAGTCAATTCAATATGGTGCGCAGTGAATAGCGCTGGAAGGGAGCGCCGCAGCTATTCTAATCAGCGTGTTCCTAATTGTGACTAGTGGATTTCTGCTCGTACCCGTCCTGGGGTCTGAGCAGGAATCTGACAAAACTCTGGCAGCTCAAACAGCATTGCCGCGAATACTGGCATTCTCCAACTATGTAAAGCGCAACGGAATATGCTGCGCTATATAAGAAACGTAACAAATAAGCAGCGCACTGATTAGAAAGCTTTAGGAGCTCCCTCCTGGCGATATTTACTGTGCACAGTATTGAATCGACCCCATCAAGGTGGTATATCTGTAATTTTAATGTCTCCAAAGTTGTATCATTAACAATAAAAATTAATTACATTTGAAATGTTTACATTAATTAAACGGGATGCAGTCAATTGACTTACAATCAAAACCCCAACGGCCAAAATACCGAAAACCATTCATCGACGGCCAAAATACAGACAAGATCAAAATACCGACATTTAACTTGTTCATACTTTACCATCCCAGTGGACATGGAGGGGGAATATAATAGTGTGCCGAGCGCAGCGAGACACTGTCCCCGAAGCATGGCGAGTGTAGCGAGCCATGTGAGGGGACGCGGTACTACATTTGACTGTCCATGTCATACCGGCATGTGCCGACAGGCGGAATTCCATGCCCTACCATCCACAAGGGTGTGGGGGGAGAATAAAATAGTGTGCCGAGCGTAGTTGTACACTCATACGGGTTTCATGTCGACCTATGTCAACATACAGACCAACAAAATATGAATAACATGTGTATACATATTGACCTGTGTACATTTTAAATGTCGGTATTTTGACCTTCGGTCAATGGTTGTCGGGATTTTGACTGTCGGTATTTCATACCGAATCCATATTAAACAATGCACATTTTATACAGTGAAATTTGTTGATATACCTCATTTGAAACTCTATTATAGATTCATGGCAACTAATGACTTAATGACCGAGCTTCAGAAGGACTCGATTAAGCTGGATGATGATAGTGAACGGAAAGTAGTAAAGATGATTTTAAAGCTATTAGAGGATAAGAATGGTGAAGTTCAAAATCTAGCTGTGAAATGGTAAGTATACATTATTTTTAAGAAATTAACAATTTTACAATCTTATACGGCCTACACACAGGCCGATATTAAGGCATTTTCTAAGCGATTTTGCTTAGTTTGGCAAAGTCGCTTAGAAAATGCCCTCACATTGGTGTGTGTGTGTGTGTGTGGGGGGGGGGGGGGGGGCTATATCGACAGCAATGCGTGTTCCCTCGCATCTTTGTCGCTGGCCGAGATTGATGAACAGTGTCCATCAATATCGGCAGGGTTCTTCCACTGGAGAACACTGGCGCTGTCTGCTCGCTTAGCACACAGAGCTGACAGCTTGCTCTGTGTGTGGGCTGTCAGCTCTGTGTGCTGAGCAGAACGGCCCGACATAGCACAGCTAGGTCGCCCTACACACGTCGGCATGTGTGTAGGGCCCATTAAACTTAGTCCCTGATTTAGTGGTTTATGTAGCGGTGAGTGATCATTTGTGTTATAGGTCTGCGATAACTAACTGCTAAAGGTAACAGTGACTGTATATTGACTGTTACATACTGTTGCTTCATTTATTTTCACAGCTCAACTAGTACCTAATTGAATAATAACCAGAATCTGATTAGGTTTGATTGTTTTTTAGTCCATAAAATCATGGATTATTTTTTTCGCAGTTTGCAAGATTGGGATAGACAATTGATCAGGGAATAAGTGTAGGGTTGATTCAATGGTGATAAATCAACAGGCTTGGGAAATTGAAGAATTTGTGTCTTGAACAAATATGCAGCTGTGTGTGACCCCCCCCACTCCCATGGCAGCTGGTACACCTGCTCCCCCCCCCTCCCCGGTACCTGGCAGCGTGCTTGGATCCGGGCAGCGTGGTCCGCGCTGTCCTCATCTTCACTGGGTACAGGGTTAGGTAGGCATAGTAGTCCAGCAGGCGTGCCAGGGCCGGGGTTGCTAGTTGGCATGTGCCCGGCTGATGCTTGAGGGGAGGGGGGGCAATTTACCGTTTAAGAGCTGCAGTGGGAAAGGGGTATTAGGTAGCATTGGTATGTCTATGTTGAAATAAAGACAGCTAGCTGGTCAGATGCAGCAAAGCAGACGATTGATAAGTCGTGTAGAACACCAACAAATGCTGAAAGTGTTGGATGTGCCAGTGGAAGGGAGCATGTCTTGGGGTTAGGCATAGTGAGTGAGGAGGGGTGGACTTTTGCCACCGGTGTGAATTTAGAAAGTGGAGAGGGGTGCTTGTGCCACAAAAAGACCATGTGAGAGTGGAGGGGGGAGTTGTGCCCAAAGAATGCATGGTGATCATGCAGGATTTGGGGGTATGTGCCATTTGTAGGCATGGTGAGAGTGGAGAATTGGGGGGGGTGCCAAATGTAGTGAAATGTCTGATGAGCGACCAGGGTTCTCAACAGTAGCAGGAGCAGCAGAACGTTTCAGCAGGATAAGTGTAGAGAAGTGATGCTACTACTGGGCATCACTGCTCTTAAAGGCATTCTTGGTGTTGGTGAGAGGAGGGAAAGTAAGCCCAGATGAAGAGGTCATGACAAGAGTGAATTAAATATATTTTGTTCTTTTTTAGCCTTGGTCCTCTTGTAAGTAAAGTAAAGGAATATCAAGTAGAAACTATCGTGGACACGCTATGTACCAATATGTTGTCCGACAAGGAGCAGCTACGTGATATATCTAGTATTGGGCTGAAGACCGTAATTGGCGAACTTCCACCAGCTTCAAGTGGTGAGTCCGTTTCTATGTAACATCTAAACCACAAACAACTGCATTTTAGGAATGGATTTTTTCATTGTGTAAATAATACTACTGCATTCCTGGATAAAACCTATTAGCTCAGGCTATTTTGTTTTCTGGGTATTGCCTCCAGTCCTTGAGTATATTGTTTTGGATTTTAGAAATCAACAAATCTAAGGAGGGAGCTAGCATATATGCCCTTTAAATAATTGGTGTTCAGTGTGATCGTTTGATGTACCCCATTTTGCCTTGCTCATTCATAATGCATTACAGTTTAGGTTATCAGTAATACCCCTTTTACACCTACAAGCCAGGTTCGGACACAGGATTTTAGATCTTGGTGCGACCCAGCCTGTAACCCCTTTTACTCTGCCCTCCACATTTACCATAAATCCGGGCGGGTGATGTCACCGGAGGTGGGGCTGGGAGATGAGAGCATCTCCCAGCACCGGCTTTTCCAATGCAGTGAACGGGTTCAGGGTCGCATCAACCCGCGTTACCTGTTTACACAGCACCTTTTACCTGTGTTTATCCCTGGTCAGGACTCGGGTAGGATTCCCGGGAACACGGACACTTTTTTTGTTGTTGTGCCGTTTACACTGAGTGCTGACTTGAGTCAACATGGCAATAACTCGGGTTATTGCGGCAGTGAATAAGTCTAATTACCAAACTTGTTTTGGTTTGATAGTCTCAAACACTTAAATATACATGGGTATACAGAAAATGTCTCCTACTTTTGTAAGGCTTTATAATCTTACTAGCTATATTACTTTTAAATCTTTTATTTGCATTCTGCAGCCAGTAAAGTAGTAACCTATTAATATAATTTTATATATAGGGCAGTATTCAATGAGAAAAATTCTCCGTGTTTTATGGAGAATGTGTGCTTTGTTCGCCTTGGACGGAGCATTTTGCTCTCCAAAAGCGAGCAACCCTATTCAATGTGAAATATTCTCCGTCTTTCTAAGTGATTTTCTCCGTCTCTCTCCGTGTAGAAGTTCTCCATCTTTTGATGGAGATCTGGAATGTAAACTAAAAGGTTTTTTTTTTTTTTTTTTTGGTGTCAAAAAATCAGGTTTTTTTTTTCTGTGAAGGGGCATGTTATTTTTATTCATGTGCTTTATAGCACATGAATATATATTTAATTTAAAAAATATATATTTTTTTTAATTTTTTTTTTTTTTTTTTACACAGTGCAGCCAGCAGGGGGCCGGAGCGCTCGAGCCGCTCATTAGATATTCATATATTCACTGCACCCGATCGTTAATATGCGCAATCGGGTGCAGTGAATACTGGGTCCCCCGCTGGCTATAGGGGGGGGCAGCCTGTGCTGCCTGGGTCCAGGGGAGCCCACCTCCCCTCCACATTCCTCTGGAGCAGCCAGGGAGACTTTAATCTCTCTGGCTGCTTCCGGCTCCCTGAAAGCTCCCTGCTGCGGACGCTCGTCCGCTGCAGGGGTTAAGACTCGCCGCGAGGGGCGGCGAGCATCAGCCACATTGAATAGTGGATAAAGTGCCGTGACGGAGAATCTCCAAACATGGAGAATCTCCGCAAAAACACGGAGAGTGCATGGCGAGCGAAATAAAACGCTCTCCATGCACGGAGAATTTCCTCATTGAATACTGCCCTCTGTGGTATCTCCTGTATTTCCATTCTAATGTATACTTGTCCTCAGAAAACAGCTTTTGGTAATTGAGTGGCATTAGCTATATTTGAGTTCCCTATCTGGAACTCTCTCCCATGCCTAGTGAGACTTTCCGCCAGTTTCTAACTCTTCAAAAAGCAGGTAAACAAACTACAGGTCCCCATCCACTAGTCAGATTGTCAGATTCAGATAGATAGGCACCCTTACACTTACACTTATTGGATTTGGCACAAATTGGATGCGTTTGACACCTCATCCGACCCAATGCGTGGTCCCGTGCACATCGGGTCGGACCCTACAGATTGAACCTACTGCAGGTTCAATCTGTCGGATTGGGCACATCACTGGTGCTTTTTAGCACCCGCGATGATTCCTGTCTGATCCTGAGGTGTGTGCGGTGGGTACTGAGTGGCAGCAAGTGGTGAGGAGCAGTGGGGCAGGTGGTGATCAGTGGGACCGGCAGCGGGGGGTATTAGAATATAAACTAAACTTCTTAAATGACTAGCCAGCCTCTGATAGGTTGAGAGTGCTCTCTCTCAGCCAGTCAGAGGCCGTCATTTGACACTTAAAAAAAAAAAAAAAAAATTCTAATGCCGGAAGTGCCCATCCCGCTGATCACCGGCTCACTGCTGGTCCCACTGCTCCTTACCACCCTCTGCCGATCAGCACCCACCGCCCGCTGCAGCTCCCCGGTTACATGTGTTGAATCGCATTTGATTTATCACATGTAAAAAAAATGCTAAGTCGTACATGAGCCTCTCGAGGTGCTGCCAATTTTCACAGGAGTATTGGGTCCGACTTGTCCTTAGTACAAGTCGGCCTAATGTATGGGGGCCTTAAGCTCTTGGGGGAGAATGGAAAAGCGTGGTATGGGTGCTCAAACAACCGACCCTTCTCTTATTACAGATATATCAGCTTGCATCCTCTGAAAGTAAAATATGTCTGCCGCAGATAATGGCTGTCTGATCGGAGCAATATTGAATAGCTCTGATAGATGCCCCTTAGTTTAGATGCCTTAACAAACTCTTTCATTTTGCCCATTGAGTGCTAATCAGCTTTCCACTCTCCGTAACTAACCTCCGAATTCCTGTTTGAATAAAGTGAGTCTCCCAACTGTTGCCCCATCCGCATCATACCTAGTCCTTTCCAATGCTATGTCATTTTACATTTACTTTTACTATTGATAGGTCGATTTTCAAATAAAGTACAAATGTAATGCCTTGATGGCTCTTGTGTGTGGAAGAACCATTCCTCCATTGGAAATCTTATCAATGCCTTTTCTACCATAAGACAATTTTACTTGACCATGTCAGTGGTTTGGGAATCGAGCCACAGTTTAGGTGTTATGGTGAACTTTAATTTTTGTTGACTTTCTGGAGCTTAGAATAACTTCTCTATTATAAAATGGGTGCGCCTTGAAGGGCAAAGCAGTATAGTGCTGCTGCTATGACAAAGATAAAGTAGAAAATGGCCTTTGCAAAGGGGAAAATGATGGCCGTATTCACTATTTACATCCAGCCTGACCATTTTTTTTAAAGCCTATTCTGTCTTCTGAATTAAGCAGAGGTGTGTCTCCCAAAGCTCTCTGCTCAATTTATTACACACTAGAGTTCCGTCATCTGTTTAATGCCCTGTTGGCAAGGTTATGGGCGGGATGTATTAAAATACATCGCCGCCCTTCGCGCCCCCCCCCCCCCCCCCCGCCGCGATGCCGCCGCATATGTACTAACATATGCGGCTGGCATCGCGATGCGGTGACGGAGGTCCCCCCCCATACCTGTACTGTGGTCTGCGGGGGGTCTCCATCACCTCCCAGCCGGCTTCTGCTGCTTTCACGCCGTGGACAGCTAAGCAATCTGTCCCCGGCGCTTCCTCCTCCCCCCCCCCCCCTGCAGCCGGAAGGACGTCCGGCTGCGTTGCTAGGGGGAGGAAGGGCTTACCTTCCGGGGTCCAGGAGGACCTGCAAGAAGGTAAGCCCAAGGCAGGGGGGGAAAGGGGGAGTTGGCGAGGCGGCGGGGTTGCTGCAATGCGGCGAAAAGAAGCCCATAGGCTTCTATAGGGTATCTCCACCCAAAGGTGGCGATGCCCTGCGATATCGCTGCGAACGGGTTTTAGTTCATAGGAAAATGCGGTAAAACAGGGGTTTTACCGCATTTTCCCTTTAGTACATCTCGCCCTATATGTGACTCTATTACAAAGACTCCTTTGTTGACTGCACTTCTGAGGGCATTGTGGTAGGTGGTGGCAGTAACCCTAGATATTCTAGTATCTACAGTCCTTGTTACATGGCTTTCAAAGTTTTTCAAAGTATCAGCATTCAGCTAATGATGGGGAAAAAAAATGTCTGCATCTGCCAAATTCCTTCTCTACAAGTAGCAATTGGAACACTTCACCTTTTCTCTTCGATATATTGTAATATGTAAACTTGCAGGCATTGGAACCTTTTGATTTTGTTTCTGGTTATTTATCTTCTCCATTTTTAAGGGATTATTTGTGTTTGCCCCTCTTATAAGTTTGTTCTTAAGACTTCCAATTTTCACTGACAAGCTCCCCCCTGTCAACCACCTAAGTTTGTTTATGGGCTCCCATGCTTCTCTTTCCAATTTCTTTGGTAATGTGGTCCTTTTTCCCCCTTAATTTCTGAATGTTTTCTCCATGTGAATCCAAGATCAGCATGACTTCCTTCAGGAAAATATCAGCATTCTATTTAACTGTTTTTGCCTTTCCTGCCTTTTATTGATTACTCTTTACAGCAATGTGCTTCCCTTCTGATCTACTTATCAGGGATACAAGTCGTTATGGAACCTTATACAGTGGTGAAAGTGTACTGAAAGCAATTGGCCATAATCTGTTAGCTTTGGCTGTTCCCATCAGTAGAACTGTATCCATTCGTGGTTGAAAGAAGCGGCTTAATGCTTTGTGACCATTGTTTAAATTGAGATAACAAACAAGATACGTGAAAGGCATCCATGTCATCAAGTGACTAAGTGGGGAACAATGCGTTTTTAGCCATACTTGACTAAATTGTGTGAATCATTTTTTCTCCTACCGCAGCAGGGGACACTGCAGTACTGACGTATGAGATAGAGTGGGTGCGTAGGAGGAGTCGGCACTTAAGTGAAAATTTCGTCTGTGGCTGGCTCCTCCCCCCTCTATCTCCCTCCAGACCCCAGTCTTAAAAAAGTGCCGGAGGAGTCGGTCTCCTCGGCAAGGTCTCCTCAGGGAGACTAGGTTTTTATTTGATTACCATATATACTCGAGTATAAGCCTACTTTTTCAGAACATTTTTTATGCTGAAAAAGCCCCCCTCGGCTTATACTCGAGTGAGGGTCCCACTTGAGTGAATACGTTTTCCCAGTTTTTTTGTTGTAAAATTAGGTGTCTCGGCTTATATTCGGGTCGACTTATACTCGAGTATATACGGTATTTTATTTTAAATAGTTGCGTTTTTTAGTGAATATACAGGCAGTCCCTGGACAGGGTGCCTGCTTTACTGGAGGCTCTGGAGGGTCTGGTCGGTACTGCATGCAGCTCCCTTCCAGTACCCAGCCACCGGAGCATCGGCTCCGGGGACCCGCCGCAGCTGCTTGCGGCTAGCGTTACGGGTCCACGGCGTTTTCCCCAGCTGTCCAGAGCAGGAGGTGTGAGGCACCATGCAGGGGGCGGCCATGGAGCGCGCTGGCCGGGCAGTATCGTCGCAGCGTCAGCGCGACGTTGACGTCATCAGTCTCCGGCGGGCGCGGGAAGAAAGGCTTGTGGGAGGTCCTTCTTCCGCACAGACGCCATCGCAGAGGAGAGGTGACTGCTGCTACAGAGGTCTGCAGGCGGTTTTCTACTTTCCTGTGCAGTCTTCAGTGAGCGCTGTCTTCCGTTTCTACAGGGGTACTGTAAGTGACGGAGGATTTTACACACACACGCATTGGGAGGGTTGTGGCTCCTCTCTCCCTATTGACAATCCAGGCCCTAGGCTTTCTCATTCAGGAGATTGTGCTCTAAGGGGTGTTGTTTGTTTCTGTGTGTGTGTGAGGGTGAGCCTGTGTATCTTTGTGTTTCACTGGGACACCTGTACTATTATGGCTGGAAAGGGTACTTCTTCCAAGGCAGCTGTTAAGCTGTATGCTTGCAAGAGCTGCAAGGGGCAATATACACAGCACATGAAGGGTGTTTCACTCTGTGCTCCCTGTTATGATTTATCAAGGGCTTCTGCATCTGTAGTTTCTCCTCAGGCTCCACAGCCTCCTGTGGATCCCATTCACAGTGTGTTAGCAAGTTTAACTGCTGAACTGGTGGCCTCTAGGAAGGACAGGGAGCTGATGCAGTCTCAGCTTTCCAGCATGGCTGCAGCAGAGCCTGTTTGGGCCAAGACACTTATTTCTTCTGTGGATTCTCTGTCACAGTCACTAGCTGGCACTTCACAGAGGAAGCCTCCTTCACCGGTAGCTACCAAAAGGAGGGCAGGGGTGTCTTTGGCTATTCCGCATCATTCAGATGATGATGATGGGCTAGAGGTTTTAGAGGATGGTGAGTATGTAACTCCACAATTTCAGGAGTCTCCTCAGGAGTTTTTAGATGAGGAGGACGCTCAGGGTGTAGACGGCCTAATCAGGGCTGTTAGGTCTACTTTAAATCTAGAAGAAACGAGGGCTCCGCCTCAGGTTTCTATTTTTGGCCGTGTGCAGAAGACGCCAGTGTATTTTCCAGACTCGGCCGAGCTGGATAACCCGCTGTTAGATATCTGGAAAGTTCCTGATAAGAAATTTCAAATTTCTTCTCGCATTAAGTCTCTCTATCCTTTTTCCCCTGAATCCAGGGAAAAATGGGAGGCTCCGCCTACTCCGGATGTGTCTCTTTCTAGGCTTTCAAAGAAGTCGACTCTTCCAGTCCCGGGGGCGGTCGGCCTGAAGGAGGCGCCAGATCGGCGGTTGGATACTACCTTAAAGTCTATCTTCTCCACAGCGGGGGTTTTGTTAAGACCAGCGTTGGCTTCCGCCTGGGTGGCTCGGGCCATGGAGGTATGGGCCTCTCAGCTTGTGTCTGGCTTAGGGAGGATTTATTGTCCTTGGCTGAATTCATCAGAGACGCGTCCACTTATATAGGGGAAGCGTCTGCAGACGTGGCGTCCCTTGGAGCAAAGGTTTCGGCTTCAGCTGTTGTGGCCAGAAGGGCCGTTTGGCTACGGCCGTGGCAGGCTGAGGCTGAGATTAAGAAGGCGGTTGAAGCTCTGCCTTTTTCAGGTGATATGTTGTTTGGTGCGGAACTGGACAAACTTATCGCCCAGGCTACGGGGGGCAAATCAGCGTTTTTACCCTCCTCAGCTCCGCCTCCAAAGCGCCAATTTGTGGCACCTTCCTTTCGTGCCTTTCGTGGCCCATCAGGTTTCAGAGGTAAGGCAAGAGGGGGCTTCTCTTCCTTTAGAGGCCGTAGAGGAAGAGGTGCCAGAGTGGCCCCTACTGCGGCCGCCACTGCCCGCAGGCCAGATCCCAAGGCCACTGAGAAGCCAGTGGCATGACGGTCTCGCAGCCCACGTGGGGGATCCCATTGTGGGCGCGCGTCTGTTGCAGTTTGCGGAAATCTGGAGGTCCCACTGCAGGGATGCATGGGTTCTGGAAAGCATCTCCCAGGGATAAAAACTGCAATTCGCGTCGTCTCCCCCCTCAAGATTTTTTCGGATAGGTCTGCCAAGGAAAGAGGAGGAAAGTCAGGCTCTGCGTGGATCCATCCAGGGTCTTTTAGACGCAAGAGTAGTGGTTTCAGTTCCTGCATCACAGCAGGGCAGAGGTTTCTATTCCAGCGTCTTTGTGGTGCCCAAGCCGGACGGCTCGGTGCGTCCTATTCTAAACTTAAAAGACTTAAACCTCCATGTTTGTTATCAGCGGTTCAAAATGGAGTCCATTCGGTCCGTGGTGGCGTCTCTAGAGAAGGGAGAGTTCTTGATGTCGTTAGACATCAAGGATGCATACCTGCACGTTCCAATTTGGGAACCCCATCAGTGTTTTCTGAGGTTTGCATTAGACGATTGCCATTACCAGTTTCGGGCTCTTCCATTTGGCCTGTCCTCGGCTCCCAGAGTTTTTACAAAGATCATGGCGTGTATGATTGCAGCACTCAGACTCCAGGGAATAACAATTATTCCGTATTTGGACGATTTCTTGATCAAAGCGCCAAGTCGGGAGAAGCTGGTAGAGCACGCCATGGTGACTTGCAAATTTTTGGTAGACCATGGTTGGGTTCTAAATTTCAAAAAGTCTCATCTAACTCCGTCAAGGAAGCTAAAGTTCCTGGGGCTCATTTTGGACACAGAAAACGAGACTGTCTCGCTTCCCTTGGACAAGGTGCGAGCAATTCAAAGGATGGTGCGACACGTTTTGTCTTTGAGAAGGGTGTCAGCACACACGTGCACGCGTTTACTGGGAATGATGGTAGCCTCTTTCGAGGCTCTACAGTATGGTCGTTTTCACACAAGAACTTTCCAAGAAAATCTTCTGTCCCAGTGGTCGGGGTCCCACTTGGAGATCCACAAGAGAATTCTGCTTTCAAGGGAAGCGCGTCTGTCTCTGAACTGGTGGCTCTCAACTTCTCATCTTTTGAAGGGCCGAAGTTTCAGACCCTGCACTTGGACTATTCTCACAACGGATGCCAGCCTGAGAGGTTGGGGAGCGGTGACCCAGGGCTATACTTTCCAGGGCCGTTGGTCTGTCCAGGAGGCCAGGTTATCGATAAATATTCTGGAGCTCAGGGCCATCAGGTTGGCACTCCTTCAGGCCCAAGTCCTGCTCAGGGGTCTGCCAATAATGATCCAGTCGGACAATGCGACCGCGGTTGCTTATATAAACCGTCAGGGCGGGACGAAGAGCAGGGCAGCAATGAAGGAGGTTCGTCCAATTTTGCAATGGGCAGAAGCTTATGCGTCCAATCTCACAGCAGTGTTCCTTCCGGGAGTGGAGAACTGGCAGGCAGACTACTTAAGCCGCCAGGATTTCCATCCAGGAGAATGGACCCTAAATCCGGAAGTTTTCCAACTCATCACGCGTCGGTGGGGGACTCCTCAGATCGACATGATGGCGTCCAGACTGAATCACCAACTTCCTCTTTACTGTGCCAGATCGAGAGATCCGGGAGCCTGGGCGGTGGATGCATTCTCGATCACTTGGAATTTCGACCTCATCTACATCTTCCCTCCGTTTCCCTTGTTAGCACAGGTACTTAAACGGATAAAAAGAGGGTCAGCTTCAGTGATACTAATAGCCCCAGATTGGCCGAGAAGGGCTTGGTATTCGGACCTGAAGCTTCTTCAAGCCGATGTTCCA
This sequence comes from Crinia signifera, assembly GCF_055691185.1. Lineage (NCBI taxonomy): Eukaryota > Metazoa > Chordata > Amphibia > Anura > Myobatrachidae > Crinia > Crinia signifera. The sequence continues at coordinate 131,799,205 of NC_139220.1, forward strand.
TGGCGTCTTCCTTTCAGGGAGGATCTGCTGCAGCAAGGACCGTTCGTCTACCCAGGCTTGACGCAGCTACGTTTGACGGCGTGGCTGTTGAAGCCGACCTGTTAAAAAGGCGGGGTATTCCAGTGACAGTAATCCCCACCATGCTCAGGGCTAGGAAGGAGGTGACTTCCAAGCATTATCATCGTATTTGGAAGTCTTATGTGGCATGGTGTCAGAGGAAGAAGGTGGAAAGAGCGGTTTTTCAGCTGCCTCGCCTTTTGGAATTTCTTCAGGCAGGTCTGGACAAGGGCCTTCGGTTAGGTTCTATTAAGGTCCAAATTTCCGCCTTGTCTGTTTTTTTCAACAGAAAATTGGCACTCATTTCGGAGGTGCAAACGTTTCTTAAAGGAGCGTTACGGTTGCAGTCTCCGTTTGTTCCTCCGACTGAGCCTTGGGATTTGGAGCTCCTGTTGGAGTTTCTCAAATCTGAGTCTTTTGAACCACTGAATTCAGTGGACTTGAAATGGTTAACATGGACGACCCTGATGCTCTTGGCATTGGCTTCGGCCAGGAGGGTTTCAGAGCTGGGGGCTCTGCTTTGTCGTCCTCCTTTCTTGGTTTTTCACAGAGACCGTGCAGAACTAAGGACTAATCCTAAATTCCTTCCCAAAGTAGTCTCTTCCTTCCACGTGAACCAGCCGATCGTGGTTCCGGCCCTGTCTGGGTCTTCAGAGGATTTGGATGTCGTAAGAGCCTTACGCATTTATGTGGATAGGACTGCTTCTTTTCGGAAGACGGAATCTTTATTTGTTTTGTTTGGGGCAGAAAAGAAGGGTTGGCCAGCGTCGAAGCAGACTCTGGCCAGGTGGTTGTGCCTTACTATTAAGGAAGCGTACGCAAAAGCCCGCGTTCAGGTTCCTCCAAATATCACTGCCCATTCTACCAGATCGGTCAGTACTTCCTGGGCGGCTGCCAGGGGAGTGTCACTGACTCAGGTTTGTAGAGCTGCCACGTGGGTAGGCTCCAACACCTTTGCTAGGTTTTACAAGTTTGATAGGTTTGCCAGGGAAGATTCTTCCTTTGGCAGAGCTGTCTTACAGGATCCTCAGCGCTCGCCCTCCCGGGTGTAGTGGCTTTGGTATCATCTCATACGTCAGTACTGCAGTGTCCCCTGCTGCGGTAGGAGAAACAAGGAATTTGGTACTTACCGATAATTCCCTTTCTCCGAGGCAGCAGGGGACACTGCACGCCCGCCCAGCGCTTTGGTCCCGTTTAGCAGTCCCGATCCTGCCATGATTGTTTGGGGGTCCTGCTAGTTCTGTATTTTTACAGATTGTATTATTTATCTGAGTGTTTGGTTTCTAGAATGCATGACTGTTGGTTGAGGTGTTTACCTAGTATTCTTTGTTTTCCAGTCTGTGGTTCCGCTTTGCCTGTCCCCTTCCTCTCTCGGTCACGTTTTTTAAGACTGGGGTCTGGAGGGAGATAGAGGGGGGAGGAGCCAGCCACAGACGAAATTTTCACTTAAGTGCCGACTCCTCCTACGCACCCACTCTATCTCATACGTCAGTACTGCAGTGTCCCCTGCTGCCTCGGAGAAAGGGAATTATCGGTAAGTACCAAATTCCTTGTTTTCCATTTATGTTTAATGTGCACTGTAATTCGTTAATGGGAATGACTAAGTTCTATTTCTAATGGATGACAAATTACAGATTTTATTCATTTTAAATTAACATTGATATGTAACTTTGCCATATATTTCAGAAGACCTGTCCTTTTTTTTAGTCTTAACTTCTGAAGCCCATTATAAAGAATTTCTGATTTCACAGGCTCTGCATTGGCTGCAAATGTCTGCAAAAAGATTACTGGTCGCCTTACGAGCGCTATTGCAAAGCAGGAAGATGTGTCTGTCCAGCTGGAGGCCTTGGACATTATGGCTGATATGCTGAGCAGGTAATGTAAAATGCTGGCGTTGTAGTATACCATTGCATATGGTTGAAATGAGTAAATAAAGACTCTACTAGTAATGTCTACTGAAAGGTTGGATTACTGAGCTGGGCAATATACATGACATAACCAGCATGTTTATACTAGGCAAAAGGTGTCTCATGCTTTGTTCACTCCATTCCAGAAGATTGGGAAGGCGGAGCCAAACACTACCTAACAGGCTTGCTTTTATGCAGAAAGGCAAGCTAGTAAGCCTACACTTGGTCTCCGCTTTGTTACTGGTATTGGATACCATGAGGATCTAGCACTAATGATGTGGAGTGGTAATGTTTGCATATGCGGAAAAATGTATTTTAGTAACGGAAAGAAGCAACCAAATTTGTTTGCTTGTCTATTTGTCAGTAACACGGGCATTTGCATTGCTGTATACTTCTAATGGTGTGTACACACGGGGGAGATATATTGCTAGCAATATATTGCTTGCAATATATTGCTGAGTAATATATTGCTCAGTGTACTTGCAATATATCTTCGCAATATTTTTCTCAGCAATATATTGCTCAGTTTCCAGTTTTTCAGAGGGACCAGCAATTTTCCCTGAAAATTGCTTGCAATTTTGACTAGATTTTTTTTACCCTCTATTTAAATTCATTTATGATTGACATGGGTTGTGGGAAGTCCTTCTGGAAGGGAGTAAAAGTAAAATTTTATTTGATGCCACGTACTATTGGTGTGGGGCAGCATGGTAATGCTCATGCTGCCCACCGATGGTGCAAATCACCATCGATGGGCAGCATGAACATAATCATGCTGCCGTACACCAATGCCCCTTCATTTTATTTGATGCCACGTACTATTGGTGTGGGGCAGCATGGTAATGCTCATGCTGCCCACCGATGGTGCAAATCACCATCGATGGGCAGCATGAACATAATCATGCTGCCGTACACCAATGCCCCTTCATTTTTTTTTGATGTCACATAGTATTGGTGTGGGGCAGCATGGTAATGCTCATGCTGCCCACCGATGGTGCAAATCACCATCGATGGGCAGCATGAACATAATCATGCTGCCCAACACCAATGCCCTCTACTACAGCCTATGCACTTACTGGATAGTGCGGCTGTGCAGGACTAGCGTGCTGATGGGGGGAGATGCTGCTGTAAGCGCGGGCAGAGAAACAGAGCGGAGGTAATGAAGAAGCAGGGGCTGGCTCCGTGACACGGCGGGTGGGCGGTGACAAGGCGGGTGGGCGGTAACACGGCGGGTGGGCGGTGAAACGGCCGGCGCTGAACTAGTAGCTGTCGCTTGTCGCTGGTGCACAGTGCTTTGTGCACCAGCGACCTGCAATTTTGGGGGAGAATCGGAGGAGCAAGCTCCTGCGACCAGCGACCATAAAGGGCTGGCCGCGGGAGCGCGCTCCCTGTCATTTATCGCTGGCTGCACATGAAATAACTGGCAATATGGTCACTGAGCGACCATTTTGCCAGCGATTTCATGACTAATTGCAGCAGTGTGTACACAGCATAAAGGGTAATGTGGCATTTATGTGATAGTTCTTTAGTTTTTGCCAGGCTTTCATTCATAGTTGATGGATTTTTTTAATTCCATGTTATTCCAAGTCTAATGTATACTGACAGTAGATTGTAACTTTACAGTTGCTAAATCACACATTCATTATCATAATTTTGTTTTTCTTTTCAGACAGGGTGGATTGCTTGTTAATTTCCATCCTTCAATACTGAGTTGTTTGCTTCCGCAGTTAACAAGCCCAAGATTGGCTGTAAGAAAAAGAACCATTATTGCTCTTGGTCACCTGGTTATGAGTTGTGGAAACATTGTTTTTATTGATCTCATTGAACATCTGTTGGCAGAGCTGTCTAAAAATGATTCAATGTCTACGACTAGGACCTATATACAATGCATTGCTGCTATCAGTAGGCAAGCCGGTCACAGGATAGGTGAGCAAACCACTACAATGCTTTGTTGTCCTCTGCACATGACTGAGTCCGTTATCTAAAATGTGTGCTGAAATTCTTTTAGGTGAATATTTGGAGAAAATTATTCCTCTTGTAGTTAAATTTTGTAATATTGATGATGATGAACTGAGAGAATACTGCATTCAAGCATTTGAATCTTTTGTTAGACGGTAAGTGTTCGGTAACGCAATTGATTTTGATATTTGTACAATGCATAGCTCAGAGCTTGTTTGCATTTCTAGCTCCTGCTGAACACAAATAGAGAATTTAATGGGGGAAAAACAGAAATTGGCCTTTTTGGGTCACAAATGCTTTTGTTTGATTTCTCGTTTAATATTTAATTATTGTTCATGCCCGACTTCCTGTCTAAAGTAAAAGGAGATTGGCCGAGAACACTTGTGTGAACAGTGCCGTTAATCTGTTGGATGTCCGGAAGCTTTCAGTGCTTCGAAAAACAGTTGAATATCACTCTTATGTTGTGTATCGATTTTGACTATAAAGTCAAAATCAATAGCAAGTTAGTGTAAATTGCACCGTGTTTAATTGTGATCACTATTCAATCCCGATGTGCGGCATTGGAATGGAAAGTATAAATGGACTGCACAGTCTTTCTGCTATCTTGGAACAAGGGCCATTCTGCTGAATGCAGCATGGCCACCGCTACCCCTCACCATTCCTCCCCTATCTACCTGCGAGCAAATGCCAGTTCCGGCGGGTGCTGGTATAAAATGGATATCGGTCGCTGCTGGATCTGCCTGTGTGTACACACCTTTTAGTGTGACTAGGATCTACACTTGGCAGTGATATTTTATATTTTCTAAATATACCTTTTATTATTTGGTGGAAGGGATATCGGTAATTAAAGGAAGGGATTATCCTCATTAGCTGTTTATCTACATGTGTTAACCTGAGCAGGTTGCTGGAAACAGGCATATTGTATATTTGGGTTGCAAACTTTTTCTCCATATTTCTGAATGGTTACATTTTAACAGTCTAAATATGTATTCTAGATGCCCAAAGGAAGTGTATCCCCACGTATCAACAATTATAAATATTTGTCTCAAGTACTTGACTTATGATCCCAATTACAATTATGATGATGAAGATGAAGATGAAAATGCGATGGATGCTGATGGTGCAGATGATGATGATCAAGGTATTTTAATTATGTTTTAGTTTCACCAGTTCAAAAAATGTGCCTGGTGTTTGAGTGACTGGTGACTGGTGGCTGTTTCTTGTTTGTGCCATAGGCCTCTTGCTCTGCAACAGCGGTATGTGGATGCTGATCAAAAACATTGTCCATAACCAATTATGGTAATTTCTTTACTGGTCATTTTAGCACTGCAAGGCCTTTCAGCCTCTGGGCTGTATTCAATATGGCCAGCGAGGGGGTTAAACGGCGGGGATTGACGAAAACAAGCGATGCTCGCTGTTTAACCCTGCACGCCGGCCACTCGCCCTATTCTACGTTCCGGGGGAATTCTTGCTGTCAGAGCACAGCAGCTAATGCAGAGAGCCCACTGAATTTAGCCGCGAGCCTAGCTGTTGTAGTGGCCGCACATGCAGTTTCCCCGTTGCGACAAAAACCTAGCAAGGGGGAAAACTGTGTGTGCAGGGGGTCATTTGAATACTGACCCTGCGAGCTGTGACAGCGAGCAGTCAGCACTTCTCACTGTCACAGCTTGCAAAACACCCCTCTGTCTATCCTTATGATAACCATTTAATGGAATTCTTTTTTTTTTCACTGGTTCCCAAACTTTTTTAAATCTTGGCACCCTGGACTAGCAATTATTTTACACGACACTTCTAGGCCTTAAGTTTCCTATTGCCTGGTTTTGGGATGGTAACTATGCGAGCTTCCAATAATTCTGGGGGGGGATAGCCTGTGGAAGATAGATCATTAAAAATATCTGTTAGGTATGGGGACAGAAGGTCTCTAAAGGTAATATAGAAGTCTGTGATAAACCCATCGGGTCCAGGAGCTTTATTGCGGGGGAGAGATTTAATGGCCGACTGAACCTCTGCCTGTGTCCATGGGGCGTTCAGGGAATCGAATTGTTCCGGGGTAAGGGAGGGAAACTGTAAGCCGTCTAGGAAGTCAGAGATGGTGTCACTGGTGGGCTGTGGAGTGGAGGGGTCTGAGGATAGGTTGTAAAGTTTGGCGTAATAGTCTGCAAATTGGTTAGCGATGTCTTTAGGGTTGCTGAATTTCTCTTTAGTGGGGGAAATGATGCATTTAATTCTGTTCCTAGCTTGTTGGGCGCGCAGTTTGCAGGCGAGCATTCTGCCTGACCTATTACTAGAGAGATACAATTTGTGTCTTAACCTATTCAAGGCAGACTGGGTGCATGCTAGGAGGAGTTTTTGAAGCTGGCCGCGTACAGTGGCCAACTTTTTCTTCAAAAGGCCAGATGGAGATGTCTTGTTCTGGGATTCAAGGGCGATCAGTTTAGTCTCTTCGGCTTTTTGAGCCATGATGGTTCTACGCTTCATGTTAGCGCCCGCTTGTATGGCCGCACTTCTTGTGACCACTTTAAAGGCACACCAGTGATTGGTGATGGAGGTGTCATTTAAAGCTGCAATGTTTTAACCATTAATATATATATTGCCTTAATGTTTTCTTTATAAACATTTCGACTTTCGTTATGTGTAAATTCATAATTTGCTAAATATTCATGGCAGTGGTAATATAGGCTTTGGCTACAGTATGTAACTATGAATATTTTTAGTTTTTGTTTAGCTTTATACTGAAATCATTTTGATCTTGTTCTATAGGTAGTGATGATGAGTACAGTGATGATGATGATATGAGTTGGAAGGTGCGACGTGCAGCTGCTAAGTGCCTGGATGCTGTGGTCAGCACTCGTCATGAGATGCTGCCAGAATTCTACAAAACTGTATCTCCTGCGTTAATAGCCAGGTTTAAAGAACGTGAAGAGAATGTGAAGGCTGATGTGTTTCATGCATATCTGTCACTTCTAAAACAGACTAGACCTGTACAAAGCTGGCTCTGTGACCCAGATGCAATGGAGCAGGGAGAAACCCCCTTGACAATGCTGCAGAGCCAGGTTGGTGTAAGATCTGATTTAACATGTCAACCCATATAAATCTGCTCAGTTAACAATGACATCAGAAGAAAGTAGTGTCTGTCTTGGTTTAGATAGTCACAGCCTCATACACATCATTGATCTTACCAGTTAAAATAAAAAATGGCTCCATTAGCATTAGCAGTGCACATTTTTGTACCTTGGCTAAACCTCATGCTACAAGCTGGGTACACATTAGATGATATCGTCCATGAACAATATAGTTAGCTATTTCCCTTGAACTGGCTGGAACTCCCTGAGCAAGCAATGTAGTGCAGTCATATTAAACAATATCATTAACCATATTGTTCCTTGGCCAATATCAAGGAGCATGCTGTCATTATTATCTAGTCGGGATTTGGCTGCGTGTACAGAAGACAGAGGGAGTCATTAATGACCCACGGGGACATTAGTAGATATGCACAAAAATGGGCTTTGCACTGAGCTGTCAATTAAACACATCTTTGTTCATAATAAGGTGTACACAATACAACCAATCTGGTGTTTTTATCCATTCTAGAAAAGGCTAATGATTTTTGTTTATAGATTTTTTTTTTTTTTAATTTGAACCATGTGTGCCTCACTAGACTTACTCTAATACTTTTGTAGGTGCCGAACATTGTAAAAGCACTACATAAACAAATGAAGGAAAAGAGTGTGAAGACGCGCCAGTGTTGTTTTAATATGTTGACCGAATTAGTTAATGTTTTACCCGGTGCTTTGACCCAACACATTCCTGTCCTTGTACCAGGTAAGGGAAGAAAATGTGTCCTGATTTTGTGATTTAACGTAAAAAACGCCCAGTTAATTACACCCCCACGGCTTGTGACGTGCCTAGCTTCACCAAGAACCATCTGCAGTGATCTTGTTGGTAAGGATTATACATTTTAATGTGTTTCTCTTCTGCTTTTAGGGATCATCTTTTCTTTAAATGACAAATCAAGTTCTTCTAACCTGAAGATAGATGCGTTATCATGTTTGTACGTCATCCTCTGCAATCATTCTCCTCAAGTCTTCCACCCACATGTACAGGCATTGGTTTCCCCTGTAGTGATATGTGTTGGAGATCCATTTTACAAGATCACATCTGAAGCCCTCTTGGTTACACAACAGCTTGTAAAAGTGATTAGACCGCTGGATCAACCTTCTTCCTTTGACGCAGCCCCATATATAAAAGATTTGTTTACATGTACAATCAAAAGGCTAAAAGCCGCAGATATTGACCAAGAAGTGAAAGAGCGTGCAATTTCCTGCATGGGTCAAATCATTTGTAGTCTGGGTGATAATCTGGGAAGTGACCTCCCTAGCACCCTGCAGATTTTTCTTGAAAGGTTGAAGAATGAGATCACCCGTTTGACCACTGTGAAAGCCCTAACATTAATAGCTGGTTCTCCACTGAAAATAGATCTGAGGCCAATCTTGGGGGAAGGCGTACCGATTCTTGCCTCCTTTCTCCGGAAAAATCAGAGAGCCCTAAAACTTGGCACACTTTCCGCTCTAGATATCTTAATAAAAAACTATAGTGACAGCCTGACCGCAGCAATGATTGATGCGGTGTTAGATGAGCTACCACCTCTAATTAGTGAAAGTGATATGCATGTGTCTCAGATGGCAATTAGCTTTCTGACAACATTGGCTAAAGTATATCCATCTTCTCTGTCAAAGATTGGTGGATCTATCCTTAATGAACTTATTGGGCTTGTGAAGTCACCGTTGCTTCAGGGAGGAGCACTTAGTGCAATGTTAGAGTTTTTCCAAGCCTTAGTGGTTACTGCTACAGCCACTTTGGGCTACATGGACTTACTCCGTATGTTGACAGGTCCAGTATATGCGCAGAATACTGCACTTACCCACAAGCAATCCTATTACTCTATTGCCAAATGTGTAGCAGCACTGACTCGAGCATGTCCTAAAGAAGGACCAGCTGTGGTGGGCCAGTTTATCCAAGATGTTAAGAACTCTAGATCCACAGATTCAATTCGCCTGTTAGCTTTGCTATCTCTAGGTGAAGTTGGACATCACATTGATCTCAGCGGACAAATAGAGCTAAAATCTGTAATACTGGAAGCCTTTTCCTCTCCTAGTGAAGAAGTTAAATCTGCAGCATCCTATGCGCTTGGAAGCATTAGTGTAGGCAACCTTCCAGAGTATTTGCCATTTGTCTTACAAGAGATAACTAGTCAGCCTAAGAGACAATACCTTCTACTTCATTCCCTGAAAGAGATAATAAGCTCTGCATCAGTAGTAGGCCTTAAACCATATGTTGAGAATATATGGGCTTTACTACTTAAACACTCAGAGTGTGCAGAGGAAGGAACCAGGAATGTAGTTGCAGAATGCTTGGGCAAGCTTACGTTGATTGATCCGGAGACACTCTTACCGCGGCTTAAAGGCTACTTGATTGCTGGTAAGTACTATTTTGTATTTTTTCAATGTAGTGTGTGTTCTGACTAAGGAATAAAGTTTTGGAATGGGATTGCATACTTTTATTTTTCATCGTTCGTTTTTTTTTACCAAATATTTTTTGCAATTGAATAACATGTCTATAAGTTGACCTAATGATTTGTCTAGTTGTCCTATGGTTAACTATTCACTTATTTCAAGGACTCCTTTTACATTTTTCTATGTTGGAACTTCGTTAACCTATTTGATAACTAGAACAAATTTATTTTATTGGCCAAACATTCAACCCTGATCAATCTGATGTTCTCAATGGTTTTGTGGCTGTCCAACGTCAATTTGGCCAATAAATGTAACCTGTCCATGTCACCTGTGGGGTTTGGTCTTGGCTAGTGATCAGATATGCTCCTCTGTGGGCAGATCCGTTTGCATATATTTTTTAACAGGATTGCAATGCATGCATTGTTGTTTAACGTTATTTGATAGAGGTTATTTCCATTAGTGCGATTGATAAAAATTAGTTCAAACTGTTACAAAATTATGGCTTTAGGTAACTAAAATTTCTTTATTGAAAACTTATTTCACAGTATTAATGCAAATGAAGACCATGCCTTTTTTACTTTGGAAATTCTTTTTGTAATCGTTCTGTAGGTTCATCATATGCACGAAGCTCTGTAGTCACCGCTGTTAAATTTACCATTTCTGACCATCCTCAGCCTATCGATCCTCTGCTGAAGAATTGTATCGGTAAGAATAATATGCATATAACTCCACAATCTACTTTAAAATGAACACATCTCCCACACTTCCGTCGAAAGAGCCATTGTATGGTGTAAGGCAGTGGTTCCCAAATATTTTTGAATTGCTGCGCCTTAGAGTGTAAATATTTTTAAGTCACTCCTAGGCCAAACGTTGCTAATTAAGAAATTCAGAAACAAATATTAAATTAATATAGGGAGATTTGCTGAGCGATGCTAGATCACTCCGAACCCTCACCACAAAATGATGTATCAGATCGCTCAGCACACAGTGCTGACGGGGCCAGTGTTCTCTGGCGATCATAGCAATAGCGGGGCCACACATTGCTATCGCTATGACCCCTACACACTGAGTAATGTATCAGCATTTTCTAAGGGATCTAGTTAAATTGCTTAGAAAATGGCCTTAAAATGGCCCATGTGTAAGCCCTAATAGTCATTAATGTGGTTGAGGGTCAGGACCAGCTTCTATTTCTACAATTATGTTACGATTGGCATCTACCAGGCTGGCTTTGCCTATTACGTTGACCATAAATAATTTGATTTGTCCTTGGACCACCGACCCAGGGCACCCCTGTAAGTGTCTTGAGGCACCCAATGGTGCCATGGCATACAGTTTGAGAACCACTGCTGTAAGCATGTTCTTCCACTGTTCCTATTGATATTATTGAGGTGGGAGACTTTTACTGGCTATTAACAGGTGAATGAGACTGGTATACAATGACTTGCAAAACTAAGACTTGTCAGGTATTTACCCCTATGTTGGTTTCTCCAAATTCCAGATATCATTCATCCTGTATAGATAGATAGATAGATAGATAGATAGATAGATTTATTTTTTAATTTAATTTGCATACATTATTTTTTATTTTTTTTGGACTGTTTATAGCTCAAGCTCCACAAATGAACCCTAAAATAGTTTTAGGATTGAATGAATTCCAGACAATTGTCTTAAAATAAGTCTGAGATGCCTCGTTTTTTGTTGAAGTTTTATTCAGCCTCTGTTTTACAACAGGTGACTTTCTGAAAACGTTGGAAGATCCGGACTTAAACGTGAGACGCGTAGCCCTGGTGACATTTAATTCTGCTGCGCATAACAAGCCATCGTTAATCCGAGATTTGCTCGATTCTGTGCTTCCTCACCTTTATAATGAAACTAAAGTCAGAAAAGAACTCATAAGAGAGGTTAGTGGAGAATTTATTTAGTTGTTTTTCTATTTGTTTTTTATTTTGATAAATATTTTTACTAAATAATTCCTTCTAATTTCAGGTGGAAATGGGGCCCTTCAAACACACTGTTGATGATGGGCTAGACATCCGGAAAGCTGCCTTTGAGTGTATGTACACTCTTCTTGACAGTTGTCTGGACAGACTTGACATATTTGAATTTTTAAACCATGTTGAAGATGGTTTAAAGGATCACTATGACATAAAGGTATATTTGGAGTCAATTTTGTTATTGCCCTTGTGATCAGTACTGTATTTGAATGTTACCAGAGAAATGGGTCAATAGAAATTGCTGGCGCTTAAAAAATTTGTACCCTTCCATGAACACCCAGTATGTCATGCCATGTGGCAGCACTTTGGAGGCTCGACATATCTGCATCTCTATATGTCTCTCTCTACATGAGTATCTGGCTTTGTGTATGGGTACTCTGCACACTTGCTTGCAGGGATGTCACAACTAGGTGGGTAAACCCAAATGCTCACCCAGGTGTCATGTGGGGATAGACATTAAGTGGCTGATCGGTAAGTATATATGCTTATGTTGGGTCTGTCGACATCTGTCTTGTGTGTGCTCAGCCTAATGGTGTGTACACATGGGTCGATGTTGCGCCCGGTGTTATCGGGGTGCTGGCATGGTGGGAGGGGCGGCATTGGTGGGGGGGGGGGGGTATGGAAGCGTGGGCCACACTGTATTGGGCAGCATGGCCCACGGTCCAAGATAGTAGAAATAGACTGTGCAGCACAGTCTATTTATACTTTCCATTCTGATGCCGTGCATTGGGATCGAATCGCGATTGGGTACAGCAAAACACTGTGCGATTTGCACTAACTTGATACCTATTTTGTCTATATATTCAAAATCAATAGGCCAAATCACACTCTGTGTACAGGGCTTATGTTTAGTTTATTTTCCTGAATTGTGTACTGGTTTCCACTTGATTTTCATAAATATATATATGATATATCTGACATAAATATTTTTTTTTGACCTCACAGATGCTGACCTTTTTAATGTTGGTAAGATTGTCAACCCTGTGTCCAAGTGCCGTACTGCAGAGGTTGGATAGGCTGGTAGAACCATTGCGTGCCACATGTACAACAAAGGTATGTTCTGTTCCTATAGTTACATATACAATTGTATGGGTCTCTGCATAAAAAAGTTGATATGTTCTACTTTGTTACCCATTTTATACTGTTGTATTTCCAGCTCTAGCCTTTAAGAGTGGGCCATTGTAACATGCTAATTTCACACAGGAAAGAGTAGGGTCAACCTACTCCCACATCCTCCCCAAATGCAAACCAAGCTTTATATTATGATGCACACTTTAAGCACTAAGAATGCTAATAATAACAAATCCAATAATCTACAAGTTTATAGGGAGTGATAAGGATTCTTCGTACTGGTTTGGCCAAGGAGATAGGTGGATTTACACTGTTGGCCAGGCATGTTAAATTGTAGTTTATTATAATTGTTCTGATAATTACTATTCTTAGTGCTTGATGTTTGCACCTGCTCTTTCTGTTTTTGCTGAGTGGTGCTATGAGCACTGTAGCACCTCCTATGTTTGTATTTTGTGTGCGCAACACCCCCCTCCATAGTTTTACATTATTTTAAGTTTATATTTCAACGTGAATTGTAAATTTCTACGTATTTACAGGTGAAGGCAAACTCTGTGAAACAGGAATTTGAGAAGCAGGATGAACTGAAGCGCTCCGCAATGAGAGCAGTGGCAGCACTTTTAACCATTCCTGAAGCAGAAAAGAGCCCCTTGATGAGTGAATTCCAATCTCAGATCAGCTCAAATCCTGAACTGGCCGCCATTTTTGAAAGTATACAAAAAGATACTTCCTCTGCTAATCTGGACTCAATGGACACAACTTAAACATTCACACTGGAGTGGGACCATAACATTGAACCATATAATGCACTGAAATTGACCAGTTCTAAGAATGAAATATCTTAAGTTTAAGCTTCACAATGTTCAGACTTTCTTTACAGTTTACGGAGATGGTTTGGCTTAATTCCATTGTTGCTTTTTGTAGCATTTATTCCAGGAATAATCTGTTTCCATAATCAAGGCTACTGGTTCAGCCATTTTAAATATGGTTATAGTTTCTAGAACGTATGATGTTTGGGAAGACCTCCCAGCATCCATTTCCCCTGTAATGTTTAGGATTAAAGCTTTCAGAATTGGACCATGAAAACCCTTTTTTTTATGCCTCCCCCCCCCCATCTATTTTCAATCAGGTGAATTACATGGCTTTTTGTACAATTTATCTTCTGTTCTTTTGATTTAGCTACATAAAAAGCTTCTGGCTTGCAGATCAGTCTTTGTAATATTTATTACACCAGACATGTTTAAAAAGTAAAGATTCCCCTGATCTGTGGTGTTAGAACTCTTTCCCTAATCTGCACTTCATTTGCATGACTGGGTTCACAAATATATAATGGCTGTAATATAGCATGCATTTTTAGAGTGCATAAGGACCTCTCTAGTACAGTAACACATTGTTCTACAGCATCATTGCAGAACACTTAAGCAGAGTACAACAACTGCTCTATTGCTTCTCTTCAAGATTTTTAAAACTTGTATGAATATTATGGCTTTTGTTGAACAGTTGGCCAATTTCTTTGAATGGCTGGTAACAAGATAAATTGCCATTTTGAAAAATTAAATCCATGAGATTTTGTTCAGTCTACACACTTTTTTTTTTCCAATGAAAACAAATAAGTGGCTCGTGTGGCTTTTATTTTGCTTTACACAATGCACCCAGATTTGCACTACTGTTGTGTACATTTAAAAAAAATCTAATGTGAACATAAGAACAATGAATTTAAAAAAAGAATGAGCGTTTAACTTGTATTAATCATCAGAGCGCCGGCTGGTTACGTCCGTTTTCATGTCTAAGAAAAGTCCTAGCAGAATTAGACTTGTGTTATCGTTGACATAATCTGACTTCAGGTTCTAATTGGTAACTACTGCCCAGCGTGTTGGCCTTCTTATGTAGATTCCTTTTAGCAGTGCACCTATACTAAATTAATTAGCTACATCTTGGTTTTTTCTGAGACATATCTGAAATAAATACCTTACTTGCTGGGCTTTGCCTGTGGTGTGCCTGCATGTTAAATAAGACCTAAGTTACATTTTTATATATCATTGTTAAAGAATGATCACAAGGCAATTTAATCTGCCATGTGACTGCTGTAAATATGTTATACACTTAAAGCCATTTAGTTTTGTAATGTATCCATTAAGTACCAAAAATCCTGCAGCACTTGTCTGATGCTTAATGCTCCTGCTGGTAGAGCGATTTCAGTAACCTTAAAATATTTGTTTTTGGCCCGAATTCTGGTCTTAAATAATTATTTTGTAACTTGGGTCAAATGTTTTGGATTTTAATTTGGTTCTGTAACATAACCTGTCAGAATTGTAATAGTTCTCCCACTATTAAAGGTGTGTGTCTAGGAATATTGCATTCTGAAGTTTGTGTGGAAAAAATCTATTCTGTGTAGATTATTCTATTCAGCTCCAAATCGTCTCCTTACTCCGTTGCAACTATTTTGTGGAATAGGCAGTTTGTATTATAAATTTAAATCCAAAAACATTTTTTAAATTTCTGAAACACCTTCAAATCTATCATTTCAATAGGTTGACCTCTGTTGACATGGTCTAGGTTGACATGGTCTAGGATGACATTGACAAAAGTCAACATGATTTTTTCATGTTTTTTTTCTTCCCAACCCCGACTTAATGTTCATACAGTGGGCATCGTGTTAGATAATAGTTTGCGAGCGCAGCAAGACTGCGCAAAGGCATGTGGTATACTTTCACGGTGTCCATGTTGGCATAACATAAAAAATATATATATGAAAAACTCATGTCTGCCATTTCTTTGTCGACCTAGACCATGTTGCCCTTTTTATCATGTCTGCCTGTGGACCAATAGTGGTCGACCTATTAACTGTCGCACTAATAATCCACATCCATTTGTTTGTAAATGACTTGACTTATCACTGCTGTTATTGTTCTGTAAGCTATAATGATAGATTTAAAAATGCCCTTAACCAGAAAGAAAAAAACTAATGATAGAATGATACAGGAATCCAGTTTCTAAAACTGCTAAAGAGAAATTCACGTTTCTGTGACAATGTGTGAGACTGCGAATTACAGAGCTGAATAATCTATGTAAAATAGGCAACCTTTTTATAGCTACATAAATGTTTATCATTTGGCGTCACACTTCTCCCATGTGTTGGCATAGTAAAGCAGTTTGGAGATGCTGGTAAGGGATTTGTTCCTTTTCCGCAATGCTTAATACAATTTTTTTAATTGACTAATACTTGTACAGAAGACAGGGCCACTGTGCCCACAACAGTTCCAGATAAATGCAGCTTCACCATTTTCACTTGTCCTGTGAAACCTAGGGGAAAAGCTAGTAATAAAAATAAAAAAAATCTTTAAAAATATAGGTACAATACAATGTTTCTTTAATAGATCACATATTTTACCTCCATGGGTCATATAAGAATTACAACATTGGGGTACAGTGCACCTTTAGCACCTATCTTCATTTACTAACTCTCAAAAACAAACTTTGTGGGATTGATAAAAAACAATTGTAAGCTGCCATTGTATGAGTAACTGTAGTGCGAGTTAGATGCTGCAAACAGGTGTATGTGTATGCAACCATGTGTAATAGTTGTACAGACTTTTCAGTTTATGGTGTTTCTTGTGGCATTCCAGGACATTTTTGAAAGACCATTAGATTCCAAGTTTTCAGAGAGGCAATTTTCCATTTCCCGCCAGAGATTCTCTAGTTTTTTACAGGCCCAAAAGATATGTTTAAGATCTCCTCTTTCTTCACACCAACATACATCTGGCTGTTGAGGGAAAAATCTATTGATCTTTGCCGGGGTGTAATACATCTGGTAAAAGATTTTTAAGTATCTTTCTATGTGTTTTGTGGACTTAGACATTTGGTGGACCGATTTTTAAATGCGTCCATTGCGTTATTTCCAGGTTGAAGTTCAACTCTCCTTCCCATTTCTTTTGCCAACTAGTTTTGGCTTCCTCTCTCTTGTGACAATTTCTTATACCAAAACGTGATTCCTCCCTTCCTACTCAGCCCCGAGATCTGGTTAATCATTTCCCTTGGCAATGTGCCCATTTCTTTTATACCGTAGGCACTAGATTGAATCCAATGCCTAATTTGAAGATATTTATGAAATTCTGTATTTGGGATCCTATATTTACTTTTAATCTGTTCAAATGACATCAATTGCCTGTTTTCATAGAGATCTGCTAGTGTTTGTATTGCTAACTTTCTCCATCTATCTAAGTGCAAATTTCTGGATCACCTTAGTTATAGCTTCTAAGGTGATCCCAAATTTGAACTTAGATAGGTACCGAGATGAGATCCTCAGATCCCATGTGAGACCATATGCTGGTTCGGTTGGCCATGGGATTTTCCTAATGCAAGACAATGCTAGACCTCATGTGGCTGGAGTGTGTCAGCAGTTCCTGCAAGACGAAGGCATTGACGCTATGGACTGGCCCGTCCATTCCCCAGACCTGAATCCAATTGAGCACATCTGGGACATGTCTCGCTCCATCCACTAACGCCATGTTGCACCACAGCCTGTCCAGGAGTTGGTGGATGCTTTAGCCCAGGTCTGGGAGGAGATCCCTCAGGAGACCATCCGCCACCTTATCAGGCACATGCCCTGGTGTTCTAGGGAGGTCATACAGGCACGAGAAGGCCACACACACTACTGAGCCTCATTTTGTCTTGTTTTAAGGACATTACATCAAAGTTGGATCAGCCTGTAGTGTGTTTTTCCACTTTAATTTTGAGGGTGACTCCAAATTCAGACCTCCATGGGTTTATAAATTTGATTTCAATTGATAATTTTTGTGTGATTTCGTTGTCCGCACATTCAACTATGTAAAGAAAAAAGTATTTAACAAGAATATTTCATTCATTCAGATCTACGATATGTTATGTTAGTGTTCCCTTTATTTTTTTGAGCAGTGTATATAGACAGACAGATATTTAAAACAATAGATATGGAAAGTTTAATCCCTTGTATATAAGTAAATACAATATAGGTAAAGGCAATAAATTTAGTTCTGGTAATTCATTATTTTCAGATTATAGCTATAATCTTGCAGGTTTACAAGAGGTATTATATGGGTTTCCAAGGGAGGAAGAGAAAGAAACTCTGGGTGGGGGCACCCTTAAATCATAGATCAAAGTGTACAGAAACTGTATTTAAAAAATTATTTTAATGGGTATGCTCTAAAATAGTATGGTGCTTTGTCCTCAAATATAGAATAATGCGCATTGAAAATATATAAGTGGTATTTGAGAGGCTGGTATTGCCTTCTGCAAACGACAGGGAACAGCAGCTTGTCACAGTGTGATCCTCATATGTCCCCGTTCCTACCAGTATTGAGGTAAAGAGGGTAGTGGGAATATAATCATGGGTCACAGTTTTATGTAAAAATTAAAGACAAGTGCTGGTATTAGCCAGGGAGCAGGGGCGCCCTTGAGCAGTGTGTTCTCCTATGTATAATTACTGCTAAGAATAAGCAAGGAGTTGCTCGCAACACTGAGGACAATAGATAGTGATACAGTCGTTGGTAAAGTGGAAACAAATGTATCCGCTGAACGAGTCCAGCGGTTACCTCACTGCCGGCTTGTATGTGTCAGATTCCTGTGGCTGCGTGCTGGCGTCCCCGCTAGGCGTCTGTTCCCTGCTTGAGATGCCCGGTCACGTGGTGCACCACGTGTCCCGGGGAGGTCCCGACGTACGTTTCACTTGCGCTTGGTAACGGGAGGTTTACAAGAGGAATGGATGTAAGTTGCAGGAAATTTGAAACATATTTTGCAAAGACAGCTAGTCAACTCTTATAATGGGTATATGTCAAACTACTAATGAGAAGTTGCCCATAGAAACCAATCTGCTTCTTGCTTCCATTGATCCCTTTTCTTTATATGGTCAGTTTTTCCACATGTCCTCTTTAGATGGTGTTAGGACTCTTTAGAAGGTCAGCAAACCGGCTCCCTGACTCTGTTGCCCCAACCTGAAGTCCACGAATACGTGCAGAGCTAGGCTTCACCTTTAACCGTCCTGGCTGTAAGGGCGAATTAGGTCTCCGTTACAGTCAGGTCTTAGGAGGGAACAATGTATTCTTGGAGACGGACCAGTAGCAAAAGGATATCTAACTAACCCCGGAATGTGCAGGCCTATGACCCCTAAGGCAAAACAATATGCAACAATGCACAGTGGTGGAATATAAAAATACAAAAGGCAACAATGCTCAAAGAGTGGTATGATATAATAACCAATAGCAACAATGCACTGAAGATGGAACAAACCGTAAAATTGTAGCAACAATGCTCAGACGATAGTACCAAATATACAACAACCTCTACTGAACTACCCTGCACTGCTAGGTACAAGCCCCACAGTGCAGATACCCAAGATGGTAACTGGATAATCAGGAGACAGGAGGATAGCAGGAATGGAACTCATAACAAGAACTTTGCTGCAGCAGGAACAGAATATCTGGGACAACAGCAAGGGAGTTCAGGAACCAGGAACACCACTGGAAATGCGAGGCAGGGTCCAAATAGATATAACCGACTTCTGTGCCCAGCAGGCGCTGGCTATTTATTCAAATCTCCCGCCCCCGGCGGCTGCTGACGTCAGCCGCACTGGGGGACACTCGCCGGGCGGAAGTTCAGGGACGTTGCTGAGCAACGCCCTGACGCCCAGCAGCAGGGAGAATGAGGGCGGAAGTTCGGGGCGTTGCTTGGCAAAGTCCCCGACACCTCCACTGCGCTCGCAGCCCGTCCCGGACCTGCTAGCCGCAGGAGAAAGTCTGGGACGGCGGCGGCTAACAAATGGTAATGGGGATATGTATGTGTTATTTTGGTATAAATAAATACAAATACAGTCAAGTCAATTAATTGATGCTCAGTTAAATATTGCACCCGCTGTGGCATTTCGGGCGGATATTTTGAAGATCTCTCACAGCAATGTTGGCACTCAAAGGCATAGGCCAGGCATTCCCAACCACGGTCCTCAAGGCACACCAACAGTGCAGGTTTTGTAGATATCCAGGCTTGAGCCCAGATGACTTAATTAGTACCTGAGTGATTCTGATTAAACCATCTGTGCTGAAGCCTGGACATCAATAAAACCTGCACTGTTGGTGTGCCTTGAGGACCGTGGTTGGGAATGCCTGGCATTGGCTAACACAGGGGGGTTCTGTTTGCCCGGAAACCCCCCTCCTGTAAGGGACAGAGCAGAGCTGCTGCACATGCCTAGTGTTCCAGCTTCTTCTATCACATACTGTATGTGTGAATTTGAGCCCTCAAACATCGCAATGGACCAGAGAGCAGCTGCCAGGAGGAACAGACCGGAGTCTTACCATGTGGTGGGAGATTGTGAGCTTAGAAAGTGCAGTACTGGTTCTATTATGTTTGTGTATTTATATATTATATGTTTTTTTCCCTAACCATTTAACCTTTTTAAATGTTCGTAATAGGGTGCGTTTTTTAGACTTTTGCGATTTTGTGTCAAAATTGACCAAAATCGCATTTTTTCTAAAAATCGCACATGTAATAGGATGCGAGTCGCGGTAAAAATCGCATTTTTTACCGCGAAATCGCACATTTTAAAGATGCGATTTTCAGGCACACTGAAAATCGCATCCAGATGTTTTCCCATAGTAAACTAGAACTCGCATATGTAATAGGATGCGAGTTCTAAAGTCGCATATGGGAGCTTAAAAAAAATTGCAAAAAAAATAGACCAGCTTCTGACTGGCGAGTTAGGCAGAAACATGCACAGATCATTGAGATCTGTGCATGCTTCTGCTGTAAAAAAATAGTTAAAAAAGAAATTTAAATAAAAAACTGGCGTGCGGTCCCCCTCCTAAGCATTACCAGCCCCGGGCTCAAAAAGCCGGTGCTGGTATCATAAAATCAAAGGAACAATCAAGTTGGGGTTCCCTGGATTTTATAAAACCAGCACCAGGCTCAAGGTCCGGCGCTGGTTCCCAAAATACGGGGGACAAAATGACTAGGGGTCCCCCGTATTTTAAGAACCAGCACCGGACACAACCAGCCAGCAGGGTAATGCCACAGCCGGGGGAAACTTATTATATAAGCTCCCGCGGCCAAAGCATTAACCCCCTGGCTGGTCAGCATGGGCAGGGGTCCTGGGGAAGTGGGGACCCTCCCAATGAAGGGGTCCCCCCCCCCTCCAGGACTTACCAGCCCATACCGATAGTCCGGGGCTGTACCCGATGCCCCTGGCCGGTGGGCATCGGGCTGATGACTTGTGTAAAAAAAAAGAATTAAAACTATTGTTTTACACTGGCGAACTATGAGTCCCAGCAAGCCTACCCCGCATGCTGGGACTTGGGGAACCACAAGTCCCAGCATGCGGGGCATTAAAGGGCCCGCTGGCACTTGTAGTTCTGCAGTGAAAAAAATAGTGCACAAAATCACACTGACACCCTGTAAAATAAAACTTTAATACACACAAAACACACACACACTGATACTTACCTACCTTGAGCCCGTAGGTCGGTCCCTGGATCCTGGGTCCGTCCTCCGGGGCTCCAGGGCAGAAGAGTCCGGTTCCAGGGCCTTGGTCCTGGTTCCGGGGCTGGTCCTGGGGTTCCGGGGCTCCTGGGCTGCAGAATCCGGGATCCGTGGTACTCCCCAGGGGTACCTAAGGAGGCAAATCCAACTCACCTGCTCCCCGGCGGCGACCTCCGGTGACAGCGCTGCTCCACACTGGTACCCGGCTTGCAGGACTTTGACCGGCGCTGAGATGTTTCCTCCTCGCCGTCTTTGCACAGAATGATTTCTTGGCCAATCAGGAGCCGAGAAAGTCGGCTCCTGATTGGCCAGAAATCATTCTGAATACAGACGCCGAGGAAGTAACATCTCAGCGCATCTAGAGCAGAGATGTTACTTCCTCGGCGTCTCTAGTTGCGGGTTCCACTATTGTAAATTGTGCTGCCGCAATCCCAATTTATTGCTGCCGGCTGAGCAACTTGTATATATGCTGAAGGCAATTGGTATTTCTAAGGTCGTATTTCAATTTGTGGCAGGTTTCAGCAGAACAGATTTGTACAGATGTTACACCTTTATTGGAAAACACAGGAGGCAATTATGGCTGTTACTGCCTTTACTTCGGCTTTATGTGTGCCGCCGATACGCTGGTGTATATTCTGTAGTTGAGTACGTTTGTGCCCGGGGCTGGTTATGCTTAGGGGGGGGACTGCACGCCGTTTTTTTTTTTTTTTACACAACACAGCTGTTAATTCCGATTAAATATGACCAAAGAAACAATAAGTGAAAAGCGCGAGTTACGTATTATGTCCGTAACCTGCGTACCCTTTATACCTAACTACGTGCGAACAAAACGTAGCGCAGCGTAGCGTACCTTTATTGTATATTATACACCCAAGAACCAATACCTTAATAAGAGATTCCTTCGCAGTAATTTGTCTCTAATCTGCGAATATACCTTTAAGGACAGTGTCCGTACTATACCTTTATCGCTAATTGCGAATAACAGACACAAACCACAATATAGAAGTAAGGAGATAAGAACTCCGTAAAAAGGTTGTATTTAAGTCCCTAATGGACAAAAGGGGGTTACAGAAATAGAAAATACAGGTTTAACAGGTAATGCAATAGACTAACAATGAATACAATAATTAGGCTCTACTAAGGGGAAGAGAAACAGATACAGGATACAATCAGCCAACAATACAATAAGAATAAGTACCGTGAATGCAACCATTACCGTCTCATCAAATATGCGAAGCGCAGTCCGGTCAGAGCTCGCTATCGTTCAGGGTTGAACTATAGCCCGGTTGAAGCTCAGGGAAAGAAAGATGTGCCGAAGTGACCGTGAATGCTCTGGGTCGCCTATCGACTTCCACAGTCCACCCTTTAACAGTAAATATAAAACTGTTACAATACGACTGACATCGCTGGATGCATTCTTCTTCCATTTTAGGTTGACAATATCTACAGACACAGTACTCACCAGACAATAACCCATCACATAGCCCTTGAACTACGTTTTCCTCATACCTTTTACCTTCTCCTGTCATGGGCAAAGTATCAAGCTGGTTTAGGGATTCTACCTCACCCATATCTGGGTCCATAATTACACTGTCAGAACTCCGCTCCGATCGCTCTAGTATGTGGCAGCCACCGAGTATCCTTGGATGAAGAAGAGGGAACAGAAAGAAAACAAAGAAATAGAGGCATAACTGTGAACCTGTTGCTTGGAGTCCTTCCATCATCTCTACCAGGGGACTTTTATTTGCTCTGCTCTTGGACCTTTGCTCGCTCAGGTTGCTTGACCTTGGCTGCTTCTCAGTCTTCCCGGAACAATGCTTCTAGCGGGACTTCTTCTCTTTCGCTCTCTGCACACTGGGACTCTGGGTTACTGGCTTTCTTGCAGTGGGACAAATGTATCCAAGTCTCTCTCTCTGCGACTTTAATTGATGTATTGCTGGTCAACAAAACTTAGGCCCTTATTCTGATCGGTGCGGATATATTCGCGTGCGTTCGGGCCGCCGATGTTTTGTGTCTGCGCATGTGCAGAGGCGTCTCTGCGCATGTGCGAGCGGGGCGTACGGCCGAATCCCGCATGATATGTAAACACTCCGAACAGGGGGTGGAGAGGGGCGTGAAGGGCTATTTGGGCTCATTACCATATGTATACGCCCCGCGTTTCATGGGCGTTCCCATGAAAACGCTGGGCGTACGTATGGTAATGCGGCCGGGACGCACATGTAGGGGGCGGACATATGACATCGCCGGATGTTAGCTGCCCGCCCAGATCCCTGCTTTTGAACGGAAAAATGTCCGTGTGGTCTGAGGTTGCGGGAGCTGGTGGAGCACTCGGTCCTGCATTCGATGGTCTGCGACCATCGAATGATGGGGGAGGTTCCCTTAGATGGAGGAGGCGTATTCCGTGAAAAATACACGTGCGGTCCGTTCGGCCAGCTTCTTACCGCATACGGACGGAGTTGGCGATCCGTATGGAAGGCGGGGTTTCGCACGCACGGTCCTGGCCGCATAATCGGCTCCGGCCGCACCGATCAGAATAAGGGCCTTGGTACGGTCCTTCCCAGCGGTCTATCAAACAACCTGAGCGTAAAAAATTTCGGATCATAACAAAGTCTCCTGGTTTAAGATTATGACAATTCTCGGTAGGCATATCAGGGTTCAGTAAATTCAGCTGCTTTTGTTGTTTCCTTAGCTGTTTGTTTAGCTTTAGGATATACTGTACAGTTAACTCATTATTACATTTGAGATCATCCTGTGGGTCTATCATGATGTGTGGCTGCCGACCAAACAATATCTCGAAGGGGGACAAGTTGAGCGGAGTCCTGGGAGTGGTCCTAATGCTATACAGCACAATAGGCAGTGCCTCTGGCCATAACAACCCTGTTTCAGCCATAACTTTACCCAATTTGTTCTTAATAGTACCATTCATTCTCTCAACTTTGGCGCTCGCCTGGGGACGATATGGAGTATGAAGTTTACTATTAATCCCCAGGAGTTTACACATGATTTGGAAGACCTCTCCTGTGAAATGAGTGCCTCTGTCACTCTCAATGACCTTTGGGATACCATATCTACAGACAAACTCCTGACATTTTCTTTGCTGTAAAGGTAGCAGTGTTGGAGGCAGCGGGGAAAGCCTCCACCCAGCTGGAAAACATGTCAACACAAACTAATACATATTTCAAATTTCTACAGGGTGGTAACTGTATGAAGTCGATTTGTATTACCTGGAAAGGGCCTTCTGTAGGAGGGATGTGGGATGGCTCTGTTGGGATGGCTTTTCCAACGTTCTTCCTCAAACAGGTGAGGCATGACATTGCCACTCTACCTGCTTGAGAAGCGAACCCTGGTGCACACCAGTAGGCCTTTACCAGCTTGCACATACCTTCCTTCCCAAGATGTGTCAGCCCATGGGCCGCCTCGGCTAGACTAGGAAGGTATGCCCTGCGGGCCACTGGTTTCCTGTGTTCATCTCTCCAAAGTCCGGTGGACTCTTGGCCACATCCCTTCGACTTCCATACTGCTCTTTCCTGTGGGGAACACAAATTCTGCATGTCTATCAGTTTGGATGTGGATACCATGTTCAGTGTACAAAGGTTTGTAGGATGGGTAGAAATATTTACAGGGCATGTGGCCCTTTTCGCCGCCTCATCAGCGCGGCTGTTACCAAGTGAAACCGGGTCCTTCTCTGATGTGTGAGCTTTGCACTTGATAACAGCCACTCTGTCTGGAAGCTGGATAGCTCCCAGAAGTCTCCTAATGTATGTCGCATGCGCCACTGGTGTGCCAGTCGCCGTCATGAAATTTCGGAGGCGCCATAGGGCCCCAAAATCATGTACTACTCCGAAAGCATATCTGGAGTCGGTATATATGTTAACTGATTTTCCTTTGGCCAGTTCACATGCTCTGGTCAGTGCCACCAGTTCCGCTACTTGTGCTGAGTGAGGTGGTCCCAAGGGTTCAGCTTCCACAATACCTTCTCCATCTACTACCGCGTAGCCTGTGCACAGCTCTCCCATCTCCGTCTGTCTATGACAGCTACCATCAGTGAATAAGGTTATGTCTACCTCACTTAATGGGCTGTCGCTTATGTCAGGACGCGCTGTAAAGGTCTGATTCAGGTAGGTCATGCAATCATGCTTATCCTCACCATCACTAAACTCTGCTTTACCATTTTCAGCAACATTCCCATCACCCTCCACCCTTTGTGCCTTGGAGGGCACATGAGGAAGGAATGTGGCTGGGTTTAGTGTGTTGCATCTTTTGATGGTAATATTTACTGGGGCCATCAGCGCCAGTTCCCACTTGGTGAACCGTGCTGAGGACACATGACGTGTTTGGGCAGAATTTAGGATGGCAGAGACAGCATGGGGAGCATGAACAGTTAGATCGTGTCCCAACACCACGTCCTCACTCTTGCTTACTAGTTGTGCTATTGCGGCCACACTTCGTAAGCAAGTTGGGAGTGAGCGTGCTACTGTGTCCAGCTGGCCACTGTAGTACGCTACTGGTCGGTTGGCATCACCATGTTTTTGTACAAGTACTCCTGCCGCACACCCAGCTGATTCAGTTCCGTACAGTTCAAAGGGTTTCCCATAATCTGGCATTCCCAGTGCTGGGGCCTTTGTTAGGCTCACCTTTAGTTCCTCGAAAGCCAGCTCAGATTCCTCAGTATGAGAGACCCGGTCTGGCTTAGTTGAGGAAACCATCTCTTGTAGTGGTAATGCCAGAATAGAGAATCCTGGGATCCAATTGCAACAGTATCCACACATGCCTAGGAACATACGGATCTGGTGCTGGGTCTGTGGCAGTACCATGTTTTGAATCGCTTGGATTCGGTCGTCGGTGAGGTGTCTCAGCCCTTGGGTAAGGCAGTGGCCCAGATACTTAACCCTGGTCTGGCATAACTGTAGCTTATCCTTTGATACTTTATGTCCTGTCTCTGAGAGATGCATCAGCAGCTGTCTAGTGTCATCCACTGATGACTCCAGTGACTCAGAACACAACAATAAGTCATCGACATATTGTATTAGTATCGACCCACTCATGGGTTGAAAGGATTGCAAACAATTATGCAAGGCCTGGGAGAAGATGCTGGGGCTGTCTATGAATCCCTGGGGGAGTCGTGTCCAGGTATACTGTACTCCTCTGTAGGTAAAGGCGAACAGATCCTGGCTGTTTGGGTGTAAAGGGACAGAGAAGAACGCTGAACACAAATCAATGACTGTGAAATGAGTACAGTGAGGTGGGATTTGCATTAGGATGACAGCTGGGTTTGGCACTACGGGGAATTGGCTCTCAACTACTTTGTTTACCCCTCTTAAATCCTGCACTAGTCTGTAGCCCCTCCCCCCGCTCTTTTTCACAGGAAAGATGGGACTATTGGCCGTGCTGGAAGTTCTAACTAGGATTTCCTGTTGGAGCAATCGTTGGATCACTGGGAATACTCCTAGCTCAACTTCAGGTTTTAAAGGGTATTGCGGTATTTTTGGGGCTATCCTGCCTTCTTTTAAGCGGATCTCTACTGGAGCTACATTTGCCATCAGCCCAGCATCCTGTCCATCTTTAGTCCAAAGGGAACCCGGTATTTGTGCTGTAATTTCAGCTACCCTAGATGGATTTGACTCTACAACAGTGGAATACAACATTAGCCTCTGAGGACTGTCCAGCATATCTTGCACTTCTTGTGTAAGATTTCTAGGAGTGTCCAGAAATACCCCATCGGGGGTGCAATAGATGACACATCCCATTTTACATAGTAAATCTCTACCCAGGAGGTTAGTCGGGCCGCTGCAGCCAACAGAAAAGAGTGTTTGGTATGCAGAGGCCCTGTAACCTCTGCTGGTTTCGTCAGTGGGTAATGTTGTATTTTTCCTGTTACCCCAATTGCTGCTACTGATTGGTCAGTGAAACCCAAGTGAAGAGGAGTGTTGAGAACAGATCTGGCCGCCCCTGTATCAACCAAGAAGGTTTGCCTTACTCCAGCTATATCAACCTTCACCTGAGGTTCCTCTCTAAGGTGTTGTGTTAGTCTAACTGGCTGTAGGATACAGGTATGACCTGTTTCCTATTGTCTTACCTGGGTTGCCCTTAGTACCGTGTCAGCCATCAGATGGGGAGGAGGCATGTTGCGTGACCTGTCTGTCTCCTCCCATTGTCTAGGGGTTGGGTATTTCCTTGTCTCACCCTGGTGAGGCTCCCATTCTCGCCTATGTGTTTTGTAACTCCTGGGGTTTCCTGACTTACAATGATCTGAGTAGTGACCTTCCCTATTGCAGTTGTAACAGATAATTGGTTTTCTACCTGTGTCCCTGGTGTTTCGTTGGTATGCAGCTTTATTTGGGGCATTTGTAAGGGCTTGGATGCTAACCATCATCAGTTTGTCAGTTTGCAGTTCCCTGTGCTTCTTAATGTTGCGGTCGTGGTCCACAGCAGATTCCCGTAGGGCATCCACTGTCATTCCACGCCAATTTGGGAAAGAAGTTTGGACTCTAGCTCTCAGGTTTTCCCTAAGCCCTTCCACCAGCACAGAGACAATCATCTCCCTCAGGTGGGGGTCGTCCTTAGGCTCGGAGACACCAGTGTATTTTGATACCTCCAGTAAGGCCTTAGTGAAATAATCAGCAGCAGTTTCGCCATCCTTTTGTTTGATGGTGAAAATCTTGCTATATTCCACTGCCGCAGGAAAATATACTCCCAATTGTAAGTTGATTAGGCGTATATTTTCCTGGTTGATCTCATCATTTATCTCCTTGTCCACTTTCAATCCACTATCCTGAATGAATTTCGGGATGTCTATGTGAGTGGGGAGACAGGCCCTCAACATGATTCTCCAATCCTTGTTGGTGGGTTCGTCAGAGTTTCCCAGATCCCTTACAAATTTCCGGCACAATGCCAGATCTTTCCTGGGATCAGGGAAATCTGAAATGATGGACCGCAGCTCTAACCGTGTCCATGGGTTTAGCATGGTCATCTTCCTGGTAGGTATCACACCCTCTCTGTCTGCCTTACCATAGGGAACCTCCAGTGTGCGTACAGGGTATGTTTGTACCACATCCGCATTACTGGGACCTGGTTGGGAGTCGTCTGTGTCTGTGCTGTGTGGTGCTATCTTACCTGAGTCCATGACTATGCTGTTGGCATCAGCCGTCTCCTCTCCCTGTGCAGGGGCCCCAGCAGCAGGTTGAGCCGGTTCAGCTTTTCCCTCACGCATGTTAATTGCATGGGAGACGGCCAGTGCCAACAGTTGCTCTTTTTCCTCTTGTTCCTTATAAGGGGATAAGACAGGGTACAAGTTAGCAACGGTTACATTATTACTCATGTTTTGCTTATCAGTCATTAACCCCTTCGGCACATATGGGGGTGGGGGAGCTGATTCTATTGCGGCAGCATTTTTATTGTGGCTGATTGTATCTGGCACTGTCAGACATCTGATTCCCCATTGTTCTTGTCCTTCCTTCTGCCACAATTTAAGAATTTCTATGTGCTTCACTCTCTTCTTACGACTGGAGAGTAGACATATTTCATCCTTTACTGCCGATAAGATTTCTGGATCGAAGCTACCAACACTGGGAAATTCTAACTTGCTGCCTTGTGTCATTTTTCTCCATTTATTTTGGTAAACAACTGCTCGTTCACCGTGCTTACAGCACATAATAAAAGCCGCCGATCCTTTTGGTCGGCTTGCTTCCTCCCTAACATGCACGTTATCACAGCGTGACCCGTTATTACCCATAATTACAGGAATATACGTTCACAGCTTAATAGATACCGGTGGGTTATTACTTGTCTGAGAGCTCCCCAAACACTCACTTCTTCAGCTTCCTAGAACAGTCCCACAATCAAGCGGGTGCGAAGGATACGAGGTATGATACTCAATCACCAAGTCTTTCAACTAGCAGCGAACTTCTAGTCAACTTGCAAGGTGCGGCCTAATTTTTCCAGGGTACAACAAACTTGTTTTCCTGTACCCCCAAAAACTGGATTTTCTAAAGTAGCTAATCGGATCACTGGGTTCCGATGTATCTTCTTGTACCCTCCTAGCGGATCAGTTCCACTGAAGGGGCAGTTCCTATGTGCACGTCGTCACGTGCACCCTGTCCTACCTGGACTGTCCTACACTGGACTACACTGCGCTTGAGTCGTGCCGTCACACACCCGTTCGCCTCAGTTATTTTTCACACTGGGCGCTATTTACACCTTGGTCTTATGCTTATATTTGAAATATTTCTGTACAGAAAATCTTCCCAGGCTGGTAGCTTTTCACTAGATACTTATGCAGGTATAAATCCCTTATAATAAGCTATAGGAATCTATTAAAATAATGCTTGAGTTGCTTGTTTTTGGAAAATGAACAAAAAGAAAAAAACTTATTTTCTTTAATTAATCACCGCCTTATCCACAGTATATTACTATACTGTTTTAAATAAAGCTAGTGGTTTAATACTGTTCACCTTTGAGTTCCTATGTGTGCTGCATGTGCAGTGCCAATGAACAGCCACGTGTGTACATGCGTTGTTCACAGGCCGCCGATGAATCGGCCACCCACGTGTTCTATAGTGTATTTGCAAGGTTGCGCTCGAGTTTTGCTATACGCAGTAATTGCGCCTAAGTGTGGAATAAATCCTTTAACCTTGTCCGAAAGTTACGTATCAAGATGCGAAATAAATCCCGCACTTAATCCGTAAATCACGTACAAAGATGCGAAAATTTCCCGATATGGGCACGTGCGCGCGCACCTTGCGAAATACACAATAGACACTTTACGTTACTGTAAAAGGCTCAGAACTTATCGCCACGTGGCGGAGTCCCTGGCCCTGCAGTAACTAACAATAAAAGTTATAGTTTTGCACAGAAGGGATCCTCTATGTACTATAATAAAACACAGGCCTTTGTTTCCACGTGTGCGAACTTTATCGCACGTGGCACATATACTGTAATAAACAAGCAACTCAAGACACTATACCCCGTTAAACTACTTGTGGCAGGCAGAAGTACAGTTTACTAAACACTTAGATATGATTTAAAACACGTGGCTTACTGTTTCACTTATTGTATTTCGGGTTCAACGCTAGCACTTCTCGAACCCCGCACCGCCGCGGACCTGGCCTATCCAGCAATGGATAATAAATAAATACTTCCACCCTTTTGCTGGTATAGGTCAAGCCGCGCGCCTGGTACTGAGCTCCAGAATGTGTAACGGACGGACGAGCCCCCAATTGTTAATTCCGATTAAATATGACCAAAGAAACAATAAGTGAAAAGCGCGAGTTACGTATTATGTCCGTAACCTGCGTACCCTTTATACCTAACTACGTGCGAACAAAACGTAGCGCAGCGTAGCGTACCTTTATTGTATATTATACACCCAAGAACCAATACCTTAATAAGAGATTCCTTCGCAGTAATTTGTCTCTAATCTGCGAATATACCTTTAAGGACAGTGTCCGTACTATACCTTTATCGCTAAATGCGAATAACAGACACAAACCACAATATAGAAGTAAGGAGATAAGAACTCCGTAAAAAGGTTGTATTTAAGTCCCTAATGGACAAAAGGGGGTTACAGGAATAGAAAATACAGGTTTAACAGGTAATATGCGAAGCGCAGTCCGGTCAGAGCTCGCTATCGTTCAGGGTTGAACTATAGCCCGGTTGAAGGTCAGGGAAAGAAAGATGTGCCGAAGTGACCGTGAATGCTCTGGGTCGCCTATCTTATAGGGTCAGAAAGGGGAGGTCAAAGGCCATTCCCATTGGTCAGAGATCGTATGTCAGGTCCACTGTGATTGGGGGTTAGATGAGGCACCTGGTTTGAATAGGTGCAGGGGAGTGAACTTTAGGAGTCCTTTGTTTGTTAGTATCGTCGTCAGGAGTTGTAAATAGCTGTAGAAACCGGTTACATCTAGATTCCTTTGTTATATACTTTCAACCGAAACTGTCTTGGGATTATGGAATTATGTCCATAACTATCGGGCCGTGTCTATTGCGAAATATTCGCAATGACCGGAATACTGCGCATAAGAAACGGAACGGAACGGTACTAAACACTATACAGATAGATGTATGCAATGCTAACTAAGCTATGTGTGGCGTTCTAAACCTTTAACTATATTTCATTTAGTGTAAGTATGTTATTATGAATTTATGTGTGATAGTATGGCTACTCTTCTGGTCCACTTTGTCACACATACTCGGGTATGGAAACTTTATTTGCGCAACTCTGCGAACCAAAATGGCGGCCATACTATCCTAAAATGGCGTGTGTGTAACTCGACTTCCACACAGCGCACAGTACTGAAAATGTGCCGATTTTCATGACTGAAAATCGCACATTTTCAGGACTAAAAAAGCGCCCGAAATCGCACCATATCGCACTTTTTTTGCCGCAAATTCGCATCTCATTACATATGCGAATTTGCGGCAAAAAATGCGATTTGGAAAGGTGCGATTTTGTGCGATATGGTGCGATTTTTGGACTAGTCCAAAAATCGCACCCTATTACATATCGGCCCATACTCTTTTCATTTCCTAGATTGGTATGCGAGAATATGGCCCCTAATGACTGTTTTGGATGTGGCCCAGAAAAGTACTGGGTCATCCCAATGTTCTAGATTGCCATTAGTAAATACTTGCCATTTATTGTTAAGAAATTGGGTAAAGTGCTCGGATTTATGTAGTGCCGTTGGGAATCTCCACGATCTGGTCAACGATGTGGGGGTCGCCGACCAGAGGTAAGTGGAAATGGGAGCATGGTTGGAGATCAAGATATTGTGTATGTGTGTCTAAATTATTTTGGAGAATAGGGAATTGGAGAATAAAAGGTAATCTATTCGAGAGAAGGTATGGTTAACGTGGTAGTGGTAAGTATAGGTTTTGTCGGTGGGATTGAATATTCTCCATGCGTCATGGAGGCCGTGTCAATGTTGTAGGAGATGAAATCCCTTGTCTCCGCCCGAAGATGACGTTGTAATGTGGTTTGATCGGTCCAGGGAAGAGTCAGCTACGCTATTAAAATTACCCCCTACTACCAAGTTGCAGGTGGTACGTTGCATTAGTAAGTTAGATGGTGCTTGGAAGAAGTCAGTATTTGGGGTGGGTGGGGCATACAGGTTAAGTAACGTGTAAGGTATGTAATTTATTAATCGTTCTATTAGTAAGAATCTGCCGTCCTCGTCTTTTATCCTATCTACAATGGTGTATCTCAGTCGTTTATAGAAGAGGACTGCCACCCCCCAAGATTTTGAGGTGAAGGGTGCCGATATGCATTCCCCTATCCATCTATCTCTCAAAGACATATTCTGTGATGATGCCCAATGTGTTTCCTATTTTTAATGTGATATCAGGGGAAAGGCGTTTCAGGTGTGTGGATATCCTCTTCCTTTTTACAGGGGAATTTAAGCCATGGACATTCCAGGAGACTATGTGTAGTTTATCATGTGTTTGCTGGTTAGGTGTAGTGAGCTGTGTTGCGGGCATTAACCAATACCTTTCTTGATTTGGTAAGGTGCAGAGATCTCTGTGAACAATTTACAGGAGTCCCCAGCCCAGCCTCCAGGGAATCCTTTCCGTCATGACACACGGACCCTCCATCCAAGTCCATCCTTGATAAAAGAGTAACACAGCAACGAGGTCATTGTGTTTCAATAACACTACATTCGTACTGCTCTAATCCTTACAATTTTCATATTTTTCCAACTTTCTATAAGAACAACCTGTGGCAACCAGCGCACAGGAGTGTCAGTCACTTATTGTGCTCAATTGAAAAACTAAGAAATACAATATCAAGAACAAAAAAAAATGTTCAAAACAATAAACAACTATTGTGACACAGAGGAATTCGTTATCATTGTTATTTGATCTAAGTCGTTTTTGATTTAGTTTGCTTCATAATGGAAACCTCAGGACCCTCTTAGCCCGCTCCCATAGGAGAGTGAGGGGGAGGGGGAAGAGTTCTCAGATACAGCCAAAGAGGCCACGAAAGAAAAAATTATATATATAATATAAAAAAAAAATTGGAAAAATTATATACATTTTTTTTTTTTTAAGAATTAAAGTATGAGAGAAGTACTTATCTAAAAACGAGGGAGTCAGCAGGCAACGTCAACGCATTTCGTCTGATTGACTTTATCAAGGGGATAAAGTCAATCAGACGAAACGCATTGGGACTGCCTGCTGACTGCCCCCTTTTACTTCTCTCATACTTTCATTCTTAAAAAAATAATAATAATTGGTACTTGTTTCCTAGCACGGCGCCCACGATATTCAGTCGTATGGCATTGTATTCAATTTAAAATTGTATACCATTGTATATGGCATGCAATGCGATGCGATTTTAAATTGTATAAGCACCCTAATGGTTTTTTTTTAATGTTAAATGGTCCCCCTATATGATTTTTAATTGTATAAGCACCTTAATAGGTGCTTACAATATTAAATCCACCCCCACGCCACTATGAACGCCGGAGGTACGCGTCCTCCGACCTTTTCATACCCCCACTATCCACGTCGGCGTGGAGTTGATTTAATATAGTGTGGCAAGCGCAGTGAGCCACCGAGCCGAAAGCAAGGCGAGCGCACGCGCATAACTTCACATGTATTCCACGTCCCTTCGCGGGGCTCGCCACGCTTCGGGCTCGGGTGCTCGCCACACTATTTAGAATCAACTCCACGCTGACGTGGATAGTGGGGGTATGCAAAGGTCGGAGGACGCGTACCGCTGCGCTCGCCATGCTTCGGGTTGGCGTTGATAGTATGGGTGGCGGGGGGGTGCTTTTAACATTGTAAGCACCTATTACAGTGCTTATACAATTATTTATCTTATAGGGGGCACATTTAACATTGAAAACACCCATTAGGGTGCTTATACAATTTAAAATCGTAAACCATTGTATATGCCATACAATGGCATACAATTCGATGGTATACAATTTAAAATTGTATAACATTGGCTAGCATCGCATCGCATACCATCGTATGCCTTATGGTATGCGATGTGATGGGCGCCATGCTAGGAAACCAGTACCAAAAAATTATAAAATTTTCCTTAAATTTTTTTTTATTATATATATATATATATATATATATATATATATAGTTTTTATATTGGTTCTATCGTATACATTGTTTCTATCCTAGGTTTCCAAGTACTGTTTGAATCATTAAAATCCATGCTGTGCTATTGTGCACATTTTTAATAAATATTTATTACTTTTTATAAAAAAAAGTCTGGTGTATGTTCAGGATAAAATTTGCTAAACCCCTATTCCTCATTTTTGCAATTTGCATAAAAACACCCATTACCTGGGTGTTGATACTTAGGGGATAGCTGACGCCCTAAAGCCAAAAGGGCATACCTACACGTCGCGGTGGTCACCCTCTGTAAAACTACCCAGAGAGGATAAACAGCCATCTTCGGACATAAGTGGCGCCTTATATTCTCTTCTTTTTCATATATATATATATATATATATATATATATATATATATATATATATATATATATAATCCCAATATTCCAACACGCGCTATGCTCAGATATATGACACAAAGTAGAAATGTTAGTAATGACTTGACTTATGGCAGCCTTTCCACTGAATTCCCTGAGGGAAGGGAATAAAACAACCAAGATACTACACAATAGTGGAGTGGCGCCTTTCACACAAATGTAAGATAGTCCTGATATAATATCCAAATTTCAGATCCAAAGAAGCAAGAAGGGAATTCTTCCAATATTAATTTATTATTCTTCAGTGGATAAGAGTATAAAACAACGAGTAGATAACATCCCAACGCGTTTCGTCTCACAGAGACTTCATCAGGGGTATATGTTGTATCAATCTTCTATAGGTGAATTCTACTGCTTAACTGCGTAACTCCTATTAAAGTATATGATAACGATGGTTTTAAGAGATAATCTCCTTGATCCTGTTTAATTTAAGGATTTCCCATATATATTGCGGATAATTTTTAGTTAGAAATGCCTAAGTGTCCATTGAAAAAAGGAAATTCTGATGGCCTCCCAGGTTGATCAGAAAATAGTGACCTCCAGAGAGCTTCCTTTTCCTTCTGAAGAGACCAGCAGAATATATATATATATATATCATATGTCCTCTTAGATTCCTCTTTTCTAACGTAAACATACCTAACCTGGCTTACCTTTCCTCATAACCCAATGATTCTAAACACTTAATTCATTTTGTCGGTCTTTTCTAAACCTTTTCAAGTTCCAAGATGTATTTTTTATGTACTGGTGCTAATAACTGTACATGTTATTCCAGATGAGGCTGTACATACTGCATTATTATTATTACTAGTACAGGATGAGGGTGTCCTAGTGACTGTAAGTACTCAAAGTTAGATATTTCTATTTTCCCTTTACTCACACTGTATTTATATATATTTTTTCTTACAATACTGTTTGCCTATTATCAGCTTTCAGACCAGCATTGAAATGTCTCATATTCTGATAATATGGGATATACTTTAGTTATGCAGACTTAAGCAAGCCAAAATTACTAAGTATTCTTTTTTTCACAGCTCAGAGTCTTGAAGTCAGGTAAATATATACTAAATTTACTAATTCCTGAATGTAATAATCCTCCAGACTCTTTTTACTATCATCTTATTCTGTCATGCGGTTTTATTCTTCATATACAGTTTTGTTGTTGTTGTGTAAATCATTTATTTTACTCTTATCAACTTTTTATGAACATTAGATAGCGGTTGGGTGGTAAGGGTCTGGAAGCTAATGACCATGAACCAATAACTTAATGTAGATGCCTATAAAGGTAATTTTATGAAATGGACAGGCAAGAATTATTTGACACTTTTTGTGGTACTTATATGTTAGTTGGACGCCCACTATAGTTAGTACGCTCATACCCCCACTATCCAGCATGGAGTTGATTTTATATAGTGGGGCGAGCACAGCGAGCCGCCGAGCCCGAAGCATGGCGAGTGGATGCGGAAAACTAAGCAAATAGCTTAGTGGGCGCCCAACTGACATATAAGTACACTTTTTGTAACTTTTAACATTTTTCAAATAGGTTTGTTGAAGACCAAATAAAAAATGTTGAATGGGAAATTGCTTATGTATTTAATACACATATGTCAATACATTTCCCTACTATTGCAATACATTAGTTTGTTACAGTTTTTCTCCCAGGAAGCAATTGATTTATCTCTTTTGGGTGTGATTATTCCCCAAGGCTTACGCAAAAGTAGGGACTAATGGGATGATTTAGAAATGGATGCTAATCACTTTCAGCTGCGTCTTTGTCTGATTTGTATCTGAACCGATATGCAAGTGTATGTCTGCAAGAGAAAGCAGACTCTTTTGGGAATGTACTCTTATAGTTATCTTTTTCTGTGAATCTATGTAAAAACAATAAAAATAAAACTAGCACACATTTGAGAAATAGTATAAATATGGTTTAAAATGTATTAATAGACAGTGAGCATGGACTATAGCATAACAGCGAGTTAGGATGAGATTTGGCTTGGTTTGGTGAAGTGGGTCTTGAGAGCCGGTTTGAGGTTTTGTAGACATGTGGAGAGTCTGAGGGAAGAGAGTCAGAAAATCCAAGAGAAAAAGAGCTGCACATGAAAAATCTTGGAGGTAGGAGTGGGAGGAAATAATCAGTCAGCAGGTGAGGTGGCGTACATTAACAGTGCAAAGAGGATGAGTGTGAGTGTAAAGGAAGATAAGGTCAGAGATGTAAATGGGAGAGGCGTGGGTGACGACTTTTTAAGTGAGTGTGAGATGGGCAAAAGGGAGGAAGGAGATGGGTCAGTAGATGGAGAGTTTGTTTGCATCATGGGTAGTTTTTTTAAGAATAGGGGAGATGAGAGCATGCTTGAAGGCAGACTGGACAGTGTCTGACGATAGGGAGAGATTGATGAGATGGAACAGGCAGAGGGAGAGAGGTGGTGGAGGAGGCAGGTGGGAATTAGGTCAAATGGGGAGGAGGTGGGAAGAAAGGAGGAATGCAATAAAGCCATGCCCACATACATGGGAAAAGGATGTTAGAACTGGTAAGAGGGATGGGGAGGGATTGTAAGGGAAAGGAGGTGGCTGGTTGGTGATGTTCTGGTGGAATGTGATGTCCTGAACTATTTAGTCAATTTTGTATGTGAAGTATGTGTCAAAATCAACCACAGAGTTAGGAGGGGAGGTGGGAAGAGAAGAGAGTTGACAGTGGTAAAGATGTGCAGGGGGATTGGAAGACTGGGATGAGATTAGGTTTTTGATGTATGACTGTTTTGCAAGGGAAAGTGAAGCCCTAAAGCATAAGTGTGACAAGGAGGAAGTCTGCCTTAGGGCACAATTTCCTCCATTGTCGCTCACCAGTACATAAAATATCCGGTGCGTTGGATGTGCCAGGGTTGAGGTGTTAATCTGCAAGCATGAATAATGGTCGGTGGAGCGATAGAGTCAAGAGCTGAAGAAAAGAACACATTATATACAGAAGTGACTTTTTTAGGGCATGAGAGAGAATAGGAGAAAGAAGTGAGTCGAAGAGGTAGGATAGGGAGGCATTGTCAATAGCTTCAATGTAATGCTCAGTGATGGTAGCCTTAGGAGGTGGAGATCTAGAATTAGAGAGAGAGAAGTTAAAATAAAGCAGGTGATGCTCAGAGAGGGGAATGGGAAATTGAAGAAATATCACAATGGTAGGTGAAGTCCAGATCAAGCGAGCTCCTTATTCATGGGAGGGTGAGGAGGTCCACTGGGAGAAACCTAGTGAAGATGTGAGGTTAGGAGGTTAGAGTCAGAGGATTTTGTGGGGATATCAAGGGATGTTGAAATCAACTAAGATAATAGAGAGAATGTAAATGAGAGGGAGCAAGGAAGCCAGAAAGCAAGATATACCATGAAATATATGTTTTACTCATATCACACCATTTATTCAAACTAAGACATGAAACCATGCTTTAGGCCAGTGGTCGCTCGCGAGCTACTGGTGGCTCGACCGCCACAACCACCCGCCTGTCCCTCTCTCCATTGCTAGCTTTTTTTTTTTTAGTAGCTCTTCAGGCGGTTTCTTTTGTCTTGAGTCTCTCACGCCCCCAAAAAGGTTGGAGACCACTGCTTTAGGCACTAGGAGGAACTTAAAGTTAGGCTGCAGAGGGGGAGCTTCGGGTTAGGATTTGGGGTGGGCATTATGGGATACAGGGGTTAGGGTTATGCACTTGTGGGGAGGATTAGGGTCAGGCTGGCGGAAGAGGGTAAAGTCACAAACAGAGGCCCTGTGTACATATCAGGGTGCTGGGGTCTGTCTTTAGTCCTCTGGTATCCCCACTGCCTGGATATCGCATGTATCCCTCTGCTCGGACAGCAAACAAAATGCTAGCATCCATTGGGGTAAATTTACTAAGATGTGTATTCTAATTCACATGTGATGTTGCTATGGGTAACCAATCAAAATCTACTTATTGATTTAGCACCCTCTAGAAGATAGTAGACAGGATCTGATTGGTTGCCCATAGCAACATCACATGTGAAGTATCATACACATCTTCGTAAATTTCCCCCACTATGTTTAAACACTTTGGAAACTGTAAGCCAAACCTTTGACTCCGTCTTCTCTATTTTACTAGTAGAGGAGGAATAGTTACAATCTTGGCTTACTGACTCCAGAGCCCTTTAATACAAACACACTTGCATACTTGCCAATGATTTATTTATGCTTTTAATTATACATGGACACTGGCCAACAGAAAGACTGCTTGTACTTCTGTTTTATCTGTTTTATGTGTAGTTAACTGGAACACTCTTGAGATTAACAAATTTATGTCCCTCTAGATCTATCTATAGTTAATTTATTGGCACTAATATCAGACGCTAAGAACACTTGGTCTAACTGAATAAGCCAAAAGCCTTAAAATAAGGCTACACAAATCAGCTATATTTCTTTATTTGATTTCTGAACATGCTCCAATCATTTATATCTCTGAAAATTAAAGATGAGCACACATGATACAAAAGTTTACCGCCAACAGGTTTTTTTTATTGCACGTGTGCAAAGACATCACTTTCCAGTTCTGGTTACTTTGCTGCTACACCAAGGGCCTTATTCTGGTTAGGTCGGTGAAACGGACGTACGGTCCGTTTCACCGTACGTTTCCCGTACGCTCTCGGTGAGCGGAAGTCCGCCCACAGAACAGCCGCACACGGATGGTCACAAAACACCGACAATGGGGAGTGGCGTACACTTGAGCGTACGCCACCATGCACGGACGGATCTCCCCTCAGCCACCGATAACTGGCGTACATCAGAGAGTACGCCACAATGCATGGACGGGTCTCGCCTTTTTTCAATGGAAAACTCAGCGTGTGTCACCGATCGTGAGAGTGAGCGTACGTCTGTGCACGGTGGCATACCCTTCACATATATGGCCCTGCAAATCTTGCCTTTGAACTATAATTAAGACAATTAATTAATTATTCTAACTGTTATTCAATAATTGTTTTCTATTAACTCAATTGTCTACCTTAATAAACACCCTAATAAAACAACATTTTAACCCTCATTACATTTATGTTTATTATGTTCTAATGTGGCATTTTAATCACTATCTATGTGTCCCCACATTAGTTTAACTTTTAAATAAAGTTATGTTGGTGTTACAGTGAAAAAGTTGACACATGTCGACTTCTGTGAATTGAGTGTCCTGCTTTTTAAAGTATACAAAAACACTTTCTGAATGGGTGTAGATGGTTATAAAATAACTACCTTGACATATATAAGCAGGTCTTAGAATGAATCTTACCTAAAATTAAACCAACCTTTACATGTTGAAGTGTAGAAAGATAAGGTTCCAATGTGTTTGAGGGCTGTGTGTGGCTTGCAGGTAGTGAAATAATGGTTTTCATTTAATAGGCTGCAGCATTGCTTATTACATTCAGGTGTAGTAATCAGCGTTAATTAGCAGACCCAGGCGTCCGCTCTCATACAGTATCTCTAGAGGTGTTCTGGAGCTATCTTTGGCGTCCGCCTGTTTTTGGGCCAAAATGCACGGTGCATTCGCCGATCGAGGCGGTTGTAGCACCGTACATTTTATGTGCACACCCCCGTGTACGCCCATGTTTACACCCAGTTTTCCTCATTATTCCGGCCACTCCCCTAAATACGACCACATGCCGCCCACAATGACTGTGTTCTTGCGGACAGGTTTTTTCACACGGAGAGACCCGTCCGTGAGCGATGTGCGGTCGCCGCACTTGCGCATTGGGAAAGCTACGCATGCGCAGATGAAAAAACAAAACGATCCGCCCGTATACGGTCCCACCGTACCAAGCTGAATAAACCCCCAAATGTTTTCTGCATTCAATTTGTAAATCTGCTCTTAGATCAATTTATGGTTTGGTATATGTTGTCGACAGGGATAACTGATGAACTGTTGAAATGATTAGAATATCTACAAAACATTCTTGGAAGTCCAGTAATAGGAGATATAGGGGAATTTGCGACACAAAAAAGCACTATATTGCAATTTGTCTGTTTTTTTTGTAAGGCAAATTACCGCAACTAATAGGATACTCCTTTAGTTCTGATTCTGAGACATAGTAAATGTTTTGGTCAAATATGGAATGTTTGTATTAAGTTCAGAAAAGGGATTAGTGTAACTAAATTGCTTCAGAACATCATTAAACCTGTTCATGATATTAAAATGTGTACCAATGAAGGCTTGCTTTACTCACCAAGCGCGGGAAGAGCTTCGGGTTTTGAAAACACTGGCCACACGCTGATTGGCTGAACCTCAGCCAATCAGCGTGCGGCCAGTGTTTTCAAACCCAGTAGCGCTTCCCTGCCGCAGCCTGGCGGATAGCGCTAGTTGTTTACTAATCACTGCAAGGACCCCGCCGCCGCCAGCTTAATACACAGCGCCGCAGGTACCCCCGTGGCATGGACCCCCCTGCCCGTTCCTGCCAGCTCCAGTCTCTGCACCTCCACTCACCTCCATCCGGGGGGCGGGGCGAACTGCCGCCCTCTAGTGGCCGGCGCCCTAGGAAAATGCCTAGAGCTGCCTAATGGTGGCGCTGACCCTGGTTCTATGCAAATTGGACTAGATCGCATCACATCGCATACGTTTTTAAATGCAATGTAGTACAAAGGAGTATGTGCAACATGGTCCCTCACTCTGCTCTGCTTCACTTACTAAAGGTTACTACTGTCAATATTCGGAGAGTAAAATTGCTATCGGGGGGGGGGGGGGGGAAGAGATGTCAGCACTTGTGCTGACATATTTCTTGCAAAAGTTTTAAAAATATGTCACCTCAATGTAATAAGTTATTTCTGTATCGTAAATCAAACAAGATTTTACCAGTCACTGCTTTAGAATGATTCCAATAGCTGCCCCGTTTGATCATTCAGATGGATGCCTGGGCTGTCTTTGTAATATGTCAGTCAATAAAGTGATTTAATGAGTCCATACATTAAGTGCTGGAAATGATAAACCTTATGTGATAAATAATAAAGTAGCTCTGGATTATCACTAATAGTCCTTGGTCTGTAACCAGACTCATCTACCTTGTGCATTGACTTAAGTGTACAGCAACCATGAAGAGAAACCACATTCATTTCTTTGTAGTCTGCTTCTGGCTTTACTAATCATGCTGTCTCCTGGCGGACTGTCCCATCGGAGCTATTAGATGTTTAGCTGTGGGGGGTAGTTAATGTTTCAGTAATTCTGCATTAGTAGGAAAAGTTTGGTAAAAACACATTCTTCTATAGCCCGGGTTGTTAAGAGCAAGAGCATACAGCATGCAATTGCATACAATCACAGCCCTATACTGAAGAACCAGACTGGATATCTACATGGTGAGTTTTCATATTAGAAGAAGGTGTTTGTTTTGGTTGTTTGTTTGGTCGGTTTAACCAATTGAAAGGCAAATTTAAATGTAGAAGATAGTACACAATAAGTATGGAAACGTTCTTAGCTTAATGGCCCTTATTCTGATTGACGCGGACTTTACCGCGTACTTACGGATCGCGTCTTTACGGCGTCTGCGCATGCGTGGAGAACGCTACGCGCATGTGCCACGCCTTGACTCGGTACCAGTTCGGCCAAATCCCGTCCAAAACTGTTCACCGCTATCAGTCGGGAAATAGGGGCGTATTATGGGCGTCATGCGGAATGACACATGGGCGTAGTTTCAAAGTGGGCAAAACGGGGCGGAAACATGGGCGGACACGGGGGAGTACACTTATGTTGGGGGGCGTACATTCGGAAACCACTCCGAATGCACGCAATCAAAAAGGGCAGAAATGTGCGGTGTCCACAAGTGTACTATTGCTTTGCGGACACCACTCGTTCATGCGGTAGGCGAACGTACGCCTAATGACTACAACCATTAACACCTGAACCCAATAGAATCTACTCCTTTACTCATTACTCACTAATAGGACGCTTGTCAGTGCTTTAATTGAAACCATTGCACTTCAATTGCTGTAAGGGTTAATGTGTGCAATGCATGTGTTAGGCATGCTTGTAAGGATATATTGGCATCTAATTGATTCCAATTCCAAATAAGCAGTTTTTTATGAGGATAGGTAATTGAATAAGTGGGTCATGTGATGTATTGCAGAAGATACTTCATAGTGGGTTGTTTGGCGTAAATACTCCGCTTACGGGCGGTAGCACCGCTTGGCTCCCGTTCGGATGCGGTATTTCCGAGCATACTCTGTAATACTCTGTAATACCGTGCAGAATCGGAGTGTTTCTCCCGCACACGCATGGTTTGTATGTCGTCCGTAAACACGCCCTGTTCTTAAAGAGTGAGTCCGTCCGAATGCGGAGGACACGTGGGCGTTTCTACGGACGATGGCCGCATGCGGCAAAACACCGTGGCGTGCGGACCGCTCCGTAAGAATGCGGGAATATCCGCACCGATCAGAATAAGGGCCAATGTTTGGAGCTGTTATTCATCAAGTATTAACTATATATTTTTATATAGACTTATTTTTTCCATATCATTAACATGAAAATCTTATTTATGTGCATTTTAAATGACAACTAGCATTCAATGTTTATTTTTTGCATATGTTATAAATAATCTGCTGTAACCGTATAGCAATTCTTGCATTATATTTTATGTTGTCAAACTCAAAGTTTTAACATTTATTTATTCACAGCAATGACAAATTTGGAAAGTATTTTTATGGTAATTTTATATATTTCTATGCCAGAGGGCCATATCTAATTTATGAATTTGCACAATGTCCTCTGGTAGCAGAGTCATACTTGTACAACTGCAGCTATTTATTCGCTTGTGTGCACTGACAGGCATTCCAGCAGCCAGGATAACAGAGTTTAGTATACAGGGAGACCAGCACTGGAATCTTGACATAAATTAGAATGCCGTCCCGGAGTCACGACTACTGGAATGCCTAACATAAGGATGTCGGAGCAGGTTAGCGTCAGGTTAGGAAGGGAGGGGAGGGGGGTAGGTCTAGCCACTAGTGGCGGGACATAGGGTTTGGTTAGGCTCTAGAGGGGGTTTAGAGTAAAGGTGCATACACACTGTACAATTTTTTTGACCAATTTGGTTGAAAGACATTTCCATTGAATCCAGTGTCCTGGACGAAAAATGTTGGCGAAAGATATTGACGACAGACGAAAGATCTAGCTACAGTTTATAGGCTCTTTTTGAAAGATATCCAAATTGAGCTGCATGCACAGTTGACGAACAATCTAATGGATCACTTAGAAGTGGGGGCTAGGGTTAGGCTGTGTGGTGAGTTAGGTTTAGCTGGCATGGGGGTTAGGCACTAGTGGGGAGCTTTAAGGGGCTGGTGGGAGGGTAAGTATACTTTCCTGACCCCTGTCATGATTCCCTGCTTCAGAATGCCATCATGGGTATTCTAACTGCCTACATCCTGACCGCTGGTCATCCATATGTATCCCATTCCAGTACAAAACAAGCTAAGTTTACTACTAAAATTATGCTTATTCCAATCCCATTTATTTATGTAATTCATCATGAGACTGAGAGAAACATCAATACATGTCTCAATATTATGTGATTAAATATTTTCATTACAAACTGAGTATTTGTGAACATATACAAACCATTTATCATATTTGACTGATTCATATAAATCAAATCTCATTAGTATAGGGCAGTGGTTTCCAAACTGTGTGCCTAGGCACCCTGGGGTGCTGAATGGCTTTTGTACGGGCGCCTCGATTTGGTGGTACAGGACCGAAAAAAAATTATTTATGGTCAAAGTTATTGGGAAAAAAGTTCTAGTGGCTGCCAATCTTGGAAAATGGGGATCAGAAGCACAACTGTACGCCGCCACATAACTGAGCCTAAGTATGATAGGGCAAGACAATTTACAGAATTTTATATTTTATTTCCAGATTTATCAATAATTTTTTTTATCCTGGGGGTGACCTGAAAAAATTACTGA
Organism: Crinia signifera; assembly: GCF_055691185.1. Taxonomy (NCBI): domain Eukaryota; kingdom Metazoa; phylum Chordata; class Amphibia; order Anura; family Myobatrachidae; genus Crinia; species Crinia signifera. The sequence goes on from NC_139220.1 coordinate 131,843,616, forward strand.
TACTCTAGGGTGCTGTGTTTGAGAAAGTTTGCTAACCACTAGTATAGGTTGACCCACAGCTACTGGAAAATAGTTATTTCCGTTCCCGGAATCTCATCCTAATATATTATTATATTTGTGCAACAAAATTTAGATTTTGCCATTTGAGCATAATTCGAGCTTTAGGACAATGCTCATTCCATGCAATGGTGTATAATGGGTGCAGGGTGTGTGGCACACATTAGGTATACTTAACATCTGCAGAATATCACGTCAGCGCTGTAGAAATCATGGCCATATTCTCAGAGATATGTGAATGCACAGTACAGTATAGCTGTTATTTTTCTGCAGATCTGCACATGCGTTGTAGACTCACTGCCATACTCTACTGGCAAGAATGCCGTGGAGAGAGAACTTGAGCCATTTTAGGCTTTGAGGTGCCGACTGTTCCGTTTTACAGATTGTTACAGGATGCGTCTCCGATATCCAAAATTCCAAAATACAGATATGGAGACATTTTGTTTCTAAATGATCAATTTTTTCCCGATTTATACACCAACTTATTACAAATATTTTGTACAATTCTATATCCATGTAGATGCGGTATATTGCAAAAATTCCCAAAATATAAGGGTCAATTTACTAATATGGGAGTTTTATTGACAATTGGATGTTGCCCATAGCAACCAATCAAATTCTATTATCTTATAGAAAGTGCTAAATAATTAAGAAATAGGGCAACATCCCAACTTCAATAGAACTCCCATCCTTAACTTACCCCATCATGTTCATGTTCCACGGATTGCCATATAGGTCTGCAAATGTAAAGTCTATAGAACTGAGGAACTGAGACAGTCAGTTTATTATGGTCTGAAAATGTTGTTAAGATAGGACTGGGAACAGTTACGTCCACATTCCACAGGCGACACCAGCATTTCACAGTCACATGGGTTTATAGCATGAGGCTAATATTTGTGGAAAGGTTTTGGAGATTTCTTTCATCTCCATTTACATCCTTCTCTCTTTCTAATTATAAGGATAATGCTAACACATTTCCAAACTTTACATTTCAGTGATGTAAACTGTTAACGTGTGCCAATATGATGCCAACATCTGATATCCATCTACCTGCAATCCAAACGTCTGGGGCCAGCAAAGATAAAACTGTGACATTGTCGGCAATTGTTGATTTCTTCATTGTGAGGAATAGTAACATTCATAGGAACAGACACTATATGAAAAAAACACCAAACAATCTCCTTAAGTACGTCCCGTCAAGGTACTGAACAATATTTCTAATCTATTATGACTTTAGGAAGTTTTCATACCAACTCATTCAACGTTGCAAATGTTGACTCTACAGCAGACTGACTTCAACAAAGCATCTAAATCGGGGAAGATTTAAGGGTCAGGATGCCCCAAGGCACAGGGTTATTGCCCCCCCCCCCGAGCCAGGAGAGTAACAATCAGTGATAGATGGGGTTTTTTGCTCTTCACCTGGTGGGTGGAATCATTTAAGCTCTTTTGCATGTCTGCTCATTCAGGGAGCTTCCACGGCATCTTCTATCTTCATCAGGTGGACAGTGGCCTTTAAGCTTTTTTGTATGGCCGCCGCCCATCCAATACTTCCATGGCGTTTAATCTTCAGGAGCTCATTTAATGCTCCTCCCCCACCATCTGACTGACTCCCCGTGCACAGGCTAATATTAGCCAATGCAAAGGGGACAGGGTGATGATGTGGTGAGCCATGATTGACTCCACTTGGCCATCTTGGAATTTTCAAAAATGGCACAGGAAGCACCATTTTTGAAATTCCAAGAAAGCCATAGCGAGCCAATCATGTAACAGATATACTGGTTTACATTAAGCTGAACAGTAGAAGCATAACTTAGGCTGGAAAATGTGCTATCTTATCTGTTTTGACCACATACAATACTGCCATAATTCACCGCTCTGCCCAAGCTCATCTAGTCTTGGAAGCCAAACAGTGATAGGCCTGGCTAGTACTTGTATGGGCTACCTCCTAGGAATAGCAGGTGCAGTAAAATTCAGTCAAATCACACAAACAGCATACGCAATAGCAATTTTCCATACTTTTACTCTCTACCACTTCTGAAAAGGAATTTTACATTCTGTACAGCCTTGCCCTGTACTGGGCGGTCCCCAGCATCCGAGAGACAGCAGTTGCAGATTTGCTACTGTAGCAAAACTGCAACTGCTGCTGAATAAGGTCCTATATAAGTAAATATATATAAATGTATATTTTTGTTACATTTACTAATATCAGACCCTATTACATTTGGCCCATAATCTCTAATTATGACTTGAATACTACATAAACCACATTAGTATATTTGAGTCTCTGTACTGTACATGACAATTCATAACTCATTTTTTGCTTCACAATATTCCCCAAACTTTACTTTTACAGAATTAGAATTGTACTGCTTCCAATCTGATTTGTGCTTTAGTTTCAGAAAACAAAAGCTAAATATCACTTGTCCCTGCGTTTTTCTTAAGGTAGAAAGTCTGCCAGCAGTCGATAAACCTCATTTTGCTGCATCTGAGAGGCTCGTCAGTTAATGCTATTGATTGCACACCGGAATAGATAACAAATTCTTGTCTATAACAGTTTACCTTTCAAATTGAATTAATTGCCATTGACTCTACAAGTTATACATATAAGGCATTTCCTTCAATCTAACACTTACTCTATGCTGCTCCAGCAATTTGTGGCTTGCCTCAATATTGATGGAGATTATACACTGTTACATTCTATACCCAAAGCTAAATTTATAGCTGCCTATGAAGGTCAAGGTCCTTTATAAATTCCTTCACAAAAATTGCTTTTAAAACACACACTCTTACATTAACTATATATATTTTTTTAATTATTATTTGTGACAAGGATCACAAACACTGGGACTCAGATAAAGATTTTTGTTGTTTATTTTTAACAGCAGGTCACAGCATAGCAGGTTAAATTCAGATGCAGTCGGTATTACACGCAACAGCATACAGGCACTCTCAGCACAGTATACTCTTGATAGGGTTCAATGGTCCCTATGATGAAACACCCCTGGCCTATCACTCGGGTAGCTATTCATCGTATCAGGACATCTAAGTTGCTGCTGATTACACCTGGGATTCTGCTACTGCTGCCAAAACCTGGCCTGATCCTCCACATTACTTTCATGTACATTCCTACAGGAAACCTTTAGTTAGTCCTTGCCCAAGAACAGGAAATAAATAAAAATAAATCATACATTTCCCTATGTCATCCTCTCTAGATCAGTCTATCATGTGCAATGATTAGGAACAGAGGGTGAGATTCTGAGTCGCAAGCAAGTTGTAAATGGATTCCATATGGAATGTTAGTACATCTATAAGCCTATCCTACTGCATGCTAGTATATGTGATCGCACCTCCACACTTTTTTCCATACACGGTAGTACCCAGGGCTGGACTGGCCATCTGGCCTTGTGGGCCATTTTTGTGCAGCCAGTTCACCTGCGGGAGCCACTGCCCTGTGTGTGCATGGCCGTGGCCCGCCCCCCAGCACTCAAGGCAGAAGCTGCCTCTCCTCCCCATCCCGTCTGGGCTGGACACACTGACCACCTTCCCCCCCCCCCCTCCTGAGCTCCTGCCCTCCTCTATCTCCACCCTGTGCCACTGATCCTAGCCCCTGGACCCGGTGGTTCACACCCCCTCACCTCTGCCATCTCCCCCATAGCCAGTGTGTAGTTGCCGCGGAGCCAGGGAGTTTTTCTGGGTTCTTCTGCAGGTTGTGGCCTACCTTTCCTGGGAAGCTGGGGCCTCAATTTCAGCCGTTGTCCGCCAGAACTCCGCCTCGGCGGCCCGCAGCAGGCACTCCTCACACACACGCCACCTCCAGCTGCTGCTGGGGACATTGGGGGACCTCAGGAGAGGCTACCCATTACTGCCCTCACTGATGGGCATAATGGGCGAGACCCGCAGCCGCGGGACGCCCAGGACTGGTGGCCGCCATCTTGAATATCACCCAGCTGTATTTACTCAGCAGGAGGTGCATCTGAACGGCCCCTGAGTGGGCTGAACCTCCCCAGCTGCTTACCCCTCTGTCGGGTGTGGGCTGGTGAGCCTGCTGGGTGCCCAGAGATGCAAACTGTCATCCTGCCTGTCAGGTCTGACAACAGTCAGCCCTTCACTGCCTGTCCAACAGCTCTGCATCCAGACTGAGCTGAATTATACTCCATCTGAGGATGACTTCATACTGTAGATGCCTCTTCTGCAACTGTGACTAAAAGCATGGGACATGCACTGTTCTTTAATACCTGTGACTGGTAACATACCGCAAATTCTGTGAACACATTGCTGGTATTTTCTATACGCTGCCACATCCGGCACACTCCCTTGTAACTACTACATTACTGTGACTTTTATTATCTCCCATCAACCCCTCCACACACATACACAACTGCACCCTTTGCAGGGGGCCACACGTATTGCCTTTCTTTGTTCATTTTCCTCGCCTCGCCTCTCCCCACACTACTCTGATGACTCTCTCTATTAAGTAAGTGGCACTTTTGGGGGCATTGTGTTAGGTCAGGTGCACTAATGGTGGCATTAAGTTTATAGGCAGGAGTACTGGGGTCATTTCATGTAACAATGTGGCATAATATGTAATGGGCATAACAGTGTGCATCATATTGTGTAATGGGTATAACAGTGTGCACCATATTGTGTAATGGGCATAACTGTATGCAGCATATTGAGTAATGGGCATCATGGTGTGCAGCATATTGTGTAATGGGCATCACAGTGTGCAGCATTTTGTATAATGGGCATTATGGTGTGCAGCATTTTGTGTAATGGGCATTACGATGTGCAGCATTTTGTGTAATGGGCATTACGGTGTGTTCCATAATGTGTAATGGGCATTACGGTGTGTTCCATAATGTGTAATGGGCAGTGTAATGCCTATTTTTTTGTGATGACACACCTCCTTTCCATTAGGCCGTGCCCCCTTTTTTCTGCGCGGCTTCGCCGTGCAAGGGTCCCACCTACTGCTGGTGGGGCTGTGTGCTCAAAATGCCAGGGCCAATTTCTGGTCCCAGTCCGGCCTGGTAGTACTGTTCACCAGTCTCATTAGCAGCACTTACACTGACTACATGCTAGGTGCAGGAGACCCATATAAATATGGAATCCACAGTGATGTTACTATAAAACTGGCACCTCTCCACCAAAAAGTCTCCCACCCCATGGTACCTGCTAGTTGTGAGTGCATCCCCTACTCCCATCACCATGGGTCTTTAGTCCTGTTTGCAACATGTCTGACTTGCTTGTTGTCCGGGGTATTAGTCATTGTCTGGTGTCCTGTCCTCCCCCCTACCATGGGTCTATTCCCATTAAAAATGTCCCTCTCAAATGACCGCCTCCTCTAGCATCCTTAATAACTGTCTCAACTGAGGTAGTGATCATTTTGGCAGGAACATTTATAATGGGGCAGGCATAGACAAAAATCTGCAGCGCCCAACAGTAGTGTAGCAGTAGCACCCTCAGACCCCAGCGCCCACAAGCCACATAGCACCTCCAAGCCTTTGCACGGTTTGCGGTGGCTATTGTTTGGGCAATGGGAATCCAGAATGCATGCAAATGACTAGTGAGTAACTCTGTGTTTATGACACATTCAAAAAACACCATGAGACACTTCCACTGTGTACATTCACATCATTGCCACCCAGAAAGGACCATTTACACTAGCATCTACATGTGCAAAGATGTGTATGCAGCCTATGCTAGATGCTGACATAACATAGGGTTGCTTGAAAAAGACCCATAATCTATAAATAGGGGGATGTGAATATCATATATGGCATACTACTGAGTAACTAAATTAAACTTTTCACTCAGGGGGACATATGTGACTTATGGTGCAATAGAGGACAAAAAGATTACATCTACAGAGGCCTCACAAAGTCACCTTAAAATGTGGAGGAAAGAAGAAGAGGCTGTTTGCATGGTGAGTAATTTCTCAAACTCCATGGCTAAGATGATCATAGATGTTTCGCATCTTATATATTATCAATAGAAATATTTTATAATATGAAAACTTCATGGACAGTGTTGTATGTGTTTCAGCACCAAACCTGCCAAGTTACAGAACGTAAGAGAGATGAGGCACAGAGTGAGCAGAACAGCAACAGCATCAAGAGTGGTCAAAGCACAATTAGGTTCCTGGAGCCTAATTCCCAGAAGCCCTGTGTACAAGGCTTTACTGGGCGCAGGCTACAACATAGAAGGCAGCTTCTTCATTTTTCTACCGAAACTAAAAGGTAATGATATAGTGGGGAAAAATGATACCCAAAGCAACAATTTTAAAAAAATGTACTCTTGTTTTCGTAAAGCTCTTTAGAATATGATCATTCTAAAATTATTTTCAATTTAACGATAGGTGTAGCACTTAATTGTAGACACATGTCCTTGATATACAATATATCATGCACACTCTAAAGGTGCCCATACACAGGTCCAACTTGTCTGAGACACAAGTCAGACCTGATTTCCCTTGAACTTCCCCAGCAGCTCCCTGGTAGGCTTCCATAGATTTGGCACTTAATTTGGGATTTCTTGCAACCGATAAATCGGAGGAGTTCAAGTGAAGTCGAATGTAATACATTGTGGATGCTAAAAAGCAATTGCAATGTGCCATTGATGGCTCTGATTCAGATTTACCATATGTGCTGCACATAGGATCTCAGGCTCCGATCCGATATGGGAACAGACATCGGATCCAATCTCTGATTTGGCCAGTTATTATCTGATATATTGAGCTTATCGGTCGGATGAAAAGGCCAGATTGCACCAGTATATAGGCACCTTAACTGTTAACAGTGAATTACTCTTTAGCAGCCATTTGTTTTACTGATCATTATAAATGAAGTTAAAAACTGTTGTACCCGCAAGATCGTAACACAATAATTATATAGTAATGTTATATTCTTATGCTTCTAGGGACAACACGATTGATCTAAGTTTAACTGGTATTTGCTGCCCTACGTCATGGTCTCATCCCACAACAAATAAACATAAAGACGTGGCCAGGCTGATCCCCTCCATAATGAGGCTTACTGCATCGCACCGCTGACTGCTTGATCTTCCAACTAACACCAAGCTCCTTGATAAAGGTCTATTGCTTAAGGACCGAAACGTCGGCGCATGGTTGGATTTAATCATTATATATCAATTGACCCATTTCACTGCTGTTGGACATAAATTTAAATTATTTAATTTACAACACACCTGTAGATTAGTGTTGTATGGGCGAGTGCCCCACATCCCGGATCGCGAGATTTGGGGACGGACTATATATTTACTAGCTAATCCAGCTCAAAGCAAAAGCTTTGAAAGCTAGTCTTCTATCGTGTGATTGCCTCTGTGTTTCTGTATGTGTGAAAGAGAAAGAGATGTAGTTTCGCTGTTAGAACAGATGGCAGTGTTTCAGTTACACACGGACATTAGACATATATATATATATATATATATATATATAGATAGATAGAGTATATTAAACCACCCTATCATTTTTCTCTACGTCTTAAGATTTGGGTTCATCAGAGGGAATGAGCCTCCTTATATCCCACTCTCATTAACATTAAATTGATAACAGCTGCAGCTGTAGTTTGTATATATTTTTTGTCAATAATTATGAACCCTAAAATGACATCTACTGATACAAATCACTGATTGATTTAATATCAATGATTATAGTATTTATAAATATATATATATATGATTATTTGGTACTCTTTACCTAGAACGGCGCCCGTCGCGGGCATCGCGGGTACATTTATGTGTGGCCGCGACGCGACCGACGCGATGCCCGCGATTTCCCATTGAAACCCATGTTAAACATGGAAATTGTGTCGGTCGCGTCGCGGCCGGCCATAAATGTACCCGCGATGCCCGCGACGCGATGCTCCCGATTTCCCATAGGAATCAATGTTAAAAGGCGCGATGGACCCGATTTTACTGTTAAATGGCTCAATCCACCCGATTTGGCCATAGGAATCAATGTTAAATGGGCCACAGAGCCCATGAACCCTTAAATGTCCCCCCAAATTTTTAACGCCACCCCACGATCCACGCCAACCCGAAGCGTGGCGAGCGCAGCGAGCCCGCGAGGGGCGGCGGTACGCGTCCTCCGACCTTTTCATGCCCTACTATCCACTAGGGCGTGGTGTGAGAATATAAAAGTGTGGCGAGCGCAGCGAGCCACCGAGCCCGAAGCGTGGCGAGCGCAGCGAGCCCCGCGAGGGGACGCGGATACCTTCACAGTTATGCGCGTCCCCTCGCGGGCTTCACAGGTGTCCGTGGCGACGCGGACACCTGTGAAGCCCGCGAGGGGACGCGTCTACCTGTGAAGGTATCCGCGTTCCCCTCGCGGGGCTCGCTGCGCTCGCCACGCTTCGGGCTCGGTGGCTCGCTGCGCTCGCCACACTATTATATTCTCACACCACGCCCTAGTGGATAGTAGGGCATGAAAAGGTCGGAGGACGCGTACCGCCGCCCCTCGCGGGCTCGCTGCGCTCGCCACGCTTCGGGTTGGCGTGGATCGTGGGGTGGCGTTAAAAATTTGGGGGGGCATTTAAGGGTTAATTTGGCCTATTTGGCCCCAAATCGGGTCCATTGAGGCATTTAATAGTAAAATCGCGGTCAATCTGCCGTTTTAACATTGTTCCCTATGGGAAAATCGCGGTGATCGCGGTCATCGCGGTCATCGCGGGCATCGCGGCCATCCCGATTTGCCCGCGATGACCGCGATCACCGCGATTTTTACCCCCGACGCCCGCGATTTCAATCGCGGGCGCCGTTCTAGGTAAAGAGTACCGATTATTTTAATTTAAAATAACTCATTGCTGCCAAGATTTCTATCGCAGCAGTTTAAGTTCATTCTTTTTCCCCATGTTTTCATTTGTATATGAGAAGGATCTGCGAAATGTGCACTAATTACAAATGACTATGAGCCTAATTAATATCTGTTTGCAAACTTGATGGTACCCACCAATGGCCTTCAAAATGTTTTTAACCCCTTCCTGACAGAGCCATTTTTTTCAAATCTGACATGTTTCACTTAAGTGGGGATAACTTTTTTTTGCTTTTACTTATCCCAGTGATTTTGAGATTGTTTTCTCGTGACACATTGTACTTCAAGTTAGTGGTAAATTTGGGTCGATACAGTCTGTGTTTTTTTGTGAAAAATTCACTTTTGAACAGCCAATCGCAGCGATCGCCGACCGGGGGGGGCACCCCTGCCCCCCCTGGGCGGCGAGGGGGGATGTGTGCTGTCAGGGACAGCAGACATCTCCAAACTGTCGCGGTGACAGTTAGAAGGCATGACGTACATTTATGCCATGTGTCGGGAAGTACTTCCCGACCATGACGTAAATGTACGTCAAATGTCGGGAAGGGGTTAAGGCACGATGGGTCCAGTGTCTGGATCTGATGGCAACTTGCAAAAGCTTCAGCTTGCGCAGGCTGGCCGGTGCCTAGAACGATTGGGAATTTTGACTTACATTTGCGAACTGAGGCTGTGTCTTCAGATGCAGCACTCAGAACATCATTAATGCAAACCGGACGTGCCTATCTTCTACAGATGCCTCCTGCCGCAATTTCAATTTTAAAGACATGTAATTGTACAGCTGTTTCCTGGCAACTGTGCAATTCCATATTTTTTTCAAATGTACTGTAGTATTCTCTTAATCTCTTGGGAAAGTATATTGTATTGTAAAATAAAGCCAGTAATTGTTTGGCTATTCCTGTCCATTTTCAGTATATTTTTTAACATTTTTGAGTAACCTTTATTATATGAATTTGTCAATAAATGATAAAATGTGGATTCTGAGGCAAAATCTATTTTCTTCTTGGTAAAAAACAAAATCAGATAAATACCTCTGACCAAATCACATTATTTCTCATGTTCAGGAGACTTGGGAGCTCCTGGCAAATAATACCCTTCATCATGTGGTTATCTGATAATTCTGAAATATGCAGTCCAGTAATGCCCTCTATGCCCAGGCATGTCCCATGTCTAGGTCTCTGATCAAGTTATCCTATTTATAATCATTGGCCATTAGGCTTGGCAACAGTTGGGTGCACTTGGCCAAAACTGAATTCTGTACCCAGATTTCTAAGTTACAGTGTGGCCCAGGTCCTCTATATAACAAGTCTGCTCCATGGATATTATCAGCATCTGGTGCCGTCTTTAACAGCGCTGTTGTCTCTTCTCCATATGCCCTGTCCCCCGGCGGTGTTGTGCGCCTCTTAGCACTTCCGCATTCCACTTCTTATCAGTGTGCGCTTCTCTCCCCATTGATTTGTATTGGAGAGGCGCGCGCACCCTATGCTCAAAGACCCACCGCGGTAAACAGAGCAGAGTTATACCTCGCCTCTTCAGGCTAGCGAAGAGGTAGTTTTATTCAGTAGAATTTATGTTTTATATGTGTTTTAAAGTTTGAAGATTGTGGTACTTGTTCTATGTAATTAAATTAATAAATGTAGGTTTATGTAGTGCGTTTACAAGTACAAGTACAGTACAAGATAACACCATGGGACAGACAGCGCCCGGATGCAGCAGCCAGTGCGCATGTCCGCCCAACTCGGGGTGGGCGCATGCGCAGTAGGGAAAAAATAAATATAAATTAACGCGGCAGCATGACATTACCGCAAAAGACTGCGTAAATCAAAAGAAAAGAGAATATGGAGAAAAGAACAGGAGTAACGCTGCAAATTTACTGCGGAAAAAAAAAAGTTAAATAGATACAATCGCCGCGATTGTTAGAGAATCTCCCCCACTGTGCCTGCTTCTAGAGACCAAATTAACTTGGACTGCCAATGATTCCGTAATCAACTCATTTGTCTTTTTTTTGCAGCGCCTGCCTAGCCAGTATAAAATTTAGCTAATTCTTCCATATTAGCTTGAACATAGCCTGTCAAATAATATCACTGGCTATCTGTTACTATAAAATAGGAAACTCTCCATCTATATACTAAGGAGTGACTTCATATATGGTTTCAGTTAATGGAAGTGTTTGCAGAAATGATTTCCTGAACTTTGCCATGCGTAATCTCACATATATCAACACAATGTATAGTTCTTCACTTCCTGGAATATTTAACTGTTCTTTAGTTTTGGTTTATAAAAATTGTCTTCATACCCTTTATAAACCAATAATCTGCAGTGACAAAGGATGCTAAGGGGTTAACTACACCGAGACGCAAAGATAAAGATACCTATTTATGTGTGGGGAGACCACCTCTGAAACACCCTTCACTCCCTTTTACCATGTATTAGCATTTAGCAAGTCAAATCTCTGTCTTTTGATGTCATTGTAAAGCACCCTTCTGTTAATAATATATATATAATGTATAGCTGTCTACTCTGAAAGCAAAATGCTTATAGATTGCTTTCTGTAACAGGTCCACGTCGCTGTGCACAGCAGTAAGTTAGGACTCTTTTAAATAAACCCATATTTGCTTTTATCACAATTCATACAAAGTTTATATTCTGAAATCTTTAACTAAAGAAGTAATAAATAAAAAGTTGTTGTATGTTATTATCAAATGCAAAGCTAAAATGGTACCTGACCCGGACAGAATGCTATGAGAACTTCCAAGAGCACCCCACCACCACCACCTGGCATTCGTACACCATATTTTGGAGGGTGAACATATGCCTGAGACATCCTAAGGTCATGTTTTTGTCATTCACAAAGCTGCAAAAGAATTTTAAGAATCGAAGCTAATGGGCAGGATGCAATGCCACCCACGTGTCACTCACCTGCCATCCCACAAGGGCATTCGCTTGCAAGGCAAAATCATGCCTTGTAAGTTATTGCCCATTACATGAAACATCCTGGTTGTATAACTACATAAATACTTAGGATGTCTGGTACATGGGATTCAGGTGGGCTGTATGCCTTACCACCATGATTGAAGCAATATTATTATTAATGTCAATAGTCAGTCAGCACTTCTGTGGAAGCCACCTGAAACGGAAGCACTTACAATTTGAACTGAACAGGCAGGGCAGCTCTGATTATGGGTGGTATAGAGACAAAAACAAGACTAACTTTGGTTCTTCTAGGGCATTTTATGGGTACACAGAAACCTCCCCCTCTACGTGTGCCACTGACAACTAGACAAGTAACAGTGCTCATCTCCTACATACGCAACACATTCCTTGTTTGTGCCCTCCTTGTAGTGCCCTTTTTGGGTACTCCCTTCAAACTCCTGGTAATGTCTATCTCACACATCCATTTCACACTCTTGATAGTGTTCAGACTAGTAACTTACCTAAACCACACCTGGTAGTGCCATTATATTTATATATTTATACCCCCCCCCCTGACCAAACCCACAAACACTTCTAAATACCAAACACAAACACTCACAGCTGGAGGTAACCATCTTCTGCATAACCCCCCCCCCCCCCCCTACACACACACACACACTCCAGGTGGTGCCCGTGATCTACATACTCTCCCCCTCCCCCCTACACGCACAAAGGGTGAGTTACAGTACTTCTCTTCAATTTTAACATCCATGGAGAGCCCACCCCACTCCCCAATACATGTGACCATATCCCCTCCATTACTGATTGCGCTAGCTCTGTGCTCCATGGTGAGAGCCGGGTCTTATTTTGTTGTTACCACTGGATCCAACTAAAGCCAGGGGTCTATCAGACAGAGCAGTGTGATCACTGTAGCTAGGCCACCCTGTTAGGGTAAACATCCAGCTGCCCACATTTCCTCTACCCAAGCTAATGGGCCCCATACATCAGCAATTAATTGTGACAATCCTCAGATCTGGAGATTATTGTCACAATTAAGCTTTAATGTGTGGGCTCCCCCTTTTGGCAATCCCAATCAACAATTAATAGGGATCGCCAATCGATTGCCGAATTGCGGTTGGTTTTTATATGTGTGGGTATTCCCGCTTCGTCTTCTTCTATTTACATTATGAAAAGAAGTAACATCTGAAATGACAATCGATTGAGGTGATGTATGGGCACTTTCCAGATATGAAGATGCAATCTTTAGAGGGGAAAAATCTGCCGATCACTGAAATAAATCTGTAATGTGTGGGCAAGTCAAATAGATGGTAGAAACCATTTATCTGGCCAAAAAATAATCACTGGATCTGGAAAACCATTAATTGTGATTGCTGATGTATGGGGCCCATAATTTACTGAGCCTCCACACGCCTTGCCATTAGTGGCGTAGCTAGGGCTCCGCAGCCCTAGCGGTGGCAGGGGGAGCCAGCGCCAAGGGGGCGCAGGGTCGTAATGCAGTGACCTGTGGGATCCGGAGGCAGAAGTGGGGGGCTGTGGCTGCTCTCCGCCCGCTGCTGTGCCTGTCAGTGTAGGGCAGCAGCGCTGGGCTGGCAGCAGAGGAAAGAGAGAGAGCTTCCATCAGTACTGAGAGTCTGAGACAGAGCAGCAGCAGGGGAAGTCCCTGCCTGCCTGCACCTTCCTATCTGTGGTGCCCAGCCCCTCCCCCATCAACTCAGCACAGCATGAGCAAGTGCCTAGATTGGAGGTGCTCGGCAGGCACATGCTCAATAGAAGTGCTCCTGATTGGAGGAGCTCATCTGAACCCTGGAACACGGAGGATCTCACAGCATGGACCTCATTTCTCTGCTCATCATCTTTCCCCCTTTCTCTGCCCAGCATATTTCCCCCTTTCTCTGCACATCATCTCTCCCCCCTCTCTCTGCCCAGCATATCTCCCCCTGTCTCTACAGTGCCTGCAACACATGGCAATGAGCATGTAACCCCTTGACAACGAGCATAGAAACCCCCGGCAACAAGCATGTACTGTAGATGAAAAGAAAATGAATTAATGTATGGGGGGGGGACGTCAGAAACTTTGGCAGGGAGTGCAAAACTTCTAGTTACGCCACTGCATGCCATGGTATTAGCAGACATGTAAATCATCCGGGGCAGGCAGACAGCGCCACCGACCCAGCAAAGCGTAATCTTCTCAATATCATGGTGGCCCAATATGCTCTGTACAACTCTGCAATCAAAATGGGTAGTCATTTTCTTTTATGACAATAAATGTTCAGAAGGAATATTATTAGAAGGAATACATATATATTTTACAGAAAAAGTAAATCGGATCTTCTGCGCTGTGTTAAATCTCTTTGATATCAGTAATATCTGATGCATAACAGCATATAATTAGTTCCTAGCATTGAATTTAATGAGTTTTGTAAAGCTCTTTAGACACTGTGAAAATTGAGTTAGATGAAGCAATGTAATAAGCACATTTTCTCCAGTGTTCTGCTTATTGCAAGGAGTTGCCCTATTTAATCACTAAGAATGTTTTTCTAGCTGACAAATGTATTGCTGTTTCCTGGCACAGGTGCAGCCGTGAGTAAATACAGTCTTACAGCTGCAAAATGATATTAACAAATTATTCATTAAACATTTAATCTCCAGAATTGTGCATTTATTTTCTATGTTGGAGGGAAGATGGTTTTGATTACTTGAAACCACTGCATTGATATGCTGCAGCACAGTTTCTGCGACTCATTGTGAGCCATCTGTTTATACAGATATGATTGGTTGAGTCTCCTACCCAATGCAAAGATCATAATGTACATTGTATATTGAAATTCTTGAACAAAGTTAATGCTAAGCAGGTGGTGTCATGTATTAACTGTACTTTGTTCAAGAATATCAATATTATAGCAAATGAGTGATCATATATATCCAAATGTTGGTGAAAAGAAATACATAGCATTGCATTGACATAGCAGATCAGAATTGGTCCAGTGTCCACCAGAGGGCAGTATTTACTACCATTGTACTTTTTTTATATTTGTTGTGCTTGTATAGCAACAGTATGATGTTCTGTTTTTCAATGAATATGGAGCCTAATTAAGAATTTTGCAGGCCAGGCCATTATCAATAGACTGCGCATGAGTACAGCCCGTAGTATACATGCACTTAGCCATCCTGCGATAAAGCCCTGCTCCTTTTTTTAATCACTGGCCGCACGCAAGTTGATTGACAGAAAGCTTGCATTTGAGGATGGTATCTGTCCATTTTCTGGGAGTGCCATGGAAAATGTAGAAGTGCCCAGGTGTTTAAGGGGGAGGTGTGTGATGTCAGCTCCGGCCCCGTTCTGACTGATTCTATCGCAGCCATCGAATAAGTTTTTGGCTACACACAGAGGGCCAAATACACTAAGGGCCTCATTCAGATCACTTCGGTACTGCGTGCATTCGCGTCTGCGCATACGGGTATCTGCGCATGTGCAGGCGTATGGTGCGTGCACCCACGGCGACCATTCGGTTCGCGGAGATGGGCGGGGGCGGCGGGCTGCACCATTACCATATTGGAACGCCCAGCGTTCCATGGGCGTTCCCATGAGAACGCGGGTGTGGGGGGCGGGTAGCTGACATCACCGGATGTCAGCCGCCCACCCATATCCACGCCAGCGTGCACGCAAATGTACGCGACTGAAAAGTCACTTATATATGCGTGCACGCTAAACATCATTCGATGGTCGGTGACCATCGAAAGATGTGGGCGGTTACCCGAGCCACGCGAATGGATGTTTATGCAAAACATCCATTCGTAGCTGTTTGGGCGAAGCCGCACTTTGAGGGGGCGGCAGGGGGGGGGGAAGGGGGGGGGCGGTCGTTCACCGGGCGGGGTTTGGTGGACTCGCAAGGCTGCGAATTCGCAGCCTTGTGAATCAACCTGAATAACCCCCTAAGCTTCAAAAGTGATAAAATGGAGAGTGATAAACAGCCATGTGAAAAATGTCAGACAGGAGCTGATTGGTTGGTTATTTATCACTCTCCATTTTATCACTTCTGAAGCTTAGTACATCTGGCCCATTATGCACACAGTGGAAAAATCATTCGATGGAGAGTGGCTGAATGGATTTGCAGGGTCCTTGTTAAAGCTTTAAGGCCCCGACACACTAGAAGGATTTTTTGGCCGATTGTCCGATTCCTGACCGATCGTCCGATATATCGTCTGATTTTTACCGTTAATCTGTAATAACCGGCAGATTATTGCCGATTATCGGTAAAAAAAAATTGTTCTAGTGTGTAGGGGCCTTAAGTCCCAGTGCTTTGAAGCAGCACCGTTGAGCCACCTTAACAGTCAGCCTTTCACAATGAATTTCTAATTATCTATACTGTTTATACTGTTCTCTTAGAAATCAGTAAATTGCTATGTAACAATGCCCTGCAATTTATTTATCAGTTTTACAAGGATTAGAAAATCAAACATTAGCTGGAAGCAGGAATAGCCCAGCAGGTGCGGCACTGCCATATTCATAGGCGTTAGCAGCATATTTTATTAGTGGGTGCACCATCAAAGGGGTGTGCCTAGCACCACCTATTGGGTGTGTCTAACACCGCCCACTGGGTGTGTCTAACTCCCAGCCAATCATGCATGTCTACCATCATCTATTGGAACTCACAACAGTATAAAACATCTCTCAGCCACACAATAATCTCCTGCCTATTTCTGTTTTGAGCTTCTAATTACTCTGTGTAACGGTACATGCAAATAATGTCAAAAACATATACAGTATGGATGACTCAGGTATGTAGTGATATGACAATGGTCTAGTACAATACACACATGCTGTAATTGATTAATGGGCACTTCTTTTAATGGAATACAGTTCTAAAAAGCAAAAGTGTTTGGTAAAAGGAATTGCTAGTATTGCTAGCAGCAGGAAGGTGTTCATAAGGATAGGCACAGCATTAGGAGGTGCATGTGCACCCCTAACACTCGATGGGGGAAATTTACTAAGAATATGAATATGAATTTTCCTATTCATATTCTTAATACGAATGCATTTGACTGTTATAGCCATATGCAAATTCGTATTCCGGAGGGTAATTTGCAAAGCAGTCAAATACGATTAATTTGTATTTACCAATGGCGTATGGATTCATATTAGAGGCCGTTTATGCGGCCGCTAATACAAATTCATATAGGCAGCCTGTACGGATCAGTCAGATCCATGCAGGCACCAGTGTAAAATAAAATAAAAGGGACAAAATGAGTAGGGGTCCCCCGTATTTTAAGGACCAGCACCAGGCCCAACCAGCTAGCAGGGTAATGCCACAGCCGGGGGAGTCTTTTTTCCAAGTCCCCCCGGCCAAAGCATTAACCCCCTGACCGGTCAGCCTGGGCAGGGGTCCTGGGGGAGTGGGGATCCCCCAATGATTGGGGTCCCCCTCCAGAATTTATCGATCCAGGCTGAAGCCTGGGGCTGTCCCCGATGCATCGGGCTCATAAATTGTGTAAAAAATAGAATAAAACTATTGTATATTGCTGGTGAACTATGAGTCCCAGCAAGCCTCCCCCGAATGCAGGAACTTGAAGAACCACAAGTCCCAGCATGCGGGGCATTAAATGGCCCGCTGGAACTTGTAGTTCCACAGCAATACAAATAGATAAATAAACACACTGACAAAATAAAACTTTATTGCATACATAGCCCACACATACTGATACTTACCTATGTTGATCTCGTAGGTAGGTCTATGTCCATCTGTCCGTCCGGTCCTGAAGAAATCCTTTGGGAACCTGTGGAAGCAAATTATACTTACAAGTCTCCTCCGGCATAGATCGGTCCTCTAAGTTCCATGTAGAATCCCCAGGGTCTTGGTAAAAAAATAAAACGCTGAACCATGCCAAACTGCGGAGAAGCCGCACATTGTCTGTGTTGACATCTTGTGGATTCTCTCTTAAATGCCGCTATTGGCCGGCTAGCGGTGCCTAGTGGCCAATCAGGAGCTGTTTTGTAAAAGAATGGCAAACAAGATATGGGTATGCGGATGATAAATTGACAGTGTCTAGGATGACATCATATGATCGACATGCACTAGGTCGACATTTACAAAAGATTGACATACGCAAAAGGTCAACATACCAATGGTTGACTCATGATAAGGTCAACATGAATTTTTTTCTTTTGTTGGACTTTTTCATACTGAAGACAACTTAGACTACAATTGAGAACTGTAAAACATGGCAAGCCAAGCTGGCCAAGTGAGGATACATGCTACAGTAGCCAAGCTGGCCAAGTGAGGATATATGCTACAGTAGCCAAGCTAGCCAAGTGGGGATACATGCTACAGTAGCCAAGCTGGCCAAGTGAGCATACATGCTACAGTAGCCAAGCTGGCCAAGTGAGGATACATGCTACAGTAGCCAAGCTAGCCAAGTGAGAATATATGCTACAGTAGCCAAGCTGGCCAAGTGAGGATACATGCTACAGTAGCCAAGCTGGCCAAGTGAGGATACATGCTACAGTAGCCAAGCTGGCCAAGTGAGGATACATGCTACAGTAGCCAAGCTGGCCAAGTGAGGATACATGCTACAGTAGCCAAGCTGGCCAAGTGAGGATACATGCTACAGTAGCCAAGCTGGCCAAGTGAGGATATATGCTACAGTAGCCAAGCTGGCCAAGTGAGGATACATGCTACACTAATTGGGGGTCCACACTCTCAGGTGTTGACAATAACACAAATAAAGTGTCAAAAAACTCATGTTGACGATTTTCATGTGTCTACCTTTTTCCTGTCAACATTTTGATGTGGTGACCTTTATTCCATGTCGACTTTCTTTCTTTGTCAACCTTGTGCATGTCAACCTTTGGGGTTGACCTAGACACTGTCCACCCTTTCTCTCTGTATTATATGCAGTGTTGACTTTTACCTATAGGCTGCAGGGCTGCAGCCCCCCCCCCCCAGGTAAAATCTGCCACTGTGTGAAGCCAGATGCAGTCTGTGAGACTGCACTGGCTTCACTGCGACTGGCAGTGGCTTCTTATTGGAAGTCCGACCTGCAAGTCACCCAAGGCAGTCCTATTGGGAGGCGTTCCCTCCCTCTGAGATGTCTTTAATTGCTGCTGCGGCGGCAGCCCCCCAAAAATGGGTTCTGCACATGTGTAGTACCGAGGACAATACTGCGCAGGCACCAGACCCGGGACCTCAAACATGCCTCTATGGATTGCTGCCCGAGGCAGAGAAATCATGAAGATTTGCAAGTACAAGGTACATCTTTGTTGTGTTGTTTAAGTCTTCACAATTGCTGTCCTGGCTCTACAGCTATAATAAGCTCCGAGGAGAAATACTGTAGTTTTGTCATTGCCCAGACCATTCTTGATATGCCAGTTAAAGAGCCAGGAGGCAAATGGATTCAAAGTGAGAATACAGCGCATACAGTATGCTGTTTCTTTTATACATAGTGTTATATAGTATTTCTTGTTAGACTGAGAAGCTTTTTTTCATTTGTAAAAGGATTAACAGAATTAATTGGACACCTTCAAAAGAATGAAGTTGTTCCCTCTTAAACCAAATGATACCTTAGAGTGCACTTGATGCTGTGAAGTGACTGATGACAGAAGTGCCAATACATAACTCTGAAGAGTCCTCATTATCCAGGGACCAATAGAAAACCTCTTTATACAATGCAGTGTAAAGAATACTGTGAAGGAAAACCTCATACAGATATAATTAGCAAACTGAAGATACTAATCACATTTTCTCGTGCACATTCCAATACATGCTCTGCATTTTAATTTGACATTTAAACTTTGTAGTACAGATTGTGGAGTATTATTGTACGGCATAAATCATTTTCCAGACACTTTTCTTAATTATTGTGGTCTTTCAATATTCCTATATATACATTCTAGACATACCTTACAGCATACGGGGCGATTCAGACCCGCACAGTGCAGGCTCAATTCGCCAACTCGGCCGATCGTTGTGGTATGCGCATGCACAAATATGTGCAAGTGCAAACCCCGGGAGCGAACACCTTTCGGCAAGATTCACACTTGCCGGGGCATTTGCACCAGGATGGGCGGGCAGGGGACCGCGTAGCATTTCATGGAAGTGCTGGGCGTACCCCTGTGAATGCAGCGTTCCATGCCTGCTTGGGGCGGGCGACTTATGTCACATGACGCCATAAATAAATAATAAAAGTCAGTCTATGACTTAATTTTGTTTGCGAAGGGAAGAAACATCATTCGATAGCGAGCGACCATTGAATGATTTTTCTTCCGTGAGACTGCATGTGAGCTCACTGCTCGCATGCTAGTGAGGGGATTTGGGTGGCAGGGCTGTTGTCGTTCGGTGAGTTGGGGTTTACATGCTCGCTAAGCAGCGAATATATGCAGCATAGTGAGCAGGTCTGAATCAGGCCCATAGTTGCCTACACTCCCAGATCCTGCAGGAGGCTCCCGTTTAATGGTGTGTACAGACGGTGGCTGCTGATAATGACTCAATATCGGTGGCCTGTGGGTGTTGGCATCGGCTGGCAGGGAGGGGGGAATGGGGGGGGGGCATGGTCCTCGTTCCAACATAGTAGAAATAGACTGCGATGCATAGGCTATTTCTACTTTCAATTACGATGCCGCTGGGCTGCTCATGGAGATTGAATCGGGAGGGGGTGTGTGCAAATATGGTGCGATATGCACTCATATAGTCAAAAACGATAGCCTAAATCGCACCGTGTGTACACAGCTTAAGTGATAACTCTCCAGCGGCCTGCATTGACCTCCTTATCTCACGGATTCTGACATTTGTGCTGTGACTTGGACAAACGATCTAGCAGTAAGACACTAAAAATAACGTTAACTATATCAATTACAATCTATTCCACAAGATGGCACTCTTGCACAATTCCTCAAATTATAAAGCTGAATAGAAGGTAAAGAACTATGAAAATGTATTTAAGGCATATATACAAGCGGGTGTTTTATATACATCTATACACCTATACTGTAAAAAAAAAATAATATATATATATATTTTTACAGGTGATCATCTAGGCTGTCACATAAGAAGCAGTCATTTGGCAAGTAGTACTAGGGGGAAATGAGACATCTCAGAGTGGCCAGGGTGTTCCCCAAAATCACCCTGGGGCATGCTTAGGTCCTGACTGTAGCTACTGTGTGTCTCTGCTGGTTATAGTGTCCATTGGGCCTAATTCAGATCTTATCGCAGGACAAGTTTGTTCCCAAAATGGGTAAAACTATGTGCACTGCAGGTGGGGCTGATGTTACAGAATGGGATCATTGGATAGACATACATTAGGTCTCCAAGCATTAGGTCAACATGCATGAAGGTTGACATAACTTAAGATCGACTTGGGTTAAGTCAGCATGGTCATTAGGTCGACAGTAGCATTCGGTTGACATGGGGAAGGTTGACAGTGAAAAGGTCGACATCCACAGAAACAGAAGAACTCAACAAAATATAACTCTTTCTGCGCGTTACATCTGCCTCACCTGCAGTGCGCATGGTTGGCGTCTCAGGGCTCGCTCAGCAGCGAATGACTGGTGCTTAGCGAGCCTTGCTGTATCAGACCCTATGTTCCAACTTCTACAAATGCTTTCAAAACAGAACTACAAATAAATGTATCCTAATATTGTTTGGATTGTATTAAGGTGCCCATACACAGTACAATGGTGCTGTGCGATGCGCGCTCCCGTGGGCATCCCATCGCACAGCACATTGTGGGTGACATTCTATGGGTTGCGATTTGTGTTTTTTTGTGTTAATTAGTTAAAAAAATGGCGATATCGCATTTTTCCTTCAAATCGCATATTTAATAGGATGCGCTAAGGGACAGAAATCGCATATTATGTGCGTTAATGCATGCTGACCAAAAGTGCGAGATTAATTCGCATTTTTATCGCATCCAGATGTTTTCGTACAGAACAGTATACAACTCGCTTATTTAATGCAATGCGCATTTGCAAATCACACTTTTTAGGTGTCTAATTAGCGCACTTATTTCAGACCAGGTTCTGTTTGGCGAAATAGCCAGAACCCTGCACAGATCGCAATGTTCTGTGCAGGGTTCTGGTGTTAAAAATAAAAAATAAAACGGTTAAAATAAAAAAAAAACGAGCGCGGGGTCCCCCGCCAGAGCATAACCAGCCCCGGGCTCATTGAGCCGGTGCTGGTGACATAAAATCAGTGTCCCCGACAAATAGGGGTCCCCTTGATTTCATGAAACCAGCACCAGGCTCAAGGTCCGGCGCTGGTTCCCAAAATACGGGGGACAAAATGACTAGGGGTCCCCCGTATTTTAAGAACCAGCACCGGACCCAACCAGCCAGCAGGGTAATGCCACAGCCGGGGGACACTTATTATATAAGGTCCCGCGGCCAAAGCATTAACCCCCTGGCTAGTCAGCATGGGCAGGGGTCCTGGGGAAGTGGGGACCCCCCCAATGAAGGGGTTCCCCCCCCTCCAGGACTTACCAGCCCATGCTGATAGTCCGGGGCTGTCCCCGATGCCCCTGGGCGGTGGGCATCGGGCTGATGGATTGTGTAAAAAAAAGAAGAAAAACTATTGTTTTCTACTGGCGAACTATGAGTCCCAGCAAGCCTACCCCGCATGCTGGGACTTGGAGAACCACAAGTCCCAGCATGCGGGGCATTAAAGGGCCCACTGGCACTTGTAGTTCTAAAGTACAAAAAATAGTTAAAGAAAACACACTGACACCCTGAAAAATAAAAGTTTAATACACACATAACACACACACACTGATACTTACCTACCTTGAGCCCGTAGGTCGGTCCCTGGATCCGGGGTCCGGGCTCCGGGGCTCCAGGGCAGAAGAGTCCGGTTCCGGGGCCTTGGTCCTGGTTCTGGGGCTGGTCCGGGGTTCCGGGGCTCCTGGGCTGAAGAATCTGGGGTCCAGGATCCGAAGTAGTCCCCAGGGGTACCTAAGGAAGGAAATCCTACTCACCTGGTCCCCGGCGACGACCTCGGCATCCTCTCCGGCAGAAGCGCTGCTCCCATCTGGTACCCGGCTTACAAGACTTTCACAGGCGCAGAGATGTTCCTTCCTCGGCGTCTCTAGTCAGAATGATTTCTGGCCAATCAGGAGCCGAGAAAGTCGGCTCCTGATTGGCCAGAAATCATTCTGAATACAGACGCCGAGGAAGAAACATCTCTGCTCTAGATGCGCAACGGAATCTGCTGCGCTATATAAGAAACTGTAAATAAATAACGTAATAAATAATGTAAAAATGACATATATCATACACAATAGTTTCATTACAATGTCACTATTAATTTCCAGTTATATACTGCAGAATTAGTTATATAAAAATGCTTTTTTCACAAGTTAATAGAATGAAGGAAACATTAAGAAATGGTCCAGATGCACTAAGCTTCAAAAGTGATAAAATGGAGATTGACAAACAATCAGTCAAACACTGTCTGTGACATGGTCAGGCAGGAGCTGATTGGCTGCCTGTTTATCACTCTCCATTTCATCACTTTTGAAGCTTAGTGCATCTGGCCCAATGTATGTTAACAATTATTTGTTACACCAGTCATGATTTATCATTAAAAAATTGTTATAAACAAACAGTGACAAAATGTGTGTACTACAATATATCCATTTCTTGTTATTACTGATAATATATAAATTCACATCATAAAATATGCAAATTCATATGAATCTTTTCACATTGCTATGTGAAGGTTCATACAATCAGTTACATATCAAGTGTTTTTTTTTTAACTAATTTACTGTATGATTAATTATTATTACAGTTCTCATAATGAATTCTTCCTATATTCATACAAATGCATTGTTTGTTAAGTAGCACAATCACATCTTATTTATAATACTTATACTTCTTACAATTCAAACTTGTACAGTCATTGGCAGAGAGAAATAATACATTTTAGGCATCTTGTGAAAAACAAAAACTATTCAGGCTAGAATGGAGCAGCACAATAATTATTAATCCAATGACCATCACTTCTGAGTCAGATCTTCCAGCACTCTAGTAGGTATTTCTCAGCTATCTCTAACCCTAATCCCTAACCATTACACCCTTCTTTCTCCAAGATATGATGTATCTCAGTAGCTCACTGAGGGACTTTCACCCCAGTACACATACCCCTAGCCCTCACGTTCCTGGCCTCTTTTGAATGTTTTGTGAGGTGTGACCATATCTCTCTGATTTGGAAACATCTCTTTCAATATCCTGGCCCCTGACTGTTATCGGCAGCCCTGTCACCACCTCATGAACTTTCATTCATTTTATGTTTGTGCAAATTGTATGCCCTGTAATGGGTATGGATCATTAGGTCACCAGCATTATGGTGGACAAGCATTAGGTCGACATGCATTTAGGTCGACATGCAGGAAGGTAGACATGACTTTAGGTCGACAGGGTCATTAGGTCGACATGGGTAAAGTCAACATAGAAAAAGTCAACATGTTTTTTTTTTTACCGGAATGCCAACACAGTCATTATAAACACTAAAACATTACACTGCGTCCCCTCGCATGGCTCACTGCACTAACCATGCTTCAGATAAGGTGCCTCGCTACTCTTGGCACACTATTTTATTCTCCCACCACGCCCTAGTGCATGGTAGGGCATGAAATACCGCCTGTCGGCACATTTTTGCTAAAAAAATAATAAAAAAACCCTTGTCAACCTAATGACCCTGTAGACCCAACCCATGTCGACATTAAGTCATGTCTACCTTCCTGCATGTCTACCTTAATTTATGTCGACCTAATGCTTGTCTACCATCATGCTAGTACCTCCTGCCACATCTGACTTGCGGGTCCCCAGGGGCAAACGCAGGATTTTCAGAAGGGGGTTTCCAGAGGGGCGGAGCAAAGCACGGAGATGGACACTTAGGTGACCCAGTATATGCCGGGTCAGTTATAGTATTATGTATATATGTATATATGTGTGTATATATATATATATATATATATATATATATATATATATATATATATATAGAGGTATGGCGGCCTGGCACTCTCCTAACGATGGTCACAGTACCCCGGTGCCCTTGAGGACAGATGTGCAGCTTTTGAATAAATCACGGCACTCCAAGGAATTTTCAAAGAAACATATAATTGTAGAAACACACCAACGTTTCGGAGCTGTTATGCTCCTTTGTCAAGGTGAAAACAGTGTAACAGTGTTACACTGTTTTCACCTTGACAAAGGAGCATAACAGCTCCGAAACGTTGGTGTGTTTCTACAATTATATGTTTCTTTGAAAATTCCTTGGAGTGCCGTGATTTATTCAAAAGCTATATATATATATATATATATACATAACAGCAGAGTAGACCCCTGGGCATAGCAATGTATTGGGGCCCCTACCTATCCTCCAGCGGTAGGGGTGGGAGGTGCTATGAGCAGAAGCTTTGATGTCCCGCGGGTGGTAGGGGGTATTATATCAACCGCTCAGCATGTAGGGCTCAGTAATTTCCACTAATTACCCCTTTACTGTACATATGGTGGGAGATGGGGTGGGAGAAGGGGGCATTGGGCTGAATGAAGGGGTCCCAATACATAACTTCCAGGGTGGTAGAGGATGTTTAATACGCAGAGGAGGGGTGTATAGTGGAGTGGGCTTATTATTCATAATTTTCTGGTGGGAGGACAGCTTGCTTGACTGCAGATATCTCCAGTTCCCGGAAATAGATTTCTTAGCTTTTAATGGAATTAAAAACTAGAGAATCCACCTACCAAACGGTATTGGGAACTAGGGGATCAGAGTTCAGGAGGCAGAGCAATCTGCCAACGAGTATATAAAACTATATACCAGGTGTGTGGAGCTGGAGCAGTAACCAGCTGCTGGAAGGCTGATATTTCTGGTTCTGGGCACAGTAGAGACCAGCTTCTAGTGTTTCTCAAAGGTGGAGAGTCCCAGCTTTTGGAATATACCCTCAGAAAAACTCTGGGAAGAGCAAATTAACAGGCTTGGATGGGGACCACTGCTTTAAAGTCGGATTTCTCCGGTTCCCCATGGCCGATTTTTAAAATTCTTGTACCTATGGAAAGAGGGGACCCTCAGCTTTCAGACTATGGTCCTCAGATTCCTGGGGGGTTTCTGGGTACTCAGAAACCCCCCCCTGCGTGCGCTACTGGTCCCGGCTCTCCCGGCTCCTGCTGCTTATAAAAAAAAGTGACATTCGGAAAATGGCTGCCCCCATACTGCAGACCGTTTTTAATGTTGCTAGAGGAGGCCGCCACCTCCTAGCATCCTCAAAAACTGTCTTTCGTATGGGGGCAGCCATTTTCCGATTGTCACTTTTTTTATAAGCAGCAGGAGCCGGGAGAGCCGGGACCCGTTTTACAGAATCGCCGCTGGCAGGGGCAGACGGCAGTGGCTAACTATAGCCCCTGCGTGGGCTGCGTGGCTATAGTTACGCCGCTGCCTCCCTTGTTATACTGCACATTAACATCCCTCATTTAGCTGTGTTAATGCAAGAGCAACATCTTCAATATACACGCAAATGTACCGTATATACTCGAGTATAACTTGACCCAAATATAAGCCAAGGCACCTAATTTTACAACCAAAAACTGGGAAAACTTATTGAATCAAGTGGGACCCTCACTCGAGTATAAGCCGAGGGGGCTTTTTCAGCATAAAAAATTTTCTGAAAAAGTAGGCTTATACTCGAGTATATATGGTAAGTACAAATGCAAGTTGTGCTCATGTCCTGTGGCAATTTGGAGCCAAAATGGATTTTACCTCACATAACGGGAGATAGCTAGGGTGTTTTTCAGCTTTAGCTGTGCTATGTTTCTGCATTTGTACATTATGTTTTGTAGATACAGATGTATGATTCATATTTGTCCCACTGTGAATCATGTCTCTGCATCTAAGAAAGATAATATATAGAACGTAAAAACATGGCACAGTGAAAGCTGAAAAGCCCCAATCTCCCATTTATATCAGTTCCATCAGAGAGAGGAATTTAAATCTGGTAATTGAGAAAAGAAGTTTACCAGCCACTTCATATAGAAAAACGCTGTGTTGTCAGGTGAATCGCTAAAGCTATTCATGCATTTAAGAAGTCCCACAAACGGTACTTGTGTATTATCATGGCGCCCACTAAGCTATTTTCTCCTAACCTCTTTTGATCCTCCTATCCTGCCTCCGTTCCCATCCGTTCCTACTTATCCTATTGTTTTTTCGTTTGTCCACCCACCTCCTTTTAGTATGTTAACTAGGGCCCTCCTTCCTCACGTACTCACCCTACCTCTTTACCTCACCAGTGCTCCTGTCCTGTTCTTCCCTTCCTCTACTTCATCTTCAGTCTCCTCGACAATTTCGACACCTACTTCAGAACTGATGCTGATTTTAGTTCTACCAGCTATACCCCTATTTATGCTGTATTTTATCAACACATCCTATACGTTACCTTTGTTTGTTGTTTGCTATGTACAGCGCTGCGGACACTTTGTGGCGCCTTATAAATAAACGTACTACTACTACTACTTAAGCATAATTTCCTCCTACGTCACACTTTTCAGGGACACAGGATTTAGAAAGAGCACCCTCCTGCACAACAGCAAACTTGTTAAGAAGACTGTCAGCAGAGGTATATATATAGCCTGCAGGATTTGTTATAAAGAAGCTTCCATATTTATGTATAGTTTTATTTATTGTAATAAATGGTGTGGCCACCACATTCTCCTGACATGAACCCAATCGATCATTTATGGGACATAGTTGAGAGGTCCATTTGCACCCAAGATCTTGCATCTATAAACATCAATGAGCTGTGGGTAGCTTTCCAGACTGAGTTTTTCTGTCCACTTTATGTAAAACATCAATTTGCATGCCTTGCATGCGAACCTGTGGTGAGAGGGGGCAGGCGGCTCTGTATTTGCAGGGTGGGCTCTGGTGGATGCGCAAGGCTGCAAATTCGCAGCCTTGTAAATCAACCAGAAAAACCCACTTAGGGGGTATTAAATTAAGAGCCCCCCAAAAAATGACTTTTGTATTTCATTACAGGCAAATTTCGTCTGATTTTTAGTTATTTTCCACTAATACTGATTCACTTTCTGGTCACATTGATGATGGCGAAACAGAACTAAAAATTTGGTGAAAACTGATGCAATTTCGCTGAGAATGACCGTGCTGATTTTACAACTAACCAAAAAAACAGCACTTTGATTGAATAGGCCGAATCTAAATTCATCCCCTTCTTAGTCCCCTTTCTGTCTTTACCATGATCCTCTCTGGTAAGCTAGCTGCAATAATGGCTTTAGATAGGAGGTTGTATTAAACAATTGTTTACTATCCTTTACATCAGGGGTGGGGAACCTTTTTTGTGCCAAGGAACATTTGTATGGGGAAAAAATCCTTCGGGTGCCATAAACAAAAATTTCTCTTACAAATTGTCCTGCTGCAGCCGTCCCACACTCCGGCGGCTGCCGCTGACTAGGACTGACAGTCTCCGGGTGCTGTTGATTAAGAAGAATCTAGCGAGAACTACTGACCTCTTGTGATAATTCCTCTGTACTTGACTCCCGGCAAAGCCGCCGGGAGGGCCACTCAAACCGGCTACGGGGGCCACATACGGCCCCCGGGTCTGAGGTTCCCCACCCCTGATTTACATGTTCCCTTGATTCCTCAGTCACAGGGTAACTACAATTCTTATTATGCCTTGCTAAATATTATTGGTAATGAGATCAGAGCATATGATTCAATAACTATTATCCAGATTTTTTACTCAAACTGGTTGATGCAGAGTTAAAATAGGTGAGTCTGCAAAAATTAAAGAGAAATAATAGATTAGAAGGGATCCCAATTTTACATATTAGTATTTTTTTATCCTAAAAGTTTGTTCACACTTTTGTTTGTTTTGCTGTTTTTAAAAGTATATGACGCACAAAGCTAATATTATATAACACATCTATGGATTAAGAATTTAATATCGGTGCATCTTAGGACAGTCACCTAGCACTTTGTTTGTAAAGGTAGCACCTACGAAAGTTATATATAGGATACTGAAATATAAAATAATGCAATATTTGTGGTTAATACAAGGACTATAACAACAGCAAAAATAGCTTTAGTAGTTGAATGCCATTTTCCTTTCTATAAAATAGCTAATTTAGATTTTAGAAGAAGCAGTGACAAATGTTGTAATTCAACATAAAAATGGCTACAAACAATATGCACTGTGCATAGATGGGATTAGCGATAATTGTACATTAGTAAACAGAATGATTTGGAAAAGTACTGGCTATATTTGTTTTATCCAGAACACTTGAACACTAAGTAATAATAGAACATTCAGAGATATTAGATGCATATATTTTCAAAGATAAGTTTTAGCCACCAGCCCACATCAAGGCTTCTCTGATACTGGTGGTCCATAATGCTAGATGATAATAGCCCACTCTGGGTCCTATAGTTGCTTATTGTTATGCTACATGATAATACTACATGCACATATATAACTAACTTGAGAGCCAACTCATCTGGAGCCACCTTTAGATCCTCCAAATGGCACTTCAAGAACCAGCATTACCCCCATATGCTGGTCCCATATATGCCTCACTTACATTTGGGTGCACGCTGGGAAGGAAATAGGCGGGCAGCTGACATCCGTCGATGTCAGCAGCCCGCCCCCCGCACCCACATCATGGCCTCATTAGCATGAAAACACCCAGCATTCTCATGGGAACGCCCATGAAACGCTGAGCGTTCCCATATGTTAATGGGGCCACCCGCTGCCCCTGCTTGCTGTCCTGGGTGCCTGCACTGGCGAACAGTCTGCTAGCCATGGGTGCACGCTCCCTGCGTATGCACATACTTAGAAATGTGCATGCGCACTACAAAAAAATTGGCCACTGCTGCGAACGGACCAGAATAAGGGCCTATTTACAGTAGGTGCAATGAGCATGCATCAAGTGGCCTTTGGATCTGACCTCTATGGCCGTCCACTTTGTGATAAATTTAATGTCTACTGTTATTCTCTAAATAGGTTGTCTACATAACATTATTGCCTTATCTACCTGTTCTATATATTTCTATATATTGTTTATTTCCAATTACTTAGTGGGCAAACCCAGCAATGATCAGACACTATCAACCGGATCAACTCCCTATAATGCTAACGACCAATGACTTCTGATCTGCCCTGCAGAAGATTTGGGGGAGATGTATCCATCCTTCTAATGACTGGAGACGTGAACAAACCACCAATTAGTTTCTGCGTATATTTCATAGCATGTACTGTAGTCCTCCTATATAGGATCCAATATTCAGCCGTACAACTCAAGCAGCACTTTGCAGTCATCATGGTTATGTGCTGCTAATCGCTACAGGTTCAGAGAAAAGGAAAAGTAACATCAAATTCATTCTGCTTATTAAATATTCTATTATTTAAATATAAGACACGACCACTGTTAATAATTTAAAGTGTTTGCATTTTATGAGTGAACTATACTTTAGTATTTCATATTTCAAAGATCAAAGAACTCATTACATGAATATTTCATTGGATTTCCTTGTATAATGTCCGAATAGAAGATTACCATTTCTCTGAATTCGTTTTTTCTTTTTTTTCAGGGGGTTTAATTAAATATAGATAATATAACTGTCTCAGCTGTTCCTGCTGAACACAGGCGCTGACATGGAGATCACTCATAGGTCAGACTTGACTTCTTTATGACTCCTTGCTATTTCTTGCACTGCTATACAGGGAGCATCCAGCTAGGCCTTTCTGAGAATCTGAATATGAGCTTGCATTTCCCCTGGAGATCTGTATCAGCCCACTCACTGACTGCTGCTGAGAGCTGCTGATTATTGCCTCCTGGCGCGTGAGCCTGCAGAAGAGAAAGGGACAGATAAGAAGTGCTGCCTCACTGGAGTAGACATTAGACAGCCAAAAGAGCAAAAGTATAGGGAAGATAAACATGCATGTTACACTGCATACACACTAGAATATTTGCTCCGTGAGCGTT
The DNA here is from genome assembly GCF_055691185.1 of Crinia signifera. NCBI lineage: Eukaryota > Metazoa > Chordata > Amphibia > Anura > Myobatrachidae > Crinia > Crinia signifera. Next base: position 131,874,404 of record NC_139220.1, read on the forward strand.
ATTGTCAATGATTTCCCTGCTGGGCGAATGAAAACATAACATAAGCCTGGTACATAAAGCAGAGCCTTATCTGGTGATCTAAACAAAAAGTAGCCCCTATCTTGTGACCAATAAAGCCAATGCATAGCATGAAAGATTTGCCCATTCAGGTGTGTGGGGTTGAAGCTCAGCTGAATGGGCCAGTGTACAATGCTAGGTCCAGTTTAAAACTTAACCTAAGCCCAACCTGGAAACTAATATATAAATATTAATCTATTTTGGTGTTTAATGTCAAAATGCTTAGTTTAATCCCAGGGCCGGCGCTACCCACTCAGCAGCTCCTGCAAAGCAGGGAGGCGCCATGCTGAAAAGGCGCCGTCTCCCTCCCTGCTCTGCTAAAGCTGTCTCAGCCCTCACTGTCACTGCCTCCTGCACGCCGCCCACAGCGCCTGTCTGGCAGCGGGAGGGCAGCAGTATAAAGAGCTGCTCCCTGCACCGTGCACACACTGTCCTCCTCCTGCGACCTGCCCCCTCTTCCTCACAGACACTTGGCTGTCTGTGAATGCCTGGATGACATGTCATGTCCGGATCAGCCCCCTACCCATTGCTTCCTGCGCCTGTCAGCTGTCAATCAAATGACGAACAGGCAGCAACGCCGCCTCCCCTTCCTTCCCTCTTCTCAGTGTGCTGTGCCAGTGCCACTTCCAGTCCTCAACACTCCGCCCCCTCTATCTCCTCCCCTCTTCTTCCATCTCCTCCTTCTGTCCCCACCTTTCCCCCTCAGTCACGAGTGCTGCACATACTTTTTGTACTGCTTTCGGATCGCATCGCACACACATTGCATGCATGCCGTGCGATTCTCGCAGACTGTATGGACACCTTTAGTGCCTGCAACATTTTGCGGACACAGCACTGAGATGGTCTATGCATACATGTACATACACCCGAGATCCTCCATAGGATCGCATGTTGCATACACTCCCACAATCGGGCTGCAGCTTGTTGCAATGGCAATGTGAAAGGGCGCAAAATGTATGGTTTGCAGGAGGGCGCCGGACACCCTAGCACCGGCCCTGTTTAATCCAGTGGTTAAAGTACACGTCTCCATGTTTCCCAGTGTTGAGTCTAATCTGATTATTATCTGGTTATTGCATACTTGTGAGTGTAATATAGCATATTGCTCTTGTGTCTGCTTCTGTCATACATACAGTATTGCTCATACTCATCAGATCCCCAAGCTGCGTTCAGCCTGTGCTCTTGTTGATGGCAAACATAGCTGCCTGCAATTTAGAGTCCAGAGGATGATAGAATACAGAGCTACCTGTATTACTGACTAATAGCAGAAATAGACAGCAACTCCAGGACCACAGGGAGCCCCTCTCAGACCTCAATCACAACAAATTGTGGTAAATTAGTAGACAATCTAGAGCTTACTCCAAAAAAGTTAATGCCATGCATGTTATTAGTAGAGATGTGCAGGTTCTGATTTACTCTGATTTCAAAGCAGGATCTTATTGGCTATCAACTGTCAACAACTGTCATGTGATTTGGGATAGCCAATAAGATAATGCTTTGAAATCAGAGTACATCAGAACCTGCACATCTCTAATTATTAGTGAGGAACTGCAATTTTCTTTCATAAGTTCGTTCATCTCTTTATTTTTTTATTATTAACAGTTCCTTATACAGTATAGCGCACACGGGTGCAGGACGTCTCACCCACAGTCGGGATTCCGACAGTCATTACTCTGACGTCGGAATCCCGACTGCTCCCTCGTGGGGGTCCACGACCCCCATAGAGGGAGAATAAAATAGGTGGCAAGCGCAGCTCGCCACCGTGCCTGCATTGAGCCCGCAAGGGGCTTCATTGCGCTCCCCTCGCTGTGCAGTCGGGATTCCGACGTCACGCTAATGACTGTCGGAATCCAGACTGTCGGTGTGTTATACCACACCCGCACACACATATTCCACAGCGCTTTACAGAGAATATTTGAACATTTGCATCAGTTCCTGTCCCCAATGGAGCTTACAATCTATATTCCCTACCACATGTACGCGCACACACATACATTCTCCGGTTAATTTTTTTGGAAGCCAATTAACCAACCAGTATATTTTTGGATTGTGGGAGGAAACTAGAGTACCCGGAGCAAACCCATTGCACGTACAGGGAGAATATACAAACTCTGCACAGTTAGGGCCATGGTGGGAGCATAGGAGTGCGCAGCACATTTTATTAGGGGGTGCGCCTGGCACCACCTATTGGGCAGTAATGCTAACCATTACACCATCCGTACTGCCCCAGATCTTTCCAAAAATAGTTAAGTCAAATACACACCAGAGGATATAGTAAAAGATATTGCTCAGAAAGGGCTTTCTGAGCAATAACTTTTACTCTAGCTTCTAGTGTGTACACTCAATATCATTAATGAGGAACGCTCCTACGCCTCGTTAACGACCATTGATGTCTGCTGAATATGCAGGTCAATTTGGCTATATAGCCAAATGATCCGCATGATCAGCGGGTCCTGGTAATGTTACTGAACGATATCGTGTACCAATATCGATCAATGTGTACACTCAATATCGTCCACCCACGACTGATATTATTAACTATATTGGCGGACGCCAGGGTCGCTAGGGTTTATTGGGCTTTATTTTTGTCATATGATGCAATAATGTCCTGCAAAAACCATTCCTCCCAACACTTTGCATCAGACTTGTGTATTTATGTAGTTACAAGCAAGTACATACATGAAGGAACATCATGCCCATTGCCCAACCTACCATTGCCAGCCGAAAACAGGTGAGTCACAATGTGTATGAGTGTTGGAGCGTACCAATGAGAACACTATAATGTGGGGTACACACCACGACGACCCGCTCACGATGCATATTGTGAGCGGGTCGTCAGTGTTTCTTCAGACCCACTCACGATGATGCGGGGGGGCACGACCCGCTCACGATGTGCACCGTGAGCGGGTCCGATCCGATGGCGACCCGCACCCGGCAGTATGGTCGTTATTCAGATCCTACCTGCAGCAGGTAGGATCTGAATAACGACCGACCGACCCGCGGGACCGTGCATCGGATCGGTATCGGTCTACACCAGGACAGAAAAGGGCCCAATCACCACACAATCTACATCCAATTGGTCGGAATTGTATCTAGATTGAGGGGATCGGGCCCTAGTCGTCCTGGTGTGTATCAGGCATTAATGCCTGCGATCAAGTTTGTCCCTGAACCTGAATTTTTAATTATACCACTGGGTATTGTTAACTCCATCCTATAAGTGAGGATTACTCTTATCTTCATGACTTCTTCAGGATTTACCATTCTCTGCAGCATCATCCAGCATGCCATGGAGATTAACATCCCAGACAATTGTATTCAGCTTTATTGTATTTTACAGATAAAGACAGTAAAACTACATGACCACAGCACAGAACATTACACATTATTATATATATATAACACTAAATACTGTAGCTTCGCAGTATAGTGTGGTGAATTGTCAGTAACATTTAAATCAGTGTCTACGTTAACTGCAGTTTACAGCCATAATAACAATTACATCCAGGTTAAGTACGTAATTTCAATAGGTTAAAATAGACAGACTTGAGATCTGACAATGGTGAGCCGGGGAGAGCATTATCACTGACTGCATTATATCAGGGTAATGTTATAAGTAGCTTTTAGCTTATAAACCTGTAATCTGATAAGTAGAGGAAACCAATTTGAAGGCTCCTGTGGGAAGCAGAATATCTACAGCAGGTTTGTCAGATCACTGTGGCTACTTTTTGTACAATCTACTGGTGTCGCTCAATCATATATCATATTTATGTACTATATGTATAAAAATAAAGGAACAAGGGTACACCATTGGCTTACTAGTGCTAAACAAATGCCTCCATTACCACAACATCCACCATTATTGTCTCACTACTCCTGGGACTCCCCATATATAAAATTATTAGCCATGCATTCCTCTCCTCAATGTCTTTAATAAAAGTCTCATTGACTACTTGATGAAAAATCATAAAAGCATCTGATCAGTTAATTTGTTCCCCATTCATCATTTATACAGCTAATCTTTCCCATGTCTGGTATTTTACTACGTTACTGCTGTAGCCAGAGGAGGAACTACTGTTAGTGCAGCAGGTGCAGTGCACTGGCTGTAGCCCTGGCTCCATGATATGCATTGTTACATACTGCATTGATACTTTGTATCCTCCAGTACAACCATTACTGCTGAGGTCAGTGAGTGTCAGTGAGTCAGTGAGACTCGACTGGGATGATTTATACCCATGATTGACTTTTAAGGCCCATACACACTTGAAGATTTTCATTTCAAAAGACTTTGACAAAATCTCTGAAAGATATATTTGTCACCAAAGTAGTGCGTACACACTGAGCTATTTTCCCCAAAGAGCAAGAGATTTTCAGGAGGCGAAAGACTTTGCTGAAAATCTTTCATATAAAAGGCTATTTACATAATGGACAGGGTTTGTATTCCAAGGGTGGGAGCAGGGGCCATTTTATTCAGTGCATTTCTGTTCTAGGGGCCTGATTCAGAACTGATCGCTGGGCTGTGTATATTCGGAGCCCAGCAAACAGGTAAACGCTACCTGACTCTGCTCCGACTGGGCAAAAACCCGCCCATGTGCACAACTACCATTTAATTTGCCACCGTGCACGTAGGGAGAAATCCATTCACCTTCCCCAGCAATGTATACATTACCGCCACAACAAAATATACATTGGGGGGCAGTGGCGGTGGTAACATATACATTGTTGACCTGCGCCGGCAGTGTATACATTAACGCCATAAAAATATACATTGATGGCCAGTGGCAGTGGTCTCATATACATTGCTGGTCTGCTCCAGCAGTGTTTACATTAGTAACTATTATCACTATACATTGGTGCGCAGCAGTGCTTAAAGTGGTGAAATTCGCTTCCCTGACTCCCCCCATTATGTCACAGCCACACAGTCAGGAAAAGAATAATGTGGCCACATAATATCACCCCTGATTCAAATGATGCCCCACAGTGCAAAACAACCCAACACCTAATAAAAACTGAACATTTTGTGCCAAAAATTTTAGGGCATGGCTTTATGGGACAAGGACACAGAAATGCACACAGTAATGCCAATTACACATTATGCCACACACCGTAATGCCCATTATACTATATGCCAAACACGGTAATGCCCATTTCACAATATGCCAAACATGGTAATGCCCATTTTTTATTATGCCACATAAGTGCCGCTTACATACATGCTCATTGCCAGGTATTACATTCTCAGTGCCAGGGGTAACATGCCCAGTGCCAGAGGTGTGCACTGTGTGGGAAAGGAGACAGCAGGGCAGAGCGGTGGGAAACCCGGATGTCTCAGAACAGGTCCGTCCGTCCGTGGTGCGGCTATTTCAAATGACTTGCGAGCCAATCGGTGCTCGCGGCCCGGCAGCTCCTCATTTGTTGCCGTCCCGCGAGCTGTGATTGGCTCACGAGCCGTGAGTTGGCACATAATTTTAAAATAGCTACGCCACGGACGGATGGACCTGCTCTGAGACATCCGGATTTCCCACCGCTCTGCCCGGCTGTCAGCTGTTTAGCGATGCGGATGGAGGCGGAACCATTCCACCTCCAAAATAAAACTGATGGAACGCAGTTCCGCCCAGTTCCTGCTCACTTTAACCCTGGTGGGCAGTGGTGCCCATAATATGTACATTGCTGGCCTGTGTCAACAATGTATATATTACTGGCTTGTAAGTAACATTGGTGGGCAGTGATGCCACTAAAATATACATTGCTGGCATGTGCCAGCAATGTATATATTACTGGCTAATTCATAATTATTTGTGGGCAGCAAGCAAATTAATAATCATTGGTGCCCAGTGGTGCCAATAATATATACATTGCTGGCCTGTGCCAGCAATGTATATATTACTGGCTTATAAGTAACATTACATTGGTGGCAAGTGGTGCCAGCAATATATACATTGCTGGCATATGCCAGCAATGTATATATTACTGCCTTAAAAATGTAACATTGGTGCCCAGTGGTGCTAGCAATATATACATTGCTGGCATATGCCAGCAATGTATATATTACTGCCTTAAAAATGTAACATTGGTGCCCAGTGGTTCCAGCAATATATACATTGCTGGCATATGCCAGCAATGTATATATTACTGCTTTAAACATAAAACATTGGTGGCCAGCAGTGCCCCCTGCTCTCAGTGCTCTGTGTTAAGCATAGCAGCGGGGCGGGGCCAGCAGAGTGTGTTGCCGGGTGAGGGAGAAGTGCTCCGTGGTAAGCACTGAGCAGGAGGGTGGAACAAGCAGACAGGGACTCGGAGCAGGATGCATGGAGCCGGCGCAGCAGCAATTGGACAGGGTGAGTATTATGACAGGCGGGGGCGGGGGGGCGGTGCGGGGCGGTCCGCCGGGCTGAAAGTGGTTAATCTTTCAGCCCGGCAGGCGTACACACATGGCGATGATGGATGAAAAACCATCCATCATCGCCACATCTGCTGGTAAAACCAGCAGATGAACCACTTTCCTAGCGATGATGCAGGAGCGCGCATCATCGCTAGTCGGCAATCTCCGGGGCATACACACTGGGCTGTTTTGACCGATTTTCAGCTGAAAATCGTCAAGTGTGTATGGGCCTTTAGACTGTTATTGGGCAACACTGATCAATATTCTGTATAGAAATATCTTTTTTTTTTTTTAATAAATCACATTTTATAAGATCAATAGTTTTAAGGGCCCTAACCTTGTCTATAAATAAATAAATATGACTACATCCTTTTTTAAATTCTGAACACTTCAACTAAAGTTGGGTACACTTGACAAAATGGCAAAATCTTCATAGCTTGTAGTGTATGCGCACTATGAGGGTTATTCAGACCTGATCGATGGACTGCGTATTTGCAGGCCGACCGATTATCAATTGACTGCACATGCGTACAGATCATAGCACACATGCATTAGGCCATCCAGCAATAAAATCCAGGCCTCTTTTTTAATCACAAGCTATTCGAAAGTTGATTGACAGGAAGTTGGCGTTTGGGGGTGGTAACGGTCCATTTTCATGGAGTGTCAGGAAAAGAGCAGGCATGCCCAGGTGTTCTCAGGGAGGCAGTGTGACATCAACTCCGGCCTCGATCAGCCTGTCTCTGTCCCACTGACTGAGTAGGTCCTGGGTTCTGCCCAGACGGCACACATTGGGAAAATCATTTGGTGGTGAGTTGCGAATGGATTTGCAGCTAATCGCCGATTTGCAGCATTTTCTCAAGCCTTGCACAGGGCGGGATTTCACACTGGCTGGGCGGTGGCTATCTGATTACAGGGTTCTGCAAAGTAGCAGAGAAGTGATCAGGTCTGAATCCCCCCTATATTACTGATGATGCACACTCCGATGTGTCATCAGCAGCATCCTTGGTCAACCCCCCCCCCATTGCTGCCGGCATCAGCAACTATGTATGCATTTGCTGATACCAGCTTCCCTGTAGGATCCCCCACCCCCCTGCAGCAATGTCCCTAGGTACACACATCCTGTATTGTGTACCCAGCATAAGGGTATGATTTCATTGTTATTTTTATCCTTTCTTCTGTCTTCTGTGCTGCAGGATTCTGCTCAATCAGCTATAGTAATAGAGACCTTTGCTCTCCCACAGGTCCCTTCCATTTCCACATTAGCACTTGGCAGGCAACTGTTGCTGGATTCTGAAAAACACTCACAGACCACACAATACTAGCTAATGAAGGCTATATACCTATGACCCAAATGCCCTTTCGATCCACCTTTTGTTGGCTTCCAATAATCAAGATTTCATTGACGGATTGGAAAAATTTGACATGTTAAATATACGACTCACTGGTTGCGATTGTATTTGGGTTGGAATTAGAATTTGATTTTGCCGATGACTTGACTCCGGCATCAGCACCATCATATTATTGTATTGTACAATATACATTTAACATACCTAATATACAGTATATACATTCAATTAAAAAAAAATGTATGTTTGCTATTAGTTTTGCTCCAAGAGCAGCTTACCCATGTACATGTAAACATTAAATGATTACAATATCTTGGAATATTCTGCCACAGATGCACGTGAAGGAAGTCTGATAGTTGTGAGTAGCAACCCTTATGCAAGCAATGGAACATAGTGAACTCGCTATGTTAATTCCCTTAGCAACACCAGTTGCATGTAAAGATTCTGGGCGGGATTTATTAATATACATCGCCGCCCTTTGCTGCCAGCGCATATGTACTAACATTTGAGGCTGACATCACGGTGCGGTAATGAAGACCCCCTGCGATACCTGTACTGTGGTGTGTGTGTGTGGGGGGTTGTCTCCGCCTCCTCCCTGCCACCTGAACTGCCTTCATACCGAGGACAGCTAAGCAAGCTGTCCCCGGCACCTCCTCCTCCCCCCTGCAGCCGGAAGGACATCCGGCTGCGTTGCTAGGGGGAGGAAGGGCTTACCTTCCGGGGTCCAGGAGGACCAAAGGCTTCTATAGGGTATCGCCACCCAAAGGTGGCGATACCCTGCCAGGCGAAATCAGTGCGGCCGGGTAATAGTACATAGGAAAATGCGGTAAAAGGGGGTTTTACCGCATTTTCCCTTTAGTACATCCCGCCCCCAGTGAGGAAGATACAATATGCACATATTTAATTAGCGGCTCTGCTACTTCCCATTCGCAACAGGGACCCCGCCGATGAAATTACAATCTCCTAATGGACCCGCTTCCTCCGCTTCCTCCTCCTGAGCCTGCCCGGATCCCCAGTGCCCCCTTTGTCTGTGCACCAGCTGCAGCCTCCTCCTGCATCATGCTAGTGCATGATGCTTTCATGCATCAGTCCGGGACCTGCGGACTAGGAGCCTTGGCACGCCCACTGCCTACCATGCTGCCCCGCTGCCCGGATGGATCTCTGCCAGGTACCAAGGGAGGGGGGGTGGGGGGACGGAGTACCAGGGGAGGGGGGATGGGGGTACCAGCTGCACGGTACCACACTGGTAAAACACTGCTTTTTATCGGTTTAACAAATACCGGTATTTGTTAAATGGGTAAAGCAACCTGGAGCTTTCCCACTGCAGCTTTACCCATTTAAAAGGGCTAAATTAAATGACAAATTACAGTTTAAGAGCTGCAGTGGGAAAGGGGTATTAGTGTTAGTGCTATGCACCTGGATTGCAAAGTTTAATACAGTATGCTGATTAGCAGTACTAAGTACTGTACTAGTGTATGCATATCACATATAAATGTTAGATTTCTTTGCTTCACTTTACTAATAAAATGCTCAGTCTATAATCTTACAATCATCCCAACATTCTTCCCCAGCTACTAGAATGACCAGTATAGACATATTCCACATTGGTCTTTCTGTAGATTCAGCATTCCTGAAGCTTCCCAGAACATCTTTGTGATGTCCGTCTTCTTCTAATTCTAGAGCTTTAATTACCCTTTTACTGGAAAGCAAGACAGGGTGAAAAATGACATTAGAGAGGTGTGACAGAAATACTCATCAATCTGTCTTTCCACTCTTCACTTCTTTATTTTTATCCTATGCTTAGTTTCCATTTTTTAGGATACTGAACTCTGTTACTTCCTAACAGAGGCGGATTGACCCACCGGGGGACCGGGCCATTTCCCGGTGGGCCGGTCCAGATTTCCCTCTGGCTGGGCAGCCGACTGTGCTTCCAGGGCTGCCGCTGGCATCACCCTATATATGCAAGTGGCATATATATGGTCACAAACGGCAGCATAGCCCAAAACAAATATGGACGCCGCATATATGTATATATTATATGCACATATGCGGCAGCCATATTTGTTTTGGGCTATGCCGCACATTGTGACCTGGCTTCGGCCGCTGGTCCCTGCTGGATGACGTCACCAATGAGCGGACGGAAGCGCGGCGTTGCGGTGGATGAACCTGAAGCCTGATGGTGAGTAGTGTCCGCACCCCCCCCACACCCCCGGCCATAGCGTTAGCAGCCCCCCCTGACCATAGCATAAGCAGTGCGCCCCACTCCCCCCCCCCCCCCGACTGTAGCGTCAGCACCCCCCACGGGCTGTAGCGGCTGCTTCCTAATATGTATGTAATTGTCCAACTAGATTCTAGAAAGTTTTACACTTCTCTAGATAACTGATTTTTTTGTAATGCTATGCTGACTGCTCCAAAGTGTTTGGCTATAATTTTGGGCTTTTGGATGTTTTTAAATATAGGAATTCTGCTTAAAATATGCAATATAAAGTTATATATGTAGTGGTGTATATATGACTTGTTTATGTTCCTTAAAACAACTATTACTTACATAGTGCAGTTCTTTCAGTAGTGCTCCCACTAACTGTAAATGTACACATACTGTAGTGCATTGAAGTGCAGTGCTTTCAGTAGGGCTCCCACCAACTGTAAATGTACACATAGGCCCTTATTCTGATTGAGTCGGATGGCTCCGAGTGCAACCCGGCATTTTGGTATAAAAGGGGTATTAGTCTTTTCTTTAAACATATTTCTATTCTGGACTTTAAAAAAATAAATTATCTTTTTTTGTCTCGTTGAAAAAATACGATAATATATGTATTAAACAAAGCATCTACAGCAGTGGCACATGTGATGGTTATTATGAAAGATACATTGCTTAGGAAGTGCAGTCACATGCTTAGGGTCTTTTCCATAAACAATAGAATTACTGTAAATGGATTACTGGGACAGAGCTTCCCCTCACGCTCTGTTGCTGCATGCGCTAATTGATACATCCTTGCGATGCATTATATTTTCATAACATGATTTTGGTTGAATTTTTCACATCCACCTGCATCTGAGATGCGTTATTGTGGTAAATAGACTTGTCAGAGAATGAAATAGGTATGTACAGTATTGCACAACCAAATAAACACACAAAAAGATATCACTTGAGAAATGCACTAGGGCAGTGGTTCTCAACCCTGGTCCTCAAGTACCTCCAAGAGTGCACATTTTCCAGGTCTCCACATAGAATCACAAGTGACATAATTAGCTCCACCTGTGGCTCTTTTAAAATGTGTCTGAATAATTAGTGCACCTCCCAGGTGACCTGGAAAATGTGCACTGTTGGGGGTACTTGAGGCAGAGCCGGCCCTAACCAATCTGATGCCCTAGGCAAGATTTTGTCACACCCCACCCCCAACACCAATGCTTGTTCCGCTTTGGATCCAGCACTCCTCTCAAAGCACAGCAACACTCATCACCTTTCACCCATAGCAATCAGAATTTTGGTACGTTATCCACAATGCAAGAGGACTGGTGCCTTTTTGCACATTGACCAAAAGGTGGTGCAACTAGTGCAACATTATACCACACATTAGTGTCCCTTATTCATGTTATCGCTCCTTGTTGACATTACACCACTTCCGTTACTGAGGTGGGTGTGAAAGGCTGAGCAGCATGGCCATCTTAAGAGAATTGAAGGTCCTTGTGCAAAGCAATGCACTGGGGCCTCTACCCACCCATTGACATGAATAGGTAAGAACTTATGCCTCCTGTGGTCCCGCACCCTCTCCCCCACATGCTTCCTGATGAGGGACTTAGGGTTAGGCTGCTGGGGGGGGGGGGGGTAGTATTGGGCTGCGGAGAGGAGTTAGGTTAATGAACTTACAAGGGGGGTTAAGGTTGGGTTTTGGGGTAAGGGGTTTAGGTGAGGAGGGTTGTTTGCGCTGTGGAGGGAGCGGAGGGTTAGGATGCTGCAAGGTAGGGGGAGAGGGCTAGGTAACGTATGGAAACCCTGTCGGAATTCTCCATATCGGGATACCGCTGTCTGTCTTGTTACCACTGGCATCCTGACTTCCGGGACTGCATATGTATCCCTAAATGGGCATTAGCAGTGCTGTGGAAGTGGTTAAATTGCTCAAGCTGCTCATCAAACAGCATGGTTTAATCACAAAAGAGATAGAAGGTTTTAAAGGGAGCACTGCCCGGGGCTGTATGAGATCCCCCATGTATCACACTCGCCAGTGTGGTTATATGGCAACACCATCCTCCGCCCCTTGGTTTGGTGGCCTCTGTCTCCTACCATGCGCTTTAGGGTTATAGTGGCCCATTTGTTAAGGATAGCATATACAATGCGATCTGGATGGGGTCTTACCTCCCAGAATTGCATTGCAATATGCTATCCTAAAGTCCGGATCCCTGAGATCTGCTCTGCCGGGTACCAGAGGATCAGCGCTTCCCCCCAGCTGATCGAACTGCCCCGCCGGCAGTGCAGTGTGTAGCCTGTAGGCTACAATAGGCTACCACCATTTTAAGATGGCGGTAGTTCCGGGACCAAATATCCGGAATGCTTCAGATATTGGTACATTGGGTAGCATTGCATCCCCCATAAAAACCTATGGGGGATGCAGCTGCGTGTGGGACAGGAGGGATCGCAGCAGGTATCTGAGATTCCTGCTGCGGTCCCTTCTACATACATGCTGGCGCTACCTCTACAAACGGGCAAATGCAGGATTCGTATACCTGTTTCTACACACACACACACACACGTTATATAGACCACCTACACACCCACACCTGTATACACACATACAGATACACACATATACATAAATATGTATTTATACTAGTTTAAAAAAAACTAGTTTAAAAAACAGTATCCACTTAATGTTTAAAAAACAGTATCCACTTAATGTTTGGGTGAATGGAGTGTAACATAACATCAATAGCTGTTTCTATGTTTCTATGTAATAGCAACACTTCTAGCAGTATTGCCAGAAGTTTTCTCCATAGTATTCACATTAAAGGCTTACACACACACACACATATACACACTCGATAACTTAAATACACACACTCACACATAAAATATATACATACTGTGTACATACACAACAGAAGCTCACAGATACTCACATTTGAAGACTGCTCTGAGAGGAGGATTCGGGAGTGCCACAGCCTGGCATCGGCACTTTCATCATTAGCCCCCCCACCCCCCACGGCACATTCCCGTGATTTGGGGGTTGACAGGAGGGGGCGGGGCCAATATGAAGCTATTTTGTGAGATACCTGTCTTTTTAGATTCACCCCCTCCCCTCGCAACAGACCCACTAATCACGGGATATAGCCGCAAGGGGGTGGGGCTACAATGGGCTATCATACAACTGCTGAGCTGTTTGGAAAAACATGGGAGGAGGAGCTGCTTCTGCTAGTCATGCATATTATTCCCTCCTCCCATGGCCATTTTTGATAATACCCGCTGCCCTCATTTGCTGCTGCCGGCTCCCTGAGCTACCCGATCGGAACTGAGAGTTACGATCGCGGTAGTCAGCCCAGTGCAGGACCTCCACCAGCCCTAGGCAGGCATGAATGCCCCTAGGCATTCCAGATGCCTTAGGCAATTGCCTAGCTTGCCTATGCCTAGGGCCGGCACTGACTTGAGGACCAGGGTTAGGAACCACTGCACAAGGGTCCACTAATTTACTAAAAAGTGGTCCCTAGTGCACCACTCAAGTGAACTCTGTGTCATTTTTTGGATGTGCTTACATGTGGAAAAGTATTGTGTATGTGTACCCCACATAATAGAAACATAATTATGTATACAAATTGTAGTTGGCAGATATATATCAAATCACAAAAAGTAGTGCAGGAATATTTTTTCAGAATTAAGAATAAGTGTTGCAGTTGTTAAGATATGGACAGTGCTATTTTTTCTGCAGGAAATCCTGAACCTCTAATTAGATATGACATCATCAGGCACTGGGTTCCTGAACCTGTTCTGGGCCAAAATGTACTTTCCATATGATACAGTTTACTTTAAAGTCACCTGTGAGTACCTTTGTATATATGTGTAGTATACATCTCTCTCTCTCTCTCTCTTTATTTAATCAATCCACCCTCAGTCCCAGAGTTCCTGGACCTATTCTTCCAGAAAAATAGTACTGGATATGGATAATATAAGGAATTGCCTTAATGTATATATGAATGCTACTGAAATGTGCCATAAAACCTTACCTGACCTGCTGATCTTATCTGACATTGCTGTAGACTCTATGCACCAATAAAATATAAACAACACAGCTATATGACAAGATACAGACACTAGATGACACTAAGGTTATCCAAATATGAGCTTTCTACATTCAACACCATTAACCCATTCATTTAGGCTCGCTTCGCTCACCACAGATTTATATTCCCCCTTCAGGTATACGTAGACCCAGGGCATGATGAGAAAATTGTCAAAACTGAAGGGGATCTAGACACTACCATTCATTTATCTGCATGCTGTAATTTCACAGGAACTCATCTCGTTGGGGTATCCATGAACACATTTTGATTATATTTTTATCTCCTGATTATACCATATTCATGAAATGCTCTAATATTTGTTTTTTAGTGTGAACGGTAATGACACTCTGAGGTCTAGGGTCTGCTGACCTGCTTATAAGTCATCTATTGGTTTAATTACCCCATAAAATATATATGTAATACTACCAAGACTTTGTGTCCAAGCAACACACCACTAAAATGTACATGACAGACTACCAGTACTGGTTTATTATTATGAATCTCCTCAGTAGCAAGCCCAGTGGATTTAGCCTGATCCAAAGCACACTTACAGATGGACTGCTCCTGGCAATTCTATCACCATCCGCTGCCGTTTACCAGCCGCCAGAAGAGGGCACACGCGCATGAGATGCTTGAGTGCCTACCACTCCCCGCCACTGACCGTGGGCTTCAGCATGGCCATGGGTCCCGGGGAAGTGGGGACCCCCCCCTTCAGAACTTACTTGCCCATGCTGAAGCCCGGGGCTGTCCCCGATCGGGAATTCCCGGACCATGATTGGCTGGTGGGCGGATCTAACTCCCGGTCTGGGGGTGGAGCCCCAGAAGTAAACAGACCGGCTTGTGGCTACAGTGGTACAGGGGTCCCGCGAAAGCCCCGAAGACATCTAGTGAGTAGGTTTTCTTTCAACAGGTACCCCACATGGATATTACTGGACAAGGGGACCAATGCTTTGTGTCAACATAGGTGAGTATTGGATGAATGGGCTCTGTACAGGGCCGGTGCAAGCCCCCCGCCCGCCCCAGCCAAAACCCCCCGTGCCGCCCGCCGGGGGGGTGCGGACGATACTGCGGCACGGGGGGGGGGGAGGCTATACTGCGATGCGGCATGGGGGGGTGTGTGTGTGCGGGCGATACTGCCGCGGGCGATACTGCCGTGCTGAAATCCCAGCGTGGAGCGGGGGCCATCGTTGATTAACGGGCGGAATGGGGGTCGGGGAGGGGAGAGGGAGGATTACAGACTTACCTGCTCCCCGCTCCCTGCTTTCTGGTACCTCTCTATGGTACCTTGGCGGGTCAGTACCACCATCCAGTGGCCGGCGCCCTAGGCAAATGCCTAGTCCTGCCTTGTGGTTCTCCAAGTCCCTGCATGCGGTGCAGGCTTGCTGGTACATCTAGTTCCACAGAAATGCACAATAGGTTCTTCTATTTTTACACCATTTATCAGCCCGATGCCTACCGCCCAGGCTTCAGCATGGGCAGGTAAGTTCTTGAGGGGGGACCCCTTCTTTGGCGGGGTCCCCACTTTCCCAGGACCCCTGCCCATGCTGACCGGTCAGGGGGATGAAGCTTGTATAAAAAGTCTCCCCTGGCTGTGGCATTACCCTGCTGGCTGGTTGGGCCCGGTGCTGGTTCTTGAAAAACGGGGGACCCCTACAAATTTTTTCCCGTAATATTCGGAACCAGGACCGGCCCTTGAGCCTGGTGCTGGTTTTATAAAATCCAGGGGAACCCTATTTGTTTTGCCCCATGATTTTATGAAACCAGGACCGGTTCTTTGAGCCCAGGGCTAGTTATGCTCAGGAGCGTGGACCCCACTGTTTTTCCCCTTTTTTTTTTACATTTTAGCCTATTTTTGGACAGAACCATGCACAGATAACAATGATCTGTGCATGGATCTGTCTAATTTGCCTGTCAGAACCTGGTCAAGTTTTTTGTGATTTTTAGGAACGTTTACCAAAAATTGCATCCCATTAAAATTGCGAGTTGAATACTTTATAATGAGAAACCATCTGGATGGCAATAGAAGTGTGCCTAAAAGCACCACTTAACAAAGTGCGAATTCGAGGCAAAAATTCACATTTTCGCTAAAGCCATGGCTCCCCCATTCCCCGCGGTATAAAACCCTGAATTTCGCGGGTCCGCGCGGAGGGGGCGGGGCTAAAATTACACGATTCGCATAATTTCATGTCATTTTAGCCCTTCCCACCATCCACGGACCTGAAAATGGATGCGACTGTCAGTCATGGGGCGGGGCTTCGTGACATCAGCCACGCCCCGCCCCCAAAACGTGGCCTCTTCCCGCCCCCCTTTCACTCCTCTCTGGGCTTCTCCCGGAGAGGAGTTTTAAAAAGTCGGCAAGTATGCTGTAAGTATATGCGATGTACTATTCCCTGCCACTGGTGCAAACCTGCACATATCTCATGTAATTTCTAGTTTTGCACATACAGTTTCAGTATCCCTTATCCAGATATCCGTTATCCAAATTATTCCAAAAACCATAGTTTCCAAAATTCAAAAACAGTGCCTGAGATAGTACACAAACTTTGTTGTATGTTTTGAAACCTTTTCTCATGCACACATAAAACATATCTGTGTGTATTTCATGTGTTTGTACAACATAAATGCAAGATACCTCAAGATACATCATTGAAATATAAAAATATTCCAAAATACGTAATTATCCGTTATCCTGAATGCTTCTGGTCACAAGCATTTGGATAAGGGATACTCATCCTGTAATGTAATTGCAGGGTTTTTCATGAAGAAAATTTGTACTAGCATTCTGAGGTGCAATAGTATCCCGGTCTGCATTCTGTCCCAGAATGATACATTTCAACATATACAGTCCATTGGAAATAGCACCATTTGTTTGCTTACGAAAGCAAGTGCATTATATTTACCTTCCAGGGTGTGAATTACTTTCCCTGGCTGTGAACTAACATTGAACTTGTGACAGAAGTGAATAATAAACCTGAGAACCTTGGGGTAGATTTCCCTTTCTATCAGTTAGCAAACAGATAAGCTCAGCTGCTGTTGCAAGGAACAGATGAAGTGCACCAGAGGTATCATTTAGCTGTGCCACAGTATTCAGTTATCTCTTATTTTATTAGTGTTATATTTAGCAACAGGAAGCGATAGGTAGTAATTTTACTACTAGAAATATGTCAACCACACTGGCTGTATTATACCCCTTTTACACCAAAGTCCCTGGTCTTTGAACACAGGAGTTTCCAGGGTTGGACCCAGCTTCATATCCACACAGCACTGTGACCAAGGTTGTACCTGGGTCTGTGCTGTTTACACTGAAACTGGGTCAGCCCTGCTTTTCCCTATGGATGACATTACAACTGTCCATTTTAGGACTGATTCACTGCCAGCCAACCTTCCCTCAATGATTTCAAATAAAAATTAAAAGACATGAGAAGTTATGTTCAAAAAAAGAACATAAATGATAGAGCATCCAATTATGATTTCTGTAGGTAGGGTATGTGCAGCGCCAGGTAGCAGGGGTGCACGGAGCCTGTGTGCACTGTCCGCATGTGGCCGCTCCAACTAACCAGGTCTGACCAGTGTTCAACCATGGTCAGGACCTGGGCAGGATTCCAGTGTCGATGGACCTGGGTTGGTCCCTTTTACACCAACCCTGACCTGGGTCCAACCTGGGTTTTTGCCTCAGTGTAAAAGGGGTATTTAGTGTTCAGTCAGTAAGTATATAATGCATGGAATGTTTCAAAGATTCATTTTCATCTCAGATACATTATTATTTTAAACTTCCTGTATGTAACTTTATCAGCCTGTGAGTTAATTCATATTTCTGTTTTTTTTTTTTATCTATTGGCATTATTAAGACATTTCAAATGTAAAACTTTTTGCAGCCCATGTGCCACATGCACTAAGCTTCAAAAGTGATAAAAGGGAGAGTAATAAACAGCCAGCCAATCAGCTCCTACCTGCCATGTCACAGACTGTGTTTGAAAAATGTCAGGTAGGAGCTGATTGGTTGGCTGGTTATCACTCTCCATTTGATCACTTTTGAAGTTTAGTGTATCCATATGTTATGGTCTGAATATGTGTTACTTCAATAGTGGTAGTACAGAACTCCATTGTCTATAAGAAAGTTTTACCCAGCTCAGATGTGATATAGTAGAAACTCAGTGTGGCTCTGCTTTTGTTTTTAGATATAAATGTTTTTTTATCATGGTGCTTTTGAGAACAAACAACATGTACAAACAACTTACCTAAATACTGTTGGTGTCTGTTCATGAATCCCGCCGGCATCGATCAAGGAGGTGCTCCATGGTGACGTCATCAACTTGCAACACCTGGAAGGGAGGCACGCAGGGAACCAGATTACATCTGACCAAATAAATCCAATCATGTTTTAGTATATGCTGTCATAGCAACAGTGAATAACAACGTTTTACAAATCTGATTATAACTTACAATATAGTGCATGATACAATTAATAATACAAAGGAAAAGAGAGGAAACATAGAAGTGACATAAGTAGCATGGTGAAACAATAAACTAAGTGCTAATAAACAAATACCATAACCTAATCTACATATCGACATAATGTTACTGCATAAATGTGACAGTGCCACTTGCATGTAATGTAATTAGTTTTGCCTTGTTCTCAAAAGGCTTATTGAACAAACATATACTGTACTATCAGATATGGTAATTAAGAAAAACTGGTACCGCAGGCACGGACTGCAAAAAATTAGATCATACTGTACAAGTAAAAAAGGGGGGGAAAAAAGAACATGCAAAATGACAATAATGCACCTATAAAAAACAAGACAATCCCAGGTTCTCATTTAGACCTCTAGGTGTGAGGGTATCAAGTGGCCTCACATGGGCGGAACCAACACATTATAGGTGGGCTTAATATATCACTACTACTATGTGGAAGCCGTGTGTTTCAATATGATTGTCTAGTGGCCCCCAGACCTTTAAGCTGCTGTGACAAATCTCCACATTTCACATAATCCTTCTCCCCTCCACTGAGACAGATCACAGACTCCAAAACATCCATCAAGCAGACAACAGCTCATTACCATAATTCCCTAAATATCACAAATATCCCTACCCCTCCCCAAGAAATTGTTGCACTCCCAGATAGCACCCATCCCTGTCCCTTACAGGTGTCACAATGCATGTAGGTCTCGCGCGGCACCCCCCCCCCCCCCTCCCTTGGCGAGTTCCCCTGGGTGGCTAAATCGTTCCATGGCAACCGACCATCGAATGATTTAGAAGGTGTACGCAAAACTAAGACACTCTCGGGTGTCTTAGCTTTGCGTGCTCCCTCTACGGGAAGAGGGCGGGCAGCTGACATCATGACCTTTTCTGAAAGGCCCCAGAGGCTGCAACATCACTAAGCTTTATGCCTCACACCATGAAGACCAAGGAGATCACCAAACAAGTCAGGGACAAAGTTGTTGAGAAGTACAAGTCAGGGTCGGGTTCTCAAAAGAAAAAAAAAATATTCATATTCAAATGGAAAGAACATGGTACCACAACTAACCTGCCAAGAGAGGGCCATCTTCCAAAACTCACAGACCTGTCAAGGAGGGCATTAATCAGAGAGGAAGCACAGAGACCAAAGGTAATCACATGTATCACATGTAGAGATGAGCGGGTCCGGGTCTCTGGGATCCGTCAGATCCGAATATGGTGATCCGAGTCAGGATCCGAGCAGGCTCGGAAGTTCCCGCCTGAATTCCGGACCGAAAACGAGGCAAAACGTCATCATCGCGTTGTCGGATTCTCGCGGGATCTGGATTCTATATAAGACGCATGCGCGCTCCGCCATCTTCAGTCCATTATAGGAGAGGGAAGAGGGTGGTTGGGATCTGTGCTCTGTGCTCCGTGCTGTGCTGTGCAGTGCTGCTGACTGTACACTCAGTGTACAGGGGCTGCAGTGTCCACAATACAAGGGGCTGTGTCCAGTGTCCAGGGGCTGTGTCCAGTGTCAGGGGCTGTGTCCATTGTCCAGGGGTTGTGTCCATTGTCCAGGGGCTGTGTCCAGGTTGACGGGCTGTATCCAGTGTCCAGTGTGACGGCACATATCTAGTGTACAGTGTGACGGACTATATCCAGTGTCCAGTGTGACAGACTATATGAAGTGATCAAAATTGACTAGAAATGAGTGAAAATTAATGTTGTTGAGCTCAATAATACTTTAGGGGCAAAAACAGGCCCAAAATCTGTTATTTTAGCAATTTTTAGCATTTTTCCCCCAAAATCCAGATCCAAAACCCGCAAGGGTGGTTTTGCCAAAACCAATCCAGATCCAAAACACGAAGGGATATCCAGATCCAAAACCAAAACCCGAAAAAGTGCCCGCCGCTCATCTCTAATCACATGTAACCGGGGAGCTGCAGCAGGCGGTGAGGAGCAGTGGAGCAGGCAGCGGGTGCTGAGCTGCTGCGGGTGGTGTGGAGCAGTGGGATGGGCAGCGGGTGCTGAGCAGTGGGTGATGATTAGCGGGACGAGCACATCGGGCCGTGGCGGATATTAGAATAAAAAATTAAAAAAACTTTGTTAAATGACTGGCCTCCCTCTGATTGGCTGAGATTGGCCCCCATACACTTATCCGATTTGGACAAAGTCGGCCCAAATCGGATAAGTGTATAGGGGCCTTAAAATTTAACTTTTTGCCCACCAAGGAAAACTCTATGTCTGGCGCAAACCCAACACATCCCTTCACCCCAAGAGCACCATCCCCACGTGGTGGTGGCAGCATCATGCTGTGAGGATGTTTTTCAGCAGCAGGGACTGGGAAACTGATTAGAATAGAGGGAAAGATTAATTGTGCACAGGGATATTCTTCAGCAGAACCTGTTTCAGTCTGCCTGTGATTTTAGACTGGGATGGAGGTTTACCTTCCAGTAGGACAATGACCCTAAGCATACTGCTAAAGCAACACTCAAGTGGTTTACTTTATGGGGAAACATTGAAATGTGTTGGAATGACCTAGTTAAAGCCCAGATCTCACTCCAATTGAGGATCTGTAGTCAGTGTTGAAGGTTGCTGTTCACAAGCTGAAAGCATCCAACATGAAGGAGCCGGAGAGAAGGTGTCTCTACAAAGTATTGACTTTAGAGAAGTGAATACTTATGCATGCTGAAGTTTTCAGTTATTTTATTTTGACGTTTGCTTTACAATAAATAAAAAAAATCTTTAAAGCTGTAGGCATCTTCTGTGAGTGATATGATGCAAACCTTCAAACAATATATATATATATATATATTATACAATATCTCCAGAATTTGCGCTAAGCTAGGTCGGTCGCTTAATAACACTTGATCCCCTACTAGAGAGATCAAAAAGCCAATGTCCAAACCAAAAGTGTTATATAGCGCCCTGTACAGTTATCAGGATACTTCCTGACTTTCCTTTATAATACCAGATAGACCATAAACAATTTCAAAAATAGAAAACATTTATTTAAAACATTTAAAACAGAAACCTCATAACATCTTATGGAAGGTTTTTCTAATACAGGTGTGTTCTTTGGTTTATGGATCACAATGGTTCTCAATGGTTACCCAACGCGTTTCGTCTCTTTATGAGACTTCATCAGGGGTGAATAGTTTTGTAGTGGATCTACAAAAAGTAGAATATAATTTTAAAATTCTAAAATAGCATAACATAGAAAGACAAGTACAAGTATATACAGTTGTACATCAGATTTGGATTTAGATTTGAATTTGAATTTGAAGGGAAAGAAGGAGAACAGAAGAGGACAAAGGATATAAATATATTTTGACATAAATATATTTTGACAGATCGTGTTTTGTCACATCATAGAGTAAAAAGTGGGGAACAAGAAAAAACTCTGTACCCAAGGTTGATAATTGATGTGTAAAACACCGCTCTTTAACATGTAATTTGATTTAATAAGATGGTACTGTACCTTAATAGGTCTTTTATCAACAACTTTGTGAATTTGTAGTGATATAAGGTCCGGTTACAGGCTCAAACTTTTTACTAGAAATGGATATAGATATGAATGTAAATCCATGGGTTTACCTATAATCCCCAATTATGTTTAATGGTGAATAATAATTATCTATAGTACTATACCTTAATAAGTCCTTTATTAACAATAACTTAGGTAATTTGTAGTAATATAAGTACCGGTTACAGGTTCAAGCTTTTGGCTAGAATGGATATAGATATACCTGTAAACACATAGGTCTACTAACAGTCTCCAATTTAGTTGAGTGGTAATTAATAATTACCTGTAGTGGATGTAGTCCCGAATCTCTCTATTTTGTAAAAGATCTTTAGGCAATGGGCGGTTGCCCGTATTGGGAACTTGAAGAACTTCTGTTAGATCTATTCGGATATTTAAGTAACTAGTAATGTATGTGGAGAACTTTTAATGACTCCCATATTTCAATTTACCATTTAATTAAATAGGATGTGGCTTTATACATACCATTAATATGATTAAAATGTTCTTAACTCGTAAAGAGTTTTTTATAGTTTTTTATATATATAATCTTTGGAGTGTAGTCCCCTTATAAGGTACTCCGGAATATACTGTGAAATAAATTACAATAAATTCTAGTTAGTGTGAATTAATTAGATAGTGGTCATTATAAACTATCATAGTGATCATTAATAAACTATCATACCTCCAATTTCCAATATGCGATCTGCTTATGGAACACAGGAGTAATGATGTGGTCTAGAAAAAGGGAGATATAGACCTACCCGATAATATAGAAATTACTTAGAGCTTTCATTGAGGTGTTAAATTAAAATACTTATAGTGAGTGACAATATATTACCTTTCTGGCTCCTAGAGATGTGTGCTCTCCTGTGTCCAAACACCAAGTGAACTATCAGCTGTCCTAGCCAGGGTATATATAGGGAGTGACTGGTGACATCACTTCCTGTTAGATAAATTAGTGGTTTTTAAATTTATTTAATTAGATAAGGATAGAATAGTGTTAGTTTTAGTCACGTGTGTTATTTTTAAGATCAACTAATGTTTAAAAAAAAATTTAAAATTTTTTTTTAATTTTTTTTAGAGTTTTTTTTGAAGTTTTATATAATTAATAATCTTTAAGTGGTGTTAATTTATAATGGAATAACCAAACCTAAGTGTATTAAGGCTTTTCGCCTTAAAAACGGGATTAAAATCCCTATAAAAGTACCTCAAATGTCTTAATAATATGGTTTGCGTTCCACCTGCCCGATGGTGGAACGCACAGCCATTATTATGAACTTTCAATATGATGACAATGATGCCGACTGCACCGTTTGTTAAGTGCGGTGCACAGATGAAATATCGCCCTGCGTGCACAGATGAAATATCGCCCTGCGTTCCACCTTATAATAGGTGGAACGCTCCGCCATTTGTAAGCGGAAGACGGTTATTGATTGCACGGAGTAATCTCCTTTGCGTTCCACCTTATAACAGGTGGAACGCACCGCCATTTTAAGGCGGAATACGATGTTGAGTGCATCGCTTTTGTCAAACCCATGGATTTACATTCATATCTATATCCATTTCTAGTAAAAAGTTTGAGCCTGTAACCGGACCTTATATCACTACAAATTCACAAAGTTGTTGATAAAAGACCTATTAAGGTACAGTACCATCTTATTAAATCAAATTACATGTTAAAGAGCGGTGTTTTACACATCAATTATCAACTTTGGGTGCAGAGTTTTTTCTTGTTCCCCACTTTTTACTCTATGATGTGACAAAACACGATCTGTCAAAATATATTTATGGCAAAATATATTTATATCCTTTGTCCTCTTCTGTTCTCCTCCTTTCCCTTCAAATTCAAATCTAAATCCAAATCTGATGTACAACTGTATATACTTGTACTTGTCTTTCCTATGTTATGCTATTTTAGAATTTTTTAATTATATTCTACTTTTTGTAGATCCACTACAAAACTATTCACCCCTGATGAAGTCTCACAAAGAGACGAAACGCGTTGGGTAACCATTGAGAACCATTGTGATCCATAAACCAAAGAACACACCTGTATTAGAAAAACCTTCCATAAGATGTTATGAGGTTTCTGTTTTAAATGTTTTAAATAAATGTTTTCTATTTTTGAAATTGTTTATGGTCTATCTGGTATTATAAAGGAAAGTCAGGAAGTATCCTGATAACTGTACAGGGCGCTATATAACACTTTTGGTTTGTATATATATATATATATATATATATATATATATATATATATATATATATACACATACACACACACACACACACACCCACACACACACACTGTAAAAAGATATGAAGGCATTGTGACTACAATAACCTGGTAACCAGTCAAACTGGTTCTGCTTTCCTGCATGCAATGTACTGGAATTACTTCACTAATGTGCGCAAGAAAGAAATCTAATTGTTCATAGAATTAGACTGGAACATGCAGTACTCCAAACAGAAAATATACCCATTATACGTTCCATGCTTATAAGCCTGCTGAAAAAAGTTATTTAGTCTAAATAGAAATGTCACCGTATCAATTTAGCGTACCATTAATCTGTTGTGTTTGTGCTGTGTATTAAAAGTAATATCAGTATCATTTACAGAAAATAAATGTTTTAAGTGATAAGCCAATTAGTATTATTATTGTAATGACTTGTAACTTTAAACTATGGAAATTAAAATTCAGTTGGCTATACATTGTGAATGGTTTCGGCAGCATTTATGGCAAAGGCCAGAGGGAACAAGCAAGTTATGGGCCCAGGTGCAAATGGTTTGGGGCCCCCAAACGCACACAAAAAACCTCATAGTGTCCTTTTGTTTTGTTTACTTCAGATTTAAAGCCCATTACACATTACACCAAACACAGCAATGCCCATTACACATTATGCCAAACAATCAATGCACATTACACATTATGCTACACACCAAAATACCCATTATACTACGGGTATGGATCATTTTGTCGAAGAGTTTTATATCGACAATGTTTAAGTCAAAGACAGTTCAGTTTGAGCGATGCAAGTAAGATAGACAATAGCATTAGGTCAAACAATATTTGGCTGACATTGTGTACGGTCGGCAGGTAAATTTGTCGAAAACAATATGGTCTACCTTTAATTTGTCGAAAGCTGTTTGGTCGACATGTATAACGGTCGGCAGTTCCCTGGTTTGAAAAAGGTTTTGCCTAGTGTGCGGCGAAATGCGTTCAAAAGGAGTGCCTCCGTGATCCAGTGAATTAACCTCTACACAGGCAGAGCTGCACGTGTCTCCCAGCAGTATTGTACACCCACACAGCAGACGCTGTGGCAGAGGGTCGTACGGAGCACACAACAGTATCAAGCTGCGAAGAGGAGATGGCTCTTGCTGGATTACTACAGCCGACTGGATCCACACAGAGGGTCAGCCGAGAGATACGGGACGGAGTGGGCGCCGCGGCTCACTACACATTTGGAAGCGGCCTTGAACCGCGTGCCCTACAGAGTGGTAAGAGTTACCTGTACATACAGGACAGACACTGTTGCCAAACACTGTCACTCTGCAAAAGGAGGTAATTCCCTCTAAATGTAACAGGTGCCCACTCAATATAATCTATACAGAGACATTGTACTATTGCCCGAATCTGACAGTGTGTACACTGGCTACAAAATTGGAGGCTATATGATTCTAAGGAAATTGGACCCACAACTCATAATTAGTTGGGCCTGAACTGGTTTACTAATTGCCATCCAATACAATTTCAAAGGATACAAGGTTACTACCCACTAAAAAAAAAATTATATAGCAAAGGCTCATTGTGTATATGCATACATATCCAGTGTATATGAATTCACTTTTAATTAATTTAATGTCATTTTAAATGTGTTTGTTCACCTTTGAGCGCCCCACCTTTTCTTTCTTCTATCTTTTGCGGAGGCTAGCAACCCTCCTACGTGGTGACTGCAGGGTGACAAGCTACACCACCGTAGCCCCTAGCGCCAAAGGCATTTTTTTACCTATGCAAAAGTGGGGTGTACGGTAATTGTTTCCTGCCAGACCACACCCCTTGTAATTAAGCCACACCCTTTTGGGGGCACACCCCTGCAGCTCGTGCAATTACTTCAGTTTAAAATGATGTATGGGGGAGGGAGCGCATTTTTAACTGTTCGCACTGGGAGTCGAATTGTCTAGAAACAGCCCTGACTATCTGTCTAATGGGAGACAGCTACCCGAGGCTGTGTTTAGTATCAGACAACTCGACAGGCAGAAAGTGGAAAGTACATTTTGATCGTCCAAATATTGTTGTTCTGTATCCATATCACCAGTTATGTAGGGATGGCCATCATTGCCATCGATGGTTGTCATCGATGACAATATTGCAACTGGCCATTTATAGTGCTAAACTATGCAATGGATGACATCCATATTTTTACCTATCGATGGTCATCTATTTTGTTGGTGACTGTGGACTGGCGCCGACCATCGAATGATGTGGTACATGCACGCATATCTAAAAATGACCCTGCGCATACACCCATCACCTGTCCCTGCGCAAATGTTCTGTTTCGTGCGAACAGACCGGAATAACCCCCATAGTCCACAGCAATGTTAGAGGCATCTGGCTCTCAGCACCCACTTCCAACCATAGAGACAGTCAGGGGTGAATACAGTGAGCAGTGTGACCCTCACATGGGAGGTTATTCTGATCGGAGCGGCCAAACGTGCGTACGTTCCCTATTAACGTACGCTCTCCGTACGCGGCCGTTGGGGTTAAGTCCACCCACAAATCAGCCACATACGTACGGCCAGAAACAACGTCTAAGGGGAGTGGCGTACAATTGAGCGTACGCCAACGTACACGGACGGATCAGCCCCTAGACTCCGACAACTGGCGTACAACAGAGCGTACGCCACCGCTTACGGACGTCTCTCGTCCGTCTTCCCGCCGACTTCTTGCGGAAATCTGAGCGTACGCCAGCTTGCACGGACGGGTCGCTATTGTTTTCAATGGAAAACTCAGCTTATGTCACCGCTCGTGAGAGTGAGCGTACGTCCGTGTACGCTGGCATACCCTTCACATGTATGGACCTGCAAATCTTGCCTTTCAACTATAATTAAGGCAATTAATTAATTAATCAAATTGTTATTCAATTATTGTTTTTTATTAACTCAATTGTCTATCTTAATAAAGACCCTAATAACTCAACATTTTAACCCTCATTACATGTATATTTGTTATGTTCTAATGTTGCATTTTAATCACTATCTATGTGTCCCCACATTGCTTTTACTTTTAAATAAATTTATGTTGGTGTTTGTGTGTATGTACTAAATTATGTCCATAATTGGTTTGTCCAAAATGTGTAACATGTATACCTACCCTGATGTTATGTGTGATGTTTTAATCTAACAACATTAAAAATTCATGCATTTTCACTATGTGTTATTTAACTCAAAAACACACAAATTTACACATCAATGGTTACCCCTCACCTCAAATTACCAATCTAACTTACATTACACATCTGTATGTACCTGCTCTTACAAACCCTCTCACATAGGCCCTTATTCTGATCTGTGCGGAAATTCCCGCATTCTTACGGAGCGGTCCGCACGCCACGGTGTTTTGCCGCATGCGGCCATCGTCCGTAGAAACGCCCACGTGTCCTCCGCATTCGGACGGACTCACTCTTTAAGAACAGGGCGTGTTTACGGACGACATACAAAGCATGCGTATGCGGGAGAAACACTCCGATTCGGCACGGTATTACAGAGTATTACAGTGTATGCTCGGGAATACCGCATCCGAACGGGAGCCAAGCGGTGCTACCGCACGTAAGCGGAGTATTTACGCCAAACAACCCACTATGAAGTATCTTCTGCAATACATCACATGACCCACTTATTCAATTACCTATCCTCAGAAAAAACAGCTTATTTGGAATTGGAATCAATTAGATTCCAATATATCCTTACAAGCATGCCTAACACATGCATTGCACACATTAACCCTTACAGCAATTGAAGTGCAATGGTTTCAATTAAAGCACTGACAAGCGTCCTATTAGTGAGTAATGAGTAAAGGAGTCGATTCTATTGGGTTCAGGTGTTAATGGTTGTAGTCATTAGGCGTACGTTCGCCTACCGCATGAACGAGTGGTGTCCGCAAAGCAATAGTACACTTGTGGACACCGCACATTTCTGCCCTTTTTGATCGCGTGCATTCGGAGTGGTTTCCGAATGTACGCCCCCCAATATAAGTGTACTCCCCCGTGTCCGCCCATGTTTCCGCCCCGTTTTGCCCACTTTGAAACTACGCCCATGTGTCATTCCGCATGACGCCCATAATACGCCCCTATTTCCCGACTGATAGCGGTGAACAGTTTTGGACGGGATTTGGCCGAACTGGTACCGAGTCAAGGCGTGGCACATGCGCGTAGCGTTCTCCACGCATGCGCAGACGCCATAAAGACGCGATCCGTAAGTACGCGGTAAAGTCCGCGTCAATCAGAATAAGGGCCATATTTATGATTAAAAACACAGGAAACTTCTAACTTTTCAAAAACATTTATTTCAACAAAACAGAGTAAGGGGGGAAAAAAAAATTAAAGGAGGGCCTCCAGTCGGCCAAAAAGAATAGTGAAATAAAATAATGTCAGGAAGATTTCCCGCAGAATTTCCTCCACATCATCCTGGTGCTGTTCTGTGTCTGTAGTGAAGGGAAAAAAAAACATTACAGTATATTTTAATATATCATATACACAAATGTTTGTTGCATTGTAACATAATATGAATTTGGGAGTTAACTGTGAAGGCCACATACATTTTACAACTACATTGAAGATGTGTCTGCTGTAAACACGGTCCAAAATACTATTCTGTTGACACACACATACTGTACATATTACATAACATTAAATTAATTACTCCTTCTTGGATGGATGTATGCTGTATCCCAATTGGTAGTTTTGTTTTGGGGGACTCACCTCTAACCTCACAATTAGGCTGTGCTATTTAAGGGTTATGACATTGTTGTGGCTTAAGCACTCCTTACTATTTTAAATTTAGGACATTGCTGTACAAATTATAGGCCTAAAGCTATGTTTGTAAAGCATGCATCCGCATGGCCTCACACACTATTAACAAAACAATCTATAAATTAATGTTGCACATCATGCTGGGAAGTGGAGTTACCCAACACCTGGACCCACATAACTACAACACCACTAATGTCGGATATCTCATTGGATGTACTGTTATGTCAATTATTCAAGGGGTGAGCGATGGCCACACTCCAAAAAACCACCAAGGGGACCCTTGTTCCTGGAGAAGGACAGGCCAAACCTCATGGTCGCCCTGCAGTGATATGTTGCAACTAATGTTGATGTTCGATACACATATGTGGTTGTTGTGATTGTTTATGTGTAGAAATGTGTAGGTAAACATTAGACACATTATTTACTTACGGCTAGTTGAGCCATCCTGCTCGCCGCTGGTTTGGTGTCCGGTGGTTGGGGGGGTCAGGAGCAAGGGGGATGGGATAGGACTTGGGATACTGGTAGTGGGTTGGAGTGGGGATTGGAGAGGTTTGGGGGTGGGTGGTGGAGAGGTGTAGGGGGGTTGGAAATGGGGTGGGGAGGGGGTGGGGGTAGGGGAGGGGGTGGGGGTTGGGGAGGGGGTAGGGGTAGGGGAGGGGGTGGGGGTTGGGGAGGGGGTGGGGGTAGGGGGAGGGGGTGGGGGTAGGGGTGTGGGTGGGGGTAGGGGAGGGGGTGGGGGTTGGGGAGGGGGTGGGGGTAGGGGAGTGGCTGGTGGAAGGGGATGTGGAAATTTGGTGGTCCCCAGCTGGACCCATTGTCTCCTCCTCTTCCTCCTCCTCTTCCTCCTCCTCTTCCTCCTCCTCCTCTTCCTCCTCCTGGGCTGCCTGCTCCCGGGCTGCCTGCTCCCGGGCTGCCTCCTCCCGGGCTTCCATGCGTGCCCTTGCCCGTGCTGAAATTTTCATGTTGATGGCATAGAAATCGAAGGTTGGGTTTCATAAAAATGGGGGAAAGAAAAAGTCACATTAGTCATGCTCATAACCTTACAAATTATCATTGCTGTTATATTTCAGACATTTATCATGCGAACTAATTGCTATGCTACACCCCAAAACAGAGCGACTACTTATACCCCCCTATACACCCCCTATACACCCCCTATACACCCATATACACCCCCTATACACCCATATACACCCCCTATACACCCCATATACACCCCCTATACACCCATATACACCCCCTATACACCCCATATACACCCATATACACCCCCTATACACCCACATACTCATGAACATATTTATAAAAATTACAGAAATCATTGAAAAAAAAAACGTAGACATACTAGTAAATAAAAACTTACATCGGGCAATATGGCGGCGAAGTGTAGAAAGCAACACTGTCTGCCGCCGGCGCAGGTCAGACCAGCGCCGCTCAACTTGGGCCAGGCTTCTGCGGACGCCGGTCCGGGCGTAGATTAGCCGGCGGGCAGCATTATATGCCCGCCGCTTGTCCATGTTGGACACATATGGGCCCCTGGGCCCCAGGCGCCGGTCCATGACCTCAACCAAGGCCAACAGCTCCTGGGTAGAAAACGCCCTATCCCTGGTTGAAGTCATATTGGCAATGGCGCAGTTATTAATTGCAGGTACATATATCACTTTTGGTGCTTGCTGATTGGTGTAAAAAAAATGTTTGTTTAGTATTAACTTTATTAATCCTTACATTAACAAACTGGATGCGAATAGAAACTTACGCGGACCATTCTGATATACACACACCATAACCAACAGCATGCTTTCAATGTATAGAGAGACGTACTGTATATACAGTGTGCTGAAAATAATACACGCAACCGTCTACTAATAAATACGCTGCTAAAAGGGCACAATACACCGATTTCCATGGAGAGACGTACTGTATATACAGTGTGCTGAAAAGAATACACGCAACCGTCTACTAATAAATACGCTGCTAAAAGGGCACAATACACCGATTTCCATGGAGAGACGTACTGTATATACAGTGTGCTGAAAAGAATACACGCAACCGTCTACTAATAAATACGCTGCTAAAAAAGGCCCAATGCAACATGTTGGTGTATGACAATTTCATACTCATTACATATGTAAGGAAAGCATTATAACGTGATGTTTTGAAATGTGACTCACAAAGCATACACGAACTCCAACAGATACCAGCTGACAACACTCATCATTGGAATGACA
The DNA here is from genome assembly GCF_055691185.1 of Crinia signifera. NCBI lineage: Eukaryota > Metazoa > Chordata > Amphibia > Anura > Myobatrachidae > Crinia > Crinia signifera. The sequence goes on from NC_139220.1 coordinate 131,905,675, forward strand.
GGTGCACACATTTCACGATGCAGCACACAATGCTCCACAACCTGTGTATGTGCATATACAGGTGAATGATCAGGTGCGTTGAGACCTGCGTAATTTAAGCGGCAATTATCGGCGGGAAATATCGGCGTAAATTAGCAACTACATTGCGGGGAAAAATATACGCCCCCTTGTTCATGGCGGGAGATTAACATATAAATATTCAGTCAGATGCAGGCCAGAATTGCTGCAAACATGTCTAGCTCAGACGATTCCGCAGCTGAGGACGCTCTACAGAGAGCTACAGCAGAATCCCTGCTTGAAGCTTTGCAGAAGAGGGAACAGGAGCGGAGAAGGAGGGCCCAAGAGAGAAGTAGCCTGCAAGACCAAGCGGGCCCCTCACTAACAGGCCCTGTTCAACCTCCACCAGCTCCACAAGGGCCAAGCAACCAGCCAGAACAAGAGGTTGCATCTCTCCAAACAGGTGTGACCCAGCAGGTGCATCCCCCATCTGCTGGCCCACCCCAAGCTGCTCCCCAACCTTCCACCTCTGCTGACCCTCCTGTGTCCACTAGGGGAAGACGCCGCAAGCCATCTGAGCCAAAGGCCCCTGTCCCCAAGGCCCCATCTAAAAAGGGGAAAAAAGGGCCCAAATAATGAGACCTGGTTCACTTCCTCTGTGGTTGGACCCCAAATGTTTAAATTGCACTGGACATCCACTTCCTGAGTTGGCCATCGATCCATTTTCGTGCCATGGGCATTAAAGTTCTTATTTTGACCTCTACAAATGCAGGATAAATTTTTGGTGGTGTGTATCTTGCTTAGTATTCACCCTGGTTGTTGCAGTACGTATTCTGGTGTCCCCATTTCTTTCACCATTGCATTTGCAGGGTAACACATGTTTGGAGATATGCAACCTCTTGTTCTGGCTGTTTTTTTATTTTTGTGTCTATTTTATTTGTTTATTTGATTTATGACATTAAAGTGTCAAATAAGCTGTGATGCTGAACAGCAAATAAATTGATTTTACCAATTAAAACAAAATTGTTGTATGTGTAATTTCTTGTGTGAAACAAATACTACATTTATGTGTACTTACTGACCAGGGTATTTTTGAACATTTGTTGAAGTGTGGTAGAAGTTTCCCATGTGTAACCCTCTCCATGGCCATTCCCATGTTCCTATCCAACTTTTCCCTGCTAATTAGTTTGTGTCAGCCAGAGCCGGCCTTAGGCATAGGCAAACTAGGCAATTGCCTAGGGCATTTGGAATGCCTGCGGGCATCAGCAGCTTCTGCTGATTAAAATGATATGCAGCATGCCTATATTCTGTGTGTGAGTGAGGCTGTATCTGCATATGAAATAGTGTATTCATGAAAATCACTGTAACATAGCATTCCGTATGCAGGTACAGCCACAGTCGCACACAGAATATAGGCATGCTGCATATCATTTTAATCATCGGAAGCTCCTTGTGTGTCCTGATCATAACAATGCAAATAAGACGAAATTTCAGCAAAAAAAAGGCACCCAACGTTAGCAGAACTGGCCAGGAACTGCATGGCCTATTGAGTCAAGATGTATGAGGAAACATCTGTATCCAAGCAGAGGCAGAGGTCACAGCAGCTGTGCGAGTGCTGTCTGCGGGTGGGTTGGTTGTGCAATAGTGTCGGCATATGTGTAAGGGGCATTATTTGTGTCATGTATAAATGCATTAATAATGGGCGACATATGTGTAACAGGCATTATGTGTGTCATGTGTATAAGGGCATTAATAATGTGTGACATGTGTAAGGGGCATTGTGTGTGTGTCATGTATAAATGCATTAATAATGTGCGACATGTGTAACAGGCATTATGTGTGTCATGTGTATAAGGGCATTAATAATGTGTGACATATGTGTAAGGGGCATTATGTGTGTCATGTAAAATTGCATTAATAATGTGCAACATATGTGTAATGGGCATTATGTGTGTCATGTGTATAAGTGCATTAATAATGTGCAACATTTGTGTAAGGGGCATTATGTGTGTCATTATGTGTATGAAGGGCATTAATAAAGGTTGGCATAATGTGTAAGGGGCATTTTGTGTGTCATTATGTGTATGAAGGGCATTAATAAAGGTTGGCATATAGTGTAATCGGCATTATGGTTATAAGGACATTAATAATGTGTGTCATGTGTAAGGGGCATTACTGTGTGGTATTATCAGGGGTACAGAGAGAAAGGGGTAGGGGGTACAAATTACCCAGGCCAAAGTCTGATGGAAGGGCCCAGTGGGGGCCCCGGGCACCCGCCCCTTCAGTGACAGCAGCAGCTGCAGCTCTTCTCCTCTGCCCAGCACACACTGCTTTGTGCTGGGTTGCAGTGTGGCCATGGAGGTGCTTAAAATACAATATTTTCTCAGGATTTTTTTCTAAGAGAATAATGTGAGGAGTAATGTATATAAAGTAAAGTGGTACTACTGTGTGATGTAACGTGAATAAGGGACACTATCGCATGATATAAAGTTGCACTACTGTGTGTCATAATTTGAATTGGGGGTACTATTGTGTGGCCATTCCCCTTCCCAGCAAGAACACCCCCCTTTTGGGCTGCGCACCGAATTTGTGCACTTTTGTTTCTATTTAAAATATTGCGGGTAAGAGCATCAATATGATGACTGTTATGATGAGGGTTGATGGTGCTGGAAAAGGGGAGCAGGGCCAGAGGCGGAATTAGTGGCGCTGCTAGGGGGCACCAGCCAAAATCTTGCCTAGGGCGTCATTTAGGCTAGGGCCGGCTCTGGTGTCAGCACATGTGCAGAGCAACTTAATAGGTGAGAAAGCAGTTTGTGTGCAGGTGAGGTAGCTCCTACATTAGTAGGTAAAAGCAGGTCCAGAACAATGCTTTCCTCATGGAGTGGGTGAGGCAGACAAACAAGGGTCAAAAGGTACATTTGTGTAGGAATGCATATGTGTCCTCCCTAAAAAAAGATGTGTGAATCGGCCAAACATGATAAAATTGCTTGTGGACAAACATGTTTAACTTTGTACATATATATGATTTTACAGTGTCATAAGCAGATGTAGGAATCCTTTGTTAGAGAGATGTGAGTGCAATAATGTGATTGGTGGCATCTTACATCCAGAGTGTAGTAAAATCCAATTCATAGCAGATCAGATAGTGGTACACGTCTGTATTTTGGGTACTATACAAAGATTGTGTGCAAAATAGTGGGCGTGGGCTTAAAACATTGCTGAAACATCCTTTGTAGGTGTTAGATGTGGTTTATGTTATTGTATCATAAATACGAAACCTATGTTTGTATTAGAGTGAACACGTTGACACATGTCGACTTGTGTAGATTGAGTGTGCTACTGTGTAAAGTCTATGAAAGCACGTAGTGAATGTGTCTAACTGTTTAACAAATACCTACCTTAGCATATATAAGCAGGTCTTAAAAAGATTCTTACCTTAAATTAAACAAACCTTTAAATGTCGAGAAGTATAGAAAGATAAGCTTCCAATGTGTTTGAGTGCTGTGTGTGGCTTGCAGGTAGTGAAATCATGGTTTGGACTTAATAGACTGCAGCATTGCTTATTACATTCAGGTGTATGTGTTTGAGTAGTAATCAGCGTAAATTAGCAAACCCAGGCACACGCTGGCATGCGGTATCTGTAGGGGTGGTCTGAGATGGCGGTTGGCGGCCGCCTGTTTTGTGTCCGAAATGAACGGTGCTTTAGCCGATCGTGCGGTAGTAGCACCGTTCATTTTTGGTGCACACCCCCGTGTACGCCCATATTTACGCCCATTTTCCCTCATTATTTCGGCCGCTCCCCTCATCACGCCCCTATGCCGCCCCCAATGCCCGTACTCTCGCGTACAGGTTTTTTCGCACGGAGAGACCCGTCCGTAAGCGTTGTGGAGTGTTCGCGCCTGCGCATTGGAGATGGTACGCATGCGCAGATCATTAAAAACCCCGGAACGTACGAGTACGGGCCGGCCGCACCAACCAGAATAAGGCCCATGGTCTCAGCATATGGACTCTTAATGGATCCCGACAATACCTCAGTTCAACTCTCTACACTTTGGTAATAAGTTGATGACAGCCAAAATAATATGTACAATCTTCCTTTGGATACATGAGAATGTTTCTTATCTGTGCTGTACACATTAGACACTGTGCAACCAATCACCCCACCCATCACTTCCTGTTTTGTGCAGTACTGAAGTCACTATTTATTTACTACCAAATGAAAAACTCTGTTGTCCAATTTCCAAGGATAGATTTGAAGATTGGATGCTGTAAATATTGTTTTAGCACATTTCTTCTCTATATTTGTATAGTGTAAATATTTAGTATTATGTGCTCCTATTCTGTATATTGAATAGGTTTTAATGTATTCAAGTGGATTTTTTTAACTACATTATGGTAAAAAATCATGTCAAGGTGTGAGAGTACTACTATGCTGCCTTGGACTTTATGAAATTACCTATCTTTGAAAATTGCCTTTAAATGGCAGCCATACTATAAATGTGTAGCTGGGAGCAGTGTCGGCACCAGGACTAATAGCACCTGCTGCGGCTAAGAAACCCCTTGATGCCCCGAAGGCATGGCCTAAAAGGGGATGTGTTTTATAATACATCCACTCGCATAGTTGCAGCTTAAGAAGTCAACTAGAATCAGGCCCATTGAGCCTTATTCGGGGTTGTAAGCAAAGCAAACAAGCACACAACAGGGTCAAATAGGGTGTGTTGAAACTAAAATCAAAATTGGAGTTTAAGTTGTGTAATGGTGCGTACACATGGGGGCGATTATAGCAAATATCGCTGGGAATATGGTCGCTGAGCGAACATATTCCCAGCGATGGGAGTGTGCACCGGCGATAAATCGTCGGGTGCGCGCTCCCGTTTTCTGCCCGTAGTGATCGCTGGTCGCAGGAGCTTGCTTTCCACTGCTGATTTCCACTGCCGGGCTCCCCCCGGCAGTTTCTTTTTCATCAGCGACCATCTCTGGTCGCTGATGCAAACGGGACACCGAGTGATATATCGCTCAGCGTGAGCAATATATCACTCGGCGATGTATCGCCCCGTGTGTACAGGGCTTTACATTTGTGGGATACATGCAAAAGCAGCTGGTGCCTAGTAAAATAGTGTGCCAAGCGCAGCGAGGCACCGTGCCCGAAGCATCGGGAGCGAAGCGAACTATGGGAAGGGTTGCGGTTGACTTCCAACTTCCAACCCATGTCGACCTAACGACCTGTCGACCTAACTCATGTTGACCTAATGCATATGTCGACCTAAACCCATGTCAACCTTGTCCCATGTCGACCTAGACACCTGTTGACCTTGACCCATGTCGAACTAGAACCCTGTCGACCTTCCCACCTGTCGACCCAACGGTCTCGACCTAATGACTGTCGACCTAACTACAGTGTGATAAAACGATCCGCACCCACTATTACTTTATATTGAAAGGTGGGAGTGTAATTTTCGTTGAATTCATAATAAAACTTGTATTTAAACTGTATTGTACATATACATTAGCATAATCTATGTAATTCAAAATTAACTTCCTACGAACCTGATATTTTGGCGGAGATGCACAAAGTCTAAAGACCCATACACACTGGGTGACTTTGAGCTGAAAGTCATTTAAAACAGCACGTTTGAGCAGTTTTCAGCTCAAAGCCGCCCAGTGTTTATGCCCTGGTGATAAACTGCTGCGCGCTCCCGCATCATTGCTGGGAAAGCCGCTCATCTGCTGGTATTACCAGCAGATGAGCGGGTTTGAGGATGGCTTTGCATAGCTCTGCGCTATGCAAAGCCGTCCCCCCCCCCCCCCCCCGCCGGCGGCTCCTGGCAGGGGGAAAGCCGCTCAGTGTGTATGCACTGAGCGGCTTTCCCTCCCAGCGATGAAGGAGACCATCACTGTCCATACACGCTGGGCATAGTCGCCCAGTGTGTATGGACCTTAAGAGATAGACAAAGTACTTGCCAATCAGCTCCTAACTGCCATGTATCAGGCTGTGTTTGAAAAGTGACAGGAGACAATTAGATACAGTACTTTTACAACTTAGCTCTCCCTGGTGGGTATGGGTCAACTTGGTGACAGTCATTAGGTAAACCACTATTGGTCAATAGGCCAAAGGTTGACACACCAAAAAGTTTAACATGCATTAGGCCGATATAGACAAAATGTTGACATGGAAAATGCGGACATGAGTTTTTTGTGTGTCCATGTCGATATGGAAGCCGTATTAGTGTACCGCACCCCCTCGCATGGCTCGCTTCACTCACCATGCTTCGGGTATCTTACCTCTCTGCGCTCGCCACTATTATATTCCGCTACCATGTCCACTGGGATGGTAAAATATGATCAGGTCCGTTTTTGGGAAAAAATCATGAAAAACTCATGTCGACCTTTTTCCTGTTGACGCAAATATTTCAAGTAGTGTGCAGGTCTACTCTAGTAGGATATGCAACAGAACATCAGGCATATATCCAAAATCAAATACATTTATAGCCTTTTTTATTATTTTGCTAGAGAAACACATTTGTAATCAGCAAATTAGAAGTGACTAGTTATTGCTGGCAATCGTCAACATCATGTGCAGGGTTTAACTCCAAGAGGCAATAGAGACTCCTGCCTCCAGGCTCCAAGTCCTAAAGGGGCACCTGCTGGTTCACAGTGGAATCCAATACTGTAGCTCTTCCAATGGAGCTGTGTGGTGTAGTCGCTGCTGCTGCAGTTATTCGGCTCTGTCCCAGGAGCCCTGCTAATACCTGCAATGGAGAACAGGATGGCTCTGGCTTGGTACCGCCCAGCCTGTGCTGCAGCAAACAACGGTACACCCTCTGCCACTGCTGGACTGTGAGATGGGACCCACCAGTGAATGGGGATTCATGCTGCAGACTGCTGAATCTTGTCCGACCCTGACCCACTGGCCATGGAGGGGGGCACCACATTTCAACTTACACTTGCACTTATGCCTCTAATCACATGCAGCATGTATATTCAACAGCCCTCATGTACTCACAAGGCATTTCTAGGCAGACCACACTACAGTTTCAGGTGCTGACGTTTCGATAATTTAATATCGTTTTCAAAGACACAGAGTAATAAACAAACACTTACCTAAATAGAGAAAGAGAACACCCGTGTGAGTGCCATCTGCGTCGCTTGGCTCGTCCCACAACGGCGCTGGAGTCATGACGTCATCTCATGCCGCCCACTCAGCCCGCTGTGTCCATTGCCAAGGAGACGCGGTGCCGCTGTAGAGAAAGAAAAAGAGATAAGAGCCAATCACAGCAGTGTAGCTAGATGTCCCATCAGGGATCCCAACAGTCCTACACAATAAAATAAACTGGAAAAGAGGTCAAGGGACATAGAATAGATAGAGAGCAGCAGCGAGCTATACAAATAAGGAAAATATAACAAATATCAGAAAACAGTACATAACGGTCTATCATACTCATCACTGGACTGTTATCAAGAAGGTAAACATAAAGGATAAATTGAATGAGAATAATGACACCGCAGAAAAGGATGAGCTATTAGAGGAAGCAACCAAGTGACAGGTATTCATTTAGTCCTGCCGGATGGATAGTGTTTCATCTAAATATCCATTCAGCTTCCAATTGAAGCCATTTTTTGTCTCTGTCGCCTCCCCGGATGCTCAAAGGGAGAGGGTGTTAGTAATCCCTGAAATGGCGGGATACTGCTAAATAACTTCATTCTTCAAATGGCTGACCTTGACACTCCAGCTGTTGTTGAACTACACACCCCAGCATGCCCTGCATCAGTTTTAGCATGGCCATATAGTAAAACTGTAGCAGGGCATGCTGGGATGTGTAGTTCAACAACAGCTGGAGTGTCAAGGTTAGCCATCACTGTGATAGCCAGACTAATAAACCAATGGTAACATATTATAACTATACATATAACTAGTAAAAGGCTAATAGCTATGGCACACGCTCCAACATCTGAAGGTCAGAAACCGGTACATAATCAAAAGGGTGCATGGCCATGGGTAAAGGGGGCATGGCCATGCCCCTTTCCGAATGTGTACTGGGCATTTTTTTCCCATTTATAAGGTGATACCCCTTAACACCATGCACCTGCCGTCTGTCTCCTACACAGAACTCATTCCGCCTATTCTCACCTTGATTGTTGGAAGTAATCTGCCAATCTTGCCATGTCCCAGGCCGCTCTCTCAACTCTGCACTCCTCCTGAGGGCACCATCTTTCCTGCCAGCCCAGCCCTCTATTGGGCATGCATGAATCCTGTTGCTGGAACTGGTGGGTGACAGCCCCTGATGGCGGGAGGGTCCGCAGTGTCGTGTGATGTCATGACGCGATACACGCTGGCCCGAACCCGTAATACACTACTGGGAATGGGTGGCTGGGCCCATGGGTGAATTGCCTGTCAAGCTAAAGAGAAGGAGGAGCCGTCTGAAGCCCCACAAACTGATATAATCGATATACTGTTTTTTAGTCAATACAGATCATTAAAATACAGTACTGTACTTGCTAAATCAGTACAGTTGGAGGTTACCGAAGCAATGTTAGTCTAATGTCAACATTTCATTTTCAATGTATACCAAAGCACTAGCAGTAACAGTAAATGCTGATGGCATACACTCCAACAGGACCCATTTCAGGGGGACACAATGCTGTATTCCTGCACTTCTCTTAATCCTGCCTGTATGATTGCCACCACCTGTTTCATACCACCCAACTTCTTCATCTTATGAAGAGGGAGTCGCGCATGCGTCCGAAAAGGGGACATGGCCTATGCAAATGATAGCATTATATGCAAATGAGGGCGCCGTCGGGCCATGCCCATGTTTTTCACCCTCTGCGTCGCTGAATAGATGCTGTGTGCATACGCACAGTGTCTATTCCCTCCAGGCTGGGGTGACTCCCAACTGGCCCCCACACCGTAGGACACTGCCTCCTTTTGGGAGTTATGTAGTAGTTCAACATAGGTGAATGCAGTCATACAGTACAATATGAGAGAAGTCCCGGAGCAGAGCATTTTGTACCTAATGGAATGGATCCTGTTGGAGGGTCTGTAATGTCAACATGTTCACTATATGTACCTGGACTGGTTTATGGCAAGAACACCAGCAATAGGGAGATGAGCTGAGTAAATGATGAAAAGAGTTAGAAAGTTATAAATCCTAAACACAAATGTAATATGCAGTATGAGGCTTTAAATATGTCTGTCAAAAATGAGTGAGCCAAACCTTTCAGCGTCAAATAAGATGAAAACCTTCCCACATTTTTTCATTCATATAATATCCTGAGGAATTAAAAAGAATTACTACTGCCACAGCTAGTCCTGGAATTTAATCCTGACATGTTTGCCATGAAAAGGAAATGTTGGCTATGCAAAACATTTATGATTCCTGTCTGTGTTGTGCAGAATGGAAAAATGATTCTGATTCTACTTTCGACATACTGATGAACTCCCACTCCTTGTGTTCTCTCATCTCGGAAGACAGCTACTGTGACATCTCTACTCCTCCATGGAACACTCCATCTGCCGTCTTTCACAGTAAACCTACAGGTACAAACAGTAATCTGCTCCCCTGCAGAAGCAACAGGAAACTGGCTATTTGTTCCTTGTTTATTTCACTTCAGCTAAACTTGTCATTGAGCAGCAGTGTTCCTGTTAATGATAATGCAGCAACAGGAGAGCAGGAACAAGACTTTAAATAGAACTACCACTTTGTTCATTGTTTTCAACCCTGATAATATTTAATTGCAGTCTTTTACCTAACCAACAGTACAGCAAATAGATGGCAAGAATTTTGCATACAGCTTTCCATTAAGCAAACTATACTTCAAAATCAGGATTAACCTCTCAATATGGTAAAAATTAAATAAAGAATGGAACCAGAGCACGGAACACTGGACTGGACAGGCTCCATTCATCAAATTGACATTTAGTGCATTTAAAGCGAGAAGTACTAAGCCTTGAAAAGTGATAAAATGGAGAGTGATAAACAACCAACCAATCAGCTCCCTTCTGTCATTTTTCAAACCCAGCCTGTGACATGGCAGGTAGGAGCTGATTGGCTCTCTGTTTATCACTCTCCATTTTATCACGTTTCAAGCTTAGTACATCTGGCCCATAGTGTCCGGTCCAGTGGTGTGCCTCTTCTCATATGACAGCTGTCACCTGGGAGATGGGAATGGAGAGATTACATCCTCCATGTAAGGTTCTGGACAATTCCATTTTTTACTACATCCCTTGACCATACAGGGGGCTCTGATCTCCCCATCCTTGTTTCAGTCACAGGCACACCCTGGAGGGGACAGCTTCCCGGACTTGACACAACAAGCAATGGAACAGTTATGCTTTCTGGATTAAGCCTTTCCGGTGTTCCGGGTTTTAGTCCGGCTCCAGATTTGAACCTATTATCTCTTTATACACCTGACACAGAATTGCATGGAGCTTTGGATACAAATTCATGACAATCCTAGAAGCCAGGGCGGTTCTGTGGATACTTGTGTATTATCACGGCACCCACTTTAACGTACTGAAATCGCATGCCATACAATTATGAAATGCAATGCGATTTTACCCTTCCCGCCCCATGATATTCCCGCCCCCTGGCACCAGGGCCGGTGCTAGGCACCGGAGCGCCCCAGGCGGGGTGGGGGGGGCACCCCGGTGCTCAAACACTTACCCGCTCCAGGGGGGCCACGCTGCCGGGTCCAGTGATGCGGCGCATTGCGCCGTGACCTTCGGGAGGGGGGGGGGGGCTTGCTGTGCGCCGCCGTGACTCTCCCCAGAGAGGGGGGGGGGGCGGCGCTGTGACGTTCCAGGGGGGGCGGGCTTGCCGTGCGATGCGGCGCTGCCCTCAACTCTGCCCAGGGACGGGAGGAGAGGGGGGGGGCTGTCCGGCGCCGTGACTCTTTCCAGGGGGGGGGGGGGGGAGCTTGGCAGGTGGTGCGGGTCGCAGCATCGTAATGCTCCCCATGGATGGGGCAGCTTGCTGGGTGATGCGGCGCGGACCAGCTCCAAACTGCCACCCTCCAGCGGCCGGCGCCCTCGGCAAATGCCTAAGGCTGCCTAGTGGTGGCGCCGGCCCTGCCTGGCACATCTGGCAGAATTTCACTCTGAGGTGATTTTGTGAGGAGATAAGAGGTGTATTAGAGAGCTGTAGTAATTTTGAGGTGTTTCAGTGTTTTTTTAGAGGAATTTATCGATTTGAAGTGTTTCCTGTGATAGCAGCATCTTCTTCAGCATCCTCTGTGACTGTTCACACTGCCGCAGAACGTGAACAGGTGTTTGCTTCTTACAGGAGCGTCACCTGCTGCCAGTGACAGCGACATGCAGCAATGGACACCCCATGAGGTTGTCCATGAAGGAATGTATGTGGAGGTGCCACATCAAGAACTGTCGGCAAAAGGTGAGCCTTAGATCGGGGCATTTCTTTCCGGGGTGCCGCTTGCCATTTGTCAAGTTGCTCAGGTTCATTTACTTTTGGGCAGAGGAGATGACGTCCATTGAGTTCTGTGACAGGGAGCTGAACATGTCGAACAAGACTGTTGTCCTTTATAACGCCTGGATGCGGGAGGCATGTCAAATGGATTTGATGGCGCTGCCGCTGCATTGGGGGCCCCGGACAAATCGTCAAAACAGATGAAAGTCTATTTGTAAAAAGGCAAAGCAATGTGGGACGCGTTTTACCCCAACAGTGGGTGTTTGGAGGAATCTTGCGTGAGACGGGCCAATGCTTCATGACCTCAGTGCCGCAGCGGGACGCCAGCACCGATGGCCGCAATAGACGCTAACATTGACCCTGGAACAACAATTTATAGCGATTGTTGGCGAGCTTACAGCACGCAGGAACTAGAACGGGCCACATACCACCATATAACTTTGTCGATCCTGACACCGGAGTACACACGCAAACAATTGAGCGGCTTTGGGGATGTGCAAAATGGAGGAATAAAAGCCATCGTGGTACTGCTCGCCACCACTTGAAATCATACATGCAAGAGTTCATTTGGCGGAAATGCCTGGCGGGTGATAACCAATGTTCCCTCTAATTTTACGAAGGCTGTCTGCGGCAAAAGATTTTGGCTGTGCAACTTTGGAAGGAAATTGAAATTTTTGTGCGTCACTTATATATAACTGGAAAATGACGTTCAGCATTTGTGTTAACTTTACTTCAAAATTATATTAAACATTTAAACATTCAAAACACAGCAGACAATGTAGTTAATGGGTGAAACACACATTAATTGAGTCCACAACTGCAAAAACGGACCACTGCTGCTTTGGGCACTCTGTTGTAATGTCTGTGCGCACACTCGACGAGTTGTGTGCGCGCGCACGCGTGCACAGCTTAGAGGGAACATTTGATAACCCATTTGAGCATATTACTTGAGTTAACTTTGCTTCCCGAAAGCCGATTGACTTTCTAATTTATGTTGTTTTTACTGTCATTGTTATTGGCCTATCATTGCCACTTTTATTGTTGATTATTGATGCTAATTAATTGTTTAATGAAATTGAATTGTTATATCTTCAGTAAATTAATACAGTTATTCGTTAACACATGTTGTCATTACTGTGTCAGATGATTGATATTGCTGGTGTGAATGTGTCCCCAAGGCCCCCACCCCCCCACTATCCACGCCATCCCGAAGCGCGGCGAGCGGCGGCGGTACGTGTCCGACCGACCTTTTCATACCCCCACTATCCACATGGCCGTGGAGCTGATACTATATCGTGTGGCGAGCGCAGCGAGCCACCAAGCCTGAAGCGTGGGGAGCGCAGCGAGCCCCGCGAGGGGACGCATAATCCAAGCCCGAAGCGTGGGGAGCGCAGCGAGCCCCGCGAGGGGCCGCGTAATACACGCTTCGGGCTCGTATTACGCGGCCACTTGCCATGCTTCGGGCTCGGTGGCTCACTGCGCTCGCCACACTATATACGATCAACTCCACCCCAACGTGGATAGTGGGGGTATGATAAGGTGGGTTGGACACGTACCACCGTCACTGGGCTCGTCACGCTTCGGTATGACGTGGATAGTGGGGGATGGGGGGGGTCCAAAATAAATGACATTATATGTAATTTTACAATTAAATAGCAAGCTTCGGTATGACGTGGATAGTGGGGGGGGGGGCTCCAAAATAAATGACATTATATGCCATTTTACCATTAAATGGCATTATTATAGGTTCCATCTGCCCCGATATCTCATTGCATCGCATGCCATACCATAATGGCATCCGATGTGATTTTTTATCGCATCCTATCTTTTTGATGGATTCACTGACACAGAGCAGTGAATACATTAGATATGAAAATCGCATCGCATTGCATAGCATTGCATGCGATGCGATTTTACTACCGTGAATAGCCCTCTACGCAAATGGCCTAGTGGGTGCCGTGATAATATACAAGTTCCGTTCTGTGTGATTGCATTGTGGTCGTTCAGTTCCCACTCCGAAATGCCAAATTGTGACAAGGGTCCTACCAACTGCCCCGCTACACACATTCATACACTGTGGGACAGTGCCCAAAATGGCGCTGTTCTGCAAAAACCAGGACAGCTAGCAGGTATGTTTTTTAAAACTAACGAAGTATGTTCCATTCTGTAACCTTACAAAGCTTCTGCAACAGAAAGATCACATTATATAATAGTATAATTCTATGTAAGAAGTGTTTACGAAAAACAAAGGGACATCCTAATTTGTGATGAAATGGTATTCTGTGACAAAATATATTTCTAACAAGAGTGAAGTAAAAATGGTCATGAACGGTGCAGTAAGATTTAATGTCAGAATGTTATATGTAAGTGGCACACTCTTCTCTTACAAACACTATACTCCCTAGGTCTTAATGATACAGCCCTTTCCTGGTTCACATCTTATCTATCTGATGGCTCTTTCAGTGTTCGCTTCTCTGACTCTTTCTCTTCATTACCTTTGTCAGTCGGAGTTCCACAAGGCTCAGTCTTAGGTCCTCTGCTTTTCTAAATCTATACTTCCTCTGTTGGCAAACTAATCAGCTCTTTCGGATTTCAGTATAATTTATATGCGGATGATACTCAAATCTATCTATGAACCCCAGAGTTGTCACCAGTGGTTTTGAGCCGAGTCTCTGAATGTCTATCTGCCATCTCATCTCGTCTTCTCGCCAACTCAAATTCAATATTTCCAAAACGAATTACTTATATTCCCGTCAACTAAGAACAGTTACCATCCTGATATCTCCATCGCTGTTGACATCTCGACAACCTACCCTACCCCACAAGCTCATTGCTTAGGGGTCATCCTTGACTCTGAACTGTCCTTTCTTCCCCACATTCAATCTGTCTCCAAATCATGTTACTTGCATCTAAAAAACATATCAAAAATACGACCGTATCTCACACAAGACACTACTAAATCTCTTATCCATGCACTCATTATATCCCGCATTGATTATTGCAATAGTCTCCTAACTGGTCTTCCCAAGAACAGACTCTCACCACTGCAATCCATTTTAAATACTGCTGCTAGGCTGATCTTCCTTGCAAGACGATCATCGTCTGCTGATCCACTCTGCCAGTCCCTCCATTGGTTGCGTATATCTTACCGTATTCAATATAAAACACTTGGGTACTATTTACCTAGAACGGCACCCATCGCGACCATCGCATGCACTAAAAAATGGGTGCGATGCCCGCGATTTCCCATAGGGATCAATGTTAAAAGTGTGATTGGACGCGATTTTAGTGTTCAATGGCTCAATGGACGCGATTTTTCCATAGGAAACAATGTTAAATGGGCCACAGAGCCCAAATAGTCACCCTAAAGTCAGAAATGGCCCCCACAATTGTTAACGCCACCCCACGATCAACGTCAACCCGAAGCGTGGCGAGCGCAGCGAGCCCGCGAGGGGCGGCGGTACGCGTCCTCCGACCTTTTCATACCCCCACTATCCACGTCGGCGCGGAGTTGAGAATAGAATAGTGTGGCGAGCGCAGCGAGCCACCGAGCCCGAAGCGTGGCGAGCGGACATGGATACCTTCACAGGTAAACGCGTCCCTTTGCGGGCTTCACAGGTATCCGCGGCCGCTCGCCACGCTTCGGGCTCGGTGGCTCGCTGCGCTCGCCACACTATTCTATTCTCAACTCCACGCCGACGTGGATAGTGGGGGTATGAAAAGGTCGGAGGACGCGTACCGCCGCCCCTCGCGGGCTCGCTGCGCTCGCCACGCTTCGGGTTCATGTTGATCGTGGGGTGGCGTTAAAAATTGTGGGGGCCATTTAAGACTTCAGGGGGACTATCAGGGCTCTGTGGCCCATTTAACATTGTTTCCTATGGAAAAATCGCGGGCATTGAGGCATTTAACACTAAAATCGCGTCCAATCACACTTTTAACATTGATCCCTATGGGAAAATCGCAGGCATCGCGTCGCACCCGTTTTTTTAGTGCATGCGATGCCCGCGATTTTTTACCCCCGATGACCGCGATGGACATCGTGGGCGCCATTCTAGGTAAAGAGTACCAACACTTGTACTCGCATATAAAGCTATTTACCATACTGCTCCAGCATATATCTCTTTACTTATGACAAAATATCTCCCATCTCGACCACTCCGTTCTGCACAAGATCTGCGTCTCTCTTCTGCACGGATCACTAGCTCCCATTGACTATTACAGGACTTTCATCGGGCTGCTCCGATCCTATGGAATGCCCTTCCACGCACAATAAGACTCTCCACTAGCCTCTAAACTTTTAAATATTCTATGAAAACTCACCTCTTCAGGCAAGCCTATCATATTTAATTTCTACACACATAACCCTCTGAGGCACTTATGTATTACATAGCTTCCCTTCTGGACTTGTAACTTGGTAGGACTACTATGCTACTGTATTACTGGTGCCTGACCTTGTGTTTCCCTCCTATATCCCTATAGATTGTAAGCTTGCAGCAGGGCCCTCTAACCTCCAAGTCTGTCTGTCATTACCCAGTTTGTTTTATCACGGTCTACCATTGTAAAGTGCAATGGAATCTGCTGTGCTATATAAGAAACTGTAAATAAATAAATAAATTGATTCACTTATTCAAATCATTGAGATTTTCTATGTAACTGTTTGCATCACACTTGATAGTCATGTAAATGATGCTCCAAATGTCAGTTTCCAGGTTTCTATCTACTTGAATACTCAAGTGCTATAGTCCTAACCTGTGCGCAGGGTTTTAGGGGTTAACTCTAAAGATCCTGAATCTCAAAATGGAGTGGGTAGTTCAACATGCATGTGACTGACGTTATTATGTACTGATAAGGCAAGTTGTGTCCTATTGGGCTTGTAACTATATAGAAATCCCTTTCCGTAGGGGGTTGATGTTGAGCAAGTTTGTTCAGTAACCTGTCTGATGATCTCTCCTGTAGTGAGAGAAAGAAAATGGGCCCTTTTAGGCAATCACTTTTTGATGAGAACTATAAACCTTTCAATGCTAGCCTCAGAGGCTGGATAGTGTTCCTTTAATGCAGGGAAATAATGGAGGTAATCCCAGAGGCCTCTGTTTATTTGCAGTAAAGTGCGCGCGGGTGCCGTGTGATGAGGGGTACCCCGAATACCTGGCTTCAGTGCTGGTCTCCCTGACACTGGCCCCTTTCTCCTCGCTGTGCACTAGTGTAGGCGCAGCTGCATTGCCGCACTCGGCCGCGGGAATTCTGTGGGCTGCAGTACGAGGTGTCCCCGCTGTCTGTCGCAGTCTGCGTGGTGCATGTAGTTAGGTTCCCTTAGGAATGGCCATTGAATATCGATGTTCCCAAAACATCGATGGTCAGGACCTAGTGTTCAATGTTTTGGCCATCGATTTGTGAGGGTTGAATAGTTTTATGCCATCAACGGATGGCATCCGATGGTGATTTTTTCTTTCCCCCTGCTGCCCAGAAGGCCAGCGATGATGATGACATCATGCGGCAGCAGCACTGGGACTGGACTGTGTGTGGCCTTGTTGCGCACACTGGGCTGGCTGCCTGGACTCTCTGCACTGTGTGGGACACACAAGGGGGAAGTGAGCAGCCATTGCACCACTCCCCTGGAAACAAGACACCACTTGACACAGGCCCGTGCCTGCACTCCACTGCCCTGCACTGCATAACATTGCTGCTGAGCTGACACAGAATGATTCCTTGGCTCAGCTGGGAGGTGTGCGTGGCATGCGCATGTGCAGAAGAAAACCTTATCTAGCGCGAAAGCTAAAATGCCATCGATGACAATCATCGATGGGGGATGTGTCGTTGGCCATCCCTATTCTTCCTTCCTTCAGCTCTCCCCAGCGTCTGATGTCATAAAAAATCCCGGCATTTGCGGGGATTGGGGGTGGGGCTTAGATACGGCAGCCTTGTCCCCGCCGGCAAGAATGGTTTAAATCAGGGGTGGGCAATAAGTGTCCCTCCAGCTGTTGATGAACTACAAATCCCATCATGCCTTGCATCAGTTTCAGCATGGCCATATAGTAAATCTAAGGCAAGGCATGCTGGGATGTATAGTTCCTCAACAGCTGGAGGGCCGTTTATTGCCCAACCCTGGTTTAAATGGTGTGTGTGTTGTGCAGGGGGCCTTCACAGCTGGTGCACAGTAACATCACTGACTCCCTCTTGTGCAGCACCAGAAGAATTAATCTGGCAGCCAGAATGTGAGCAGGACAGTGCGCAGCGCAGATAGAGGGTATTTGGATGGCTCACAGTCACAGACAGTGTATAGGTAGACAGAAAATAGGTCAACATGAAAAGGTTGACATTGACAAAAGTTCGACTCCAGAAAGAGTTAAAAATAACAATTGTCGACACACGATTAGTTAACATGTACTAGACAGACATTGACAAAAGGCCCCCCTATCTTACGTGCCTTGAAAACGCACAAGGTGTAATCCGGGTATATGGGGGTGGACTTTTAATTAGTCAGTGTACAGTATAGAGCTTTAAGGGCATGGAGAAACCAGCTGTAGGCCCATCCATGACAGTGGACAAATTTAATTATGATAACTTTGCTATTGTATATATGCTACAGGGAAAATGATCATAAAGTTTATATAAAAGTATATAAAATCTCTAGACTGAACCAAAGGCTGCAGGGGAGCCAGCACAGGGCAAGGCCGCCCTGGTCTCTGGGGCCTTCACCACGATGTGTCTGCAAACTTTTGTGGGCACAT